>NC_135531.1:272367605-272671657 GCF_045843805.1 Urocitellus parryii | reverse complement strand
CCCCAGTTCCAGGGGAAAAAAAAGAAATATTTAGAAACATTAGAAATAAATGTAATAAAAGAAATGCAAGATTTGTTCAATGAAAACTACTTAAGATGGGTAAGAGAAATTTATAATCATGGTCTGGAAAGCTAAAGAATATATTAAAGTACAATTCTTAAATGACTTATAGATTCATTCCACAGTCCCTTTCAATTTCAGTGAACTTCTGCATTTGTTGTGGTACATTTTGATAAGCTGGTCCATATGTAGAATAAAAGATCTGGAATAATCAAAACAAATTGGCAAAGAACAAAATTTGACAGGTTAGATTGCCTCATTTCAGTTGACAAATTGGACTTTCTCCTAATTAAAAAATAATAATAATGGTACATGGAAGATGTCATTAAGAAAATGAAAACTGAACTACAGTTTGGAAGAAAATATTTGTAAAGTTTATATAACCGTTAAAAGGTTTGCATCTGGAATCTTAAAGTGCTCTTACCATTGAAGAAGAGGAAGTTGAGCCAAGTGTGGTGGTGCACGCCTGTAATCCCAGTGGCTTGGGAAACTGCAGCAAGAGGATCATAAGTTCAAAGCCAGGGTCATCAATTTAGCAAGGCCCTAAGCAACTTGACAAAACCCTGTCTGAAAATAAAAAACAAAAATAAGCATAAGAAGGAGAGGGATAAGGAGGCACTGATTTAATTAAAAACTGGACAAAAAGGCTAGGAATTGTATCTCAGAATTAGAGTACCTGTCTATCATGCTACAGGCTCTAGGATGGATCCTCTGTACTTAAAAAAAAAAAAAAAAAAATGGGCAAAAGTTTTGAAGAATACTTTACTGGATAAGATCTATGAATAAGCACATAAAAATAGTCTCAACATCATTAGTCCATTAATCATTAGAAAAATGAAAATTCAAACCACAGTGAGATACCATCCTGTACCCCTTGATGTAACTATACTAAAAAAGACAAGTTGGGACAAGAATGTAGAGAAACCAGAATGCTTGTACATTGCTGGTTGGGATGTAAAATGGTATGGCCACTTTGGATAACAAGCAGTCTCTTAGAAAATTAAACAGACACTTACTGTACAACCCAACAATTCCACTCTTAGAAACAAATTCACCCAGGAGAAATGAGACATGTCCACAAGAGACTTGCATGTGAATTTAATAGCAGTATTGCTCACAATAGTCCCAAATTATAAACAATGTAAGAACCATCAACTCTTAGTAGATAAAGAAATGAAAGAACAAACTCCTGATTTATTCTGCAACATGGATGAATATCAAAAATATTACAGTAGCCCCCTTTATTCTAGGGGTCTTTGTTCTAAAATCCATATCTACTACTGAAGTCTATATATACCATTTTTAAACCTATGATAAAGTATAAGTTATAAATTAGGTACAGTAAGAAATTAACAATATAAAACAACAGTTATAACAATATTCTATAATAAATGTTATAGTATCTCTCAAAATATCAGTGGGATTAGACCTACTGAGATGAATGGAGGAGCATTCCAGGACAAAAAATAGTGAAGAGAGCAGAATATTTTGAAGAACCATTAGGGTGACTTATATTTTATGTAGCATTTAAGCATAATATTATGTTATATATTATTTACATAGTATTATGTTGAATCATAGTGAGAATTGAAAAGGGTATGCCATCATGTCCAGTATTCTTCATTTATGAGCATTACAGTGTGGATAATGGACTGAATGGAATGGAGAATTTACTTGGCAGAATAAGTGGCAAGTTTATCTATACACTATGGATATAAAATTACAAGTAGACAGACATTGCATGTCTGTAATTCCAGGAGTTCAGGGGGGCTAAGGCAGGAGGATCATGAGTTCAAAGCCAACCTCAGCAACTTGATGAGGCCCTAAGTAATTTATTGAGACCTTATCTCAAAAAGTAAAAAGGGCCTGGGATGTGGCTCAGTGATTAAGTGCCCCTGGGTTCAATCTCTGGAACCTCTCCCCCCGCCAAAAAAAAGTAGAATATTAAAACCTACTTGGAAAAAAATAGATAACAAAAAAAATCTATTAACATGTTTCAGAAATTCTTATAATGTGTGGTTTTTCACTGGTTTAAAAGAAGAATGTAGAATTAAGACTTTATCATGATTGAGTTCATTCTGAGCCAATGAGAAAAAGTCCTGTCAGTAATAAGGTATTACCATAACTACAAATAGAGCAATGCTTTTGCAAGAAAACCTGCCATGCTTAATTATCCTGACATGATTATGGACATTATTATAATTGCATATCAATTTTCACTAATCAACTCTCAATTAATCTAATGGAGCTGAGAAGAGCTGTTATAACAATAAAATAATTATGTTACTCTGCAGGTATTTTAATATAATTTAATGCTTAAACTCCTGCCCCTACATCAACCATTCCCTGATTTCCAATCATACCATAAATAGAGTGTTTTATTTCCTATATTGGGTCATTAAACCAATAAAACTTCATTCTTTCTTCGTGCATTGTTTAAAGTTTGTCCTAAGGAGATAGAAGATGAATGAGCCTTCTTCTCTGCCCTGGTTCCATCAGATCTGTTTGGGATATAGGAATCAGTTAGTCAAAGGCTCTCTCTTGGAGCTTCAGTTCAGGAGAACCTGGAGGGGTTTGTGGTCGTAAGTCATCTGGACACCAGAAATGGCAGTGCCTCATAAGAGAGGGAGAGTTCCTGCTCCACAGATTAGCTAGGGAAAGGACAGCCTTGGCTTGAACAACTCAAAAGATACCCTGTGCTTTAGCATAACCCTTGATTCTCTTGTCTTGCTAAGTCTGAGTCTTCAGACTTGGATTTTATTTTCCTTCAATTCATTATTTTAGTTGATTTTAAAATTATTACTTCACTCCTTTAACACCCTGTAAGATATCACTATTACCACCAGCATGATCTCTACTATCTAATTGTAATAATCCACTTAGAGCATTTATCCGAATTTGGAACACAATCAACTCTCAGTACAATTGTTATTTTAACTATTATTAGCTACCATCTGTTGACTGTCTACTACATGCCAGGCACTTTAGTCTTCATTTTACAAAAAAGGAGACAGAGGGTCAGAAAGTTAATTTTCCAAAACTTATATAGCTAGTGGGTAGAAGGATGAATAGTTTAAGTACATTATTCCTACTTCTGAATATTAATTGTCAGGTAGGGTGTCGTGGATATATCATTATCCATGGAAGAGCTGATTTTGTTTTTACCCGTGCATGGTGACATAAGGTTTTTATTGTTTTTTATTCATTATCTACACTCTAAAAATGAAAGTAATTATTTACTATCCACTTCAGAATTATTTTGAATGATATGTTTATTTCAGTTGTTTACATTTTTTCACTTTAGGAAGTGTTTTTTCTATTGAATGTGTTGGAAAAATCTTCCTTAATTTTGTTTTAACTCACTATGATCATTATCTAAAAATTAAATTGGGTTTACAGATATAGAATAACAGTAGGGTAATAGTAGAATATTCTTTTGAGAGTTCCAGTTTCTTTCAAATAATACATCCTAAATAAGCAGCTTATTTTAATAATCATTCCTTTAAAAATATTTTTCACATATGTAACTACCACTTCTATTTTTGTATCAACTAAAATTTTGATGCTTCTATGACTACAATGAATAATTTTACTTCAACTCCCAAATCACATTTTCTGTGTGCCATTTGAGACCTCACAGGAGCCTTCCTAACCACATATCCTAAAATCTGGCAGAATGTTTCATGAATATTAAATATGTGGTTTATGAAAAACTCATTTAGATAATGAATTCTTAGAAAAGAAAGAGCTATGAATATTCTTACTAGGAAAAAATGTGTAAAAGGGAACTTGCTTCAAAATCAGTCTGTGATGACAGCAGTAATAAATGACTCTTAGGCATTTTGGCTTAGCTTTCCTATCAACTTGTGGTCTGAAAGTGATTTTAGGACCTCCTTTGGGCACACATGAATACAGCACGCTCTCCCCCACACAACTGTGTCTCTGCCACTGCTTGCTAATAATTAAAATCCCTTGGAAGGGGCCTTTCCAACCACAATTAAACAAAACCTATCTAAAATGTAGAGCTGTTGAGGAAACACTTTAGACTGAATTTCAGTTCAAGGCCAATGGGTCCATCTGGCCACCAGCAAATTGTAGTCCTGGAAGAGCGGCTCTGGTGGAGGGAGCCTGGAACAAAAGATGCAGTTGAAGTATTTGTGGAATTGTTGCTAAGGTTCTACCCAAGTTGCTACAATAGGACTAGGCAAAATAGAAGCCCTGGAGTGGAGCAGGGAGTTTTGACATCCCCAGCAATTCAGATACCTCCACTTCACATGATTTGGAGTTTTCTTTCTTTTTTTTTTTTTTTAATTTAGCATACCTGACTTCTAACAAAAGCATTTTTACTCTAAAGGATTTGTTATTTGGAAATTAACTATATAAAGACTATCATATCTAAGAAAGTTGAATATGTATCAGTGAAAAAGAATTTTTACAATTCTGTTTATTTTTCCATAGTTAGTGAGAGGTCAGTGTCTATGTGACATCTCAGGTTTTAATACTGCTGATTATTCTTCAAATTGTATTTTGAAGTACTCAGAAAAGTTTCCTGTGTATTCCTAGAAGATGTCCTAAATATTAGCATTTGTTCTATCATATGCCCTCTTACTTTTGTATACAGCTATATAGCGTGTGTATACACACACACACACACACACACACAATGGTGACACGTGTATATATGTATTAAATATAATATCTGTATATATATGAAAATGGTTATATAAAAATGTGTGCATGTATATATATACAGAAAAAAACTATACATATGTATATATAAGCATATATATGTGTGTGTGTGTGTGTGTGTGTGTGTGTGTATATACATATATTTATACATATACAAAGTCTGAAATGTATTGCTGTGGGTTTGAATCTGTCCCCCAAAGTTCATGTGTGAGAAACTTAATTCCCATACAGATTTTTAGAGGTGGGGCCTGCTAGGTGGTGTTCAAATCATGAGGATTCCACCCTTTTGAATGAATGCCATTATCTCAGGATGAAGTGTGTTATTGTGGGCAAAGTTTTTTTATAAAAGCACTTTTTACTCTCTTAGCTGTCACTTTCTTGCCCATGTGATGCATCCTATAATATAAGAAAAAAGGGCCCACATAAGATGTGTCCTCTTAATCTTGGACTTCCCAAACTTCAGAACCATTCATCAAATCAATTTCTGTTTATTATAAACTACTTTTCTGTGTAATTGTGATATAGCAGCACAAAACAAACTAAGAATATTGGTTCCAAGAAGTAGTGCCTGTTGCTTCAACATATACTTGAAAATATAGAAGGGGTTTTGGAATTGGATATTGGGTAGAGGCTGGAAGAACTTGGAGGAGCAGGATGGGAAAAAACCCTAGAGCCAAAGACTGTGGATGGAGCATTAAGGGCAATTCTGGTGATGATTCAGAAGAAGAAGAGCCATAAGGATAGTCTGTAATCTTCCTAGGGATTGCTTGAGTAGTCTTGATCAGAATGTTGGTAGAAATATGGACAGTAGAAGCCACTCTGAGAAGGTCTCAGATAGAAATGAAGAATAGGTATTAGAAATTGAAGTAAAGGCCATCCTTGTTGTACAGTTGCAAAAAACTTGACTAAATTGTGACAATGTCCCAGGACTTCATGGTAGGTGGAATTTAAGCAGGAACATGTTCAAAGTGCCACATAGCTTCTTTTGCTTACAGTGAAATGAGAGAAAAGAGAACTAATTTAAAGATGGGATTAATAATAAAAAAGGGGGAAAAGAATGGGAGGAGTTGGAAAACAGTGTGGTTATGTAAAGAATGGAAACACATGTTGAGGAGGGAATCCTAAGTGTGTGACCAAGTAATCTTTTGCTGAGATGAAGAAGGATAGGTGGATACCTGCTTCTTTGCAGAGATCTTTGAGGCAGCTGGGACCATTGAGGGCAATGTTTGCAGAAAAGCAACATGGGTCCTCAGCATTCACTGCCCAGTGCCATCTTGGGACTCTGCTCCTGCCATTCTAATGCATTGCCCCTAAGCAAACCCAGACATTACTCAGTGGGTCCAGATATAACTTGTACCTTGGGAGATTTGGGGTCCAACCACCACCCCTATATGACCATAAAAACAGGGGTGAAAGATTATTCTGGAATCTTATGGTTTAATGTTTTTTGCCCTGTTGGATTTCAGACTTCCTTGAGGCCTGTTACTCCTTTTTTTTCTTGCTTATCCCACACTGTGTTCTAGAAGCAGATAACTTGTGCTAATTTCGTGGGTTCACAGATGAAGGGAATTTGCCTCAGGGTGGATTACTCTTACTTGTCTCTTGATTTAAATGAAACTCTGAACTTCGTGTTTTTGAGTTGATGCTGGAACTAGTTACAACAGGGGTAGAGGGATATTGGGATGAAATGAATATATTTTGCATATGAAAAGGCATAAATTTTAGGGGCAAGAGGTAGAAAGCTATAGTTGGAATGTGTCCCCAAAGTTCAAGTGTTGGAAACTTGATCCCCAATGCAACCATGTTTAAAGGTAGGGCCTGCTGGGAGGTGTTCAGGTCATGAGGGCTCCAGTCATGAATAGATTAATGCTGTTATCTTGGGAGTGGGTTGGTTAGCACAGGAGAGATTTTTTTCAATAAAATGGAATTTAGTCCACACTTGCCCTTTCACTCTCTCTTCACCCATATGATGCCTCCCACCATGTTCAAGCAAGAATGCCCTCATCAGATGCAACACCTTCATGTTGGACTTCCCATTCTCCAAATCAACTTCTCTTCATTATAAATTACCCAATCTGTGGTATTTTGTTATAGAGCATAAAACAGACAAAGACAAATGTGTGTGTGTGTGTGTGTGTGTGCGTGTGTACACATAGATACATAATTTTCTGGTTCATTTTAATGTGTATTGCAGACAAGATGCCATTTTGCTTCAGCATATATTTTCTAAAAAGAATAGGAATTCGGTTTTTTTTTTTTTTTTAAGAAAAAGTTGTTAATCTAGTGTACTACTAGTGCAGGACAAATCTAGTGCACTACTTTTTTTCCATTTTAAGTTGCCAATATCCAAGTGTCCTGGAGCTCAGTTTGAGGAAATATTGACAGCTGCTCTGGACCATGTATCCAAATAAGAAGGAGAATGCACACTTAATTATTAAAAAATAAAATGCAAATTTGCCATATTTGTCCATTTAGGCTGTTGAAACAAAAAATCTTAAAGGAATGAGTTACTTATAAACAACAAGAGACCTATTGCTCAAGTTTCTGGAAGCTGGGAAGTCCAAGATCAAGGTCCCAGCAGAGTTGATGTCTGGGGAGAGGTTTCTGAATCACAGATGATACCTTCTCCCATAGTGGAAAGGCAAAAAGGGGCCAAGAAGCTCACACAAGCCTGTATGATGAGGGCAGTAATTCCATTCATGAGGGCTCCCAAAGGCCCACCTCTTAATAGCAACACATTGGGAATTAGCTTTCAACACAAACATTCAGACCATTCATGATGAACTACCACCATGACTCCTAACATTTCTTTCCTCATGTGCACAAAAGAACAAGCCTCCCAACAAAATTAAATTCATTTGACTAAACAATAGCCCAAAGCCTTGAAATTAATAGATTGAATGAATATAACATAAGTCAAAAGGAAACAAGTTATCACAGAATAAGGAGAGGAGGAGGCTGGGAAGAGGTATGGCTTTAATAGACTGTGGTGGAAATTATTGTCACATAAATCTATAAAGCAATTTGTGGGCCTATTAGAAGTTGTTGTTTCTAATATTTTTGGTACATAATGAGCAAGAAAGCATAGAAAATTGGAAAGTGCACAGAATAAAATTTCAGATCTACCATGAGCTATGTGGCCTTGAGTAACCTCTGAAACTTAATTTTTCAACTGTAAGATGAAGGAATAACAATTATTTCTAAGGCTTCTTCCATTTAAGATTTTAAGATGTAGATAAAAGGAAATAATATGCTTTAAAAAATATCAAAGAAGACAATAAGATATGAAAATGTGATGAGAAGTGGAGTTGCTGAGTCAAAGGTAAGGTTGTTTTAAGGTACAGATAAGGAATCAGTTATTTTTTGGGCAGTGCTATGGATAGAACCCAGGGCCTCAGGTATGCTAGGCAAGCACTCTCTCCTGAGTTACATTCCCAAGCCATGGAATCACCATAATTTTTAAACATTTAAAACTCCATATGGAAAAAAATAAAAATAAAACTCCATATGCATTTTATTAAAGTTTTGATAATATATAATAATGGAAGGAATAAAAATCTATAGTTTTGATATGTTTTGGGGATGAAGAAAATAGAGCCAGGAAGTAGTGACTAAGCTAAATACAACTGACAAATACTTAATAAATGGGTCTAGGGTTATAATGTCTAAAAGAGGTAATCATAGCTCTAGGCGTATAAACTCCTAATCATACAATAAGGTGCAACTATAAAAATGAAACCATTTGGACTGGGATTGTGGCTCAGTGGTAGAGTGCTTGCCTAGCATGTGTGAGGCACTGGGTTTGAATCTCAGCATCACATATAAATAAATGAATAAAATAAAAGTCCATCAATGTCTTTAAAAAATTTTTTTTAAAGAAAGAAACCATTTGGGGCAGAAGTTTAACGCATTTAAATTTATTGAGATCAGTAACTCATGCAAAAAGAAAAACTAAGGAAAGTCAGCAACTATGAATTCAATTCATTAAGCAAAGAACAAGTTGGTTATTTTTAATAGGAAAAGCTGAAAAAGCTCATTTATTTGCTTTAAAAATAATACTAAGAATACTACTAATCACTGTTGAAATCAGGAAAACCCAAGCTTCTATCCCAGCCTTAGCCTTGGGACTTGGTGATTTGACCAACTTCTGACACAGGGCAATACTTTCTTTCTCTGTGGTCTTTGTCAAGATTAATTGAGGTAAGGCCATAAACACTACTTATAGCTCAGTAAAATGATTAACTATAATAGCATCTTTATCATCATTCATATTCAGTTTTCTGTTTTGAGGAGGAAAAGCAGGCGCTTGAATGACATGAATAAAGAGGATGGGACAACACCCAAAGGAAAAGCTGCAAAGGAGCTCCTGCTGGGAATGCTGTCTGCCAACTTTGCTGGACCAGGTACAAGCCCCAAGTTTCTTCAGCACTGTTCTCTGACCCGCCAGCTTTTAGGCAACCCCTTTTTGATCTGTGTTAATGGCCTTTCTGTTCTTACTTTCAAAAGTAAAACAATTTTAAAAGCCAATAGTTACTTTTCTATGGAATTCTTTGGAGCACACATGTGAGAAATAAATACAAGCAATATGGAGCCCTAAGTAAAAATGGTAACTAGAGAGTCACCTAAACAGTGTTGTATCATGGAAAATAAATTTACCTTTTTTTTTTTTTAAATCAGGGGAGGTTGAATAAAGCTACTTAAAAGAAAAGAAAACTTGAAACAAGTTTTTACTACTACTTTTCTGGAGAAGCTTTTCTTGGGTCCTTTGAAAATACTGCTTAGTACATAGAGAAAGTTCCCTAACTAATTAAAATAAAGGCTATCATTTATTGAATATGTACCACATACCTTTTCCCATCAAATTACATATCTCCTCTTAACAATATATGAGGTAGGATTACCATTCCATTTTATAAATAAAGAGAAAGTCAGAAACAAAGTGACTAGTTCAAATTCACACAGCCAAAAAGTAAGAGACTTGAAACACAAATCTAAATCTCATGAATTCACTGTGAGTCTTCAACTTGCCCTAAAAGAGAAACCTGAATTACAGAAAATGGTCTTTTCAAATTTAAACCTTGACTTAATATTTTATTTACAGATTTTTACCTTGAATTTTCTTGAGACTTATTTTCAGTGCACATAATCGATGGAGTAAAAATAATGAGAGAAAAGGCTTATTTTTCCAATGCCATATTTGATCTTACAGAAATCCAACATGTTTTGTTTTCAAAGCCCTACTGATAAATAAATACATGAAATATTTTTAATGATTTATTTTTAATGAAATGGAAGAAATATAGGACATGTTACCCATTGAATAGTCTATAAAGCCCATGTGATTGATTTTAAAATGAAAAATTTTAGAGACACTTTTAAAAGCAGTTTTTAGGTTTACATAAAAATTGGCACAGTGGTGCACAAAGCTTGGGAAGCTGAGGCAGGAGATCGCCAGTTCAAAGTCAGCCTCAGGAAAAATGAGATACTAAGCAACTCAGTGAGACCCTGTCTCTAAATAAAATACAAAATATACAAAATACGGTTGGAGATGTGACTCAGTGGTTGAGTGCCCCTGAGCTCAATCCCTGGTACCAAAAAAAGAAAAAAAATTTGAGAGGAAAGTACAGAAACTTCCCATAAGTTACCTGCCCAGTTTATATGCACAACCTCCCCCAATATCAACATCCCGACTAGACTGTGACATTTGTTACAATTGATCAATCTACATTGACACATCATAATTACTGAAGGGTGAATTTTTTTTGAGGGGTTTATAAAAACATCTCCTTTTGGTAAAATACTGGAAACAGCTGCATTTTCTGTAAAATGAGCTTTTAAGCAACATCTTTCCTTGTCCTATAGAAAATACTTATAACATAAAATATGCACATCAGTTAGCCATGGCAAGTTATGTAGCCTCTTAGAAAGATTTGAGTTAGATTGGACCTTCTTTTGATTAATGGGCATTCTTTAAATGAACTAGTCCAGATTCTGCCCAGGAGCATAGTAGGGGTATCCCCAGGGGAATGCAGCAAACACGTCTGAACACGGACTATCTATCTTCATCCCATCAAATACTGCTCTTTTGAGTAAAAGGTTTTGAAGTATCCTTAAGATTGTGGTCATAAACTCAAGTGTCTAGAGGATCTGGGCAGGTGATATAAATGAGTCAAGTGGGCTGAGTTGAAGAAAGCATCTGAAGCCTAGTGGTGATAAATGGCACCTGACACTTTGGCCTTTAGTGTCAGGGAGATGATCTGAGTCATGGGTTATGGCAAACTAGCCATTGAAAGGGGCAGCTGCTTTTCAATTTTAGTGACTAAAGCCATGCGGAAATTGGGGGCCAGTACTCTCAAATCATCTGACTTTTAACTATTCACTGTTTTTATTTTTTTATTACCACATATTGACTGAACATATTAATGGGGTTCAGTGTATTTCCACACACACAGCATGCATTGATCATATCCAACCACCCTTCTTTAACTTCCCACCTGACACGCCCTTCCCTAATCATGGCTATTCTACTTTGAGGTCAACTTTTTCAGTTACTACATATGAGAAAGAACATGCAATGCTTCTCTTTCCATGTCTGGCTTATTGAACTAAATATACTATCCTTAAACCATCTGATCTTTAAAAAGGAACTAGAATTATCTCCTAATGTTTGATATTGACAACTAATTTTAAAATACCCTTTGGACCAATTACACAGAATACCTGAGGACCAACCATATCTGTCATCAGGCCATAGTTTGCAGTTTCTGATTTGAGTAAATAAGACAAATAATAATTAAAATAATACCTGCAAATGACCTCATTATTCCAAATTCTTACACTTCTAAACCAATCTTTATAAAACCTTAAAAATGCACTTGTTATCTTACCAGAACAAACAGGAAACACTTAGGGATCTATGTAAAACCACAAAGTGTATTTCTGAATGTGTGAACTATATATTACCTGCTTCAAATTTAAAGAGTTTGCTTTAAAAAAAAGCATATTCTGGATTTGCATTTATTTGGTCTCCTGTGTGTCCTAGGAACCTGACCTTTGCACAAGCACGACAATCCCCAGATGGTTCTCATACAGATATTAATGGAGTTTCTGCCATTGAGAATATGTAGGCTAGATGGTAATTTAAGTGCCAGCCTTAACTTGGTATCTTCCCTATTCTCCAAGACAGAGATAGCTCTAATTTAAAGAGGGGCAAGTTTTGACTCCTTTGGTTCCCTGCTGGATTGGGTGATCCTGAATACAACTGTGCATTTGGGTCATTCAATTACATTGTTACAGGTTGATACCTTATAATGACAAATGTCTACCTCATTAGCTTCAAGTTTATGGTTCCAGTTTATGTCTTTATTTAGCTAATGGCTTAGTGGGTTATTTCCTCTTGGGTCCCTACTGAGTATCAGTGTAATGTACCTGATCGGTGCCCAGTAAGTAATTTTTGATTGACTATTATAATGCATTAATTAGAACACCATCAACTAGGCCTACCAGATCAACTGTCTGTGACTGAACTGAATAATCATTTACTTTAGCCCACTAGGCATTTTAGTTAAGCCAATAGCTAGACTAATGTGTAGCTCTCAGAAAATTATTGGATAACATTGACCAAATGAACCCATTCCTGTCACGACACACGACTAAACTGGTTAGGGTCACATCAAGTAAATTTGGGCTGACTAAATAAAGACACAGACACAGAAAGTACCTTTTCTTTGGGTTCAGTGACTACTCCTCAGCCATAGTTCCCACAAGGTGGGCAAGGCCGGCAAGAAAGAGAGAGCACGCCTTGAACCCAGGTTTTATTGGGGAGAAGCCATTCAAATGAGGTAAGGGGTAGGGTTACAAAAACAAGTGGGTGTAATCCAGCTCCATCGGAAGATGCCCACTCCTGGAGAGCACCTCTCTTATCCAAGCAGAGGTAAGGTCCAATAGCATTGCAATGGATGCAATACCTGTCTAGTACCTCTTTACCCAGGACTTAAAGGTGTGTACATAGCCCCTGTCCAGAGTGGCTCCTGACACATTCCCAAGTAATTAATATAATTTCTGACCTTGCCTTCTCTTAAATTCAGAGAGTAAACATATTACTAAAAGTATAAAGCTCATAATACACTCTTATTCAAGACAAAAGTAGCTTCCTAAGGGTGGAATAGATGATATGTCACATCTTGTAGACACTGGAAACATTAGCTGTAGAAAATGCTGCTGGACTGACATGTTAAAGAACTTTACATTTTAGCATGGCTAGGGAAAACCTCAACTGAAATGTAAATTGGCATTTTGCTTCAGCAAAAAAATAAACCAAAATACAAACTGTCTTTTAAAAACATCGAGGTCAGGAAAAAGCAATAGAGAAATAAACCACCTATGTTTTCTTTCTTTCTTTCTTTCTTTCTTTCTTTCTTTCTTTCTTTCTTTCTTTCTTTCTTTCTTTCTTTCTTTTTTGTACTGGGGATTAAACTCAGGGTGCTTTGCTTTAGAGCTACTACATCCTCAGCCCTTTCTATTTTTATTTATTTATTTTTTAAATTTTGAGACAATCTTGCTAAGTTGTTTGGGCTGGCCTCCAATTGCTTATCTTCCTGCCTTAGCCTCCTGACTCCCTGGGATTAGAAGCATGTGCCACCATGACTGGCTAGATCTGGTTTTCTATCTCATGTTCATATCTTGTAAATCACAGAATTGAATATGGAGCATGATGTAAGAGATTATTCATCCCTTAGCATAGATCATAAATAGGCTATTTTTAAAGCCATTCCAAGCATTTTTAGACAAAAGCAATTTATGACCTCTGAGGCAACACTCTCCAGAAGATGAACAGACAGTTTCTTGCACAACTTTCTCTTTTTTATTTTTTAGGTTTTTAGTTGTAGATGGACGCAATAACCTTTATTTTATTTATTTATTTTTATGTGGTGCTGAGGATCAAACCCAGTGCCCCACATCTGTGAGCCAAGTGCTGCCAGTGAGCCACAATCCCAGCCCCACAAATTGCTCTTTTCCACCATTCTTATACTATTTTAGAATGCAATCAGGCTTGCAGTTCAGAACATTCAAATATGCCATTGGATTCCTGGGCACAGTGATGGGTCTTGAATTCATCCTAGCAGAGGTGAAGTTATATTAAATTTGTCACTGCCTAGTCTAAGTCAGCAAGATGGCACTGCATAATATCTTTAGAAATATTAAGTCAAAAAGTCCTTGGGGAAGAAGGTGAAAAGAAGGTCAGTTACCAACATCAAATCAGGTTCCAGGTGTGATGACCCTTAATCACAGACTCTGTAAACCTGCAAGTCAGCAGAATGTTATTATATCTAGCTCCTAGCAAAAGCCAGATACTTTGGCAAATGCAACCCTACCTGCACACTGACAGATGTGTAGTCAGCATCATGTCCACAAACTAGAGACAGAGCAGGGGCAGGTCATTAAAAACAATGTCTTACAGTTATAAATAGCCTCTCTTAAATTCTACTCCCCCACCCCAAATTATTGATCTTTATTTTAATGTCTAAAAGATCCATGAATCTATTTTAACTTAGAGATGCAAATTAAACTTTGGTAACCAGGGTCCTAAAACTTGTATTTTAAAGAACTTTTGGAAAATTCAGTCTTCCGTTTGCTAAAGAGCCAGAATAAAACACAGTAATTTTGCCATAAATACAGTGCCAACTCTTCAAATAATTTTTCCTACATAGTACACACAGAATTAGCTTAAGCTAGAGTTAATGGAGTGATATAGAATTTGCATGTACTAATCTTTACTTTTGTCTTATGTTGGTGGAGTTGATGGTCTATCATCAATCAACTTTGATGTTCTTTTTTTTTTTGGTGGTGGTGGTGCTGTGGATTGAACCCAGGTTGAACTAGAGCCATGTACATGTGAGGTGAGCACACTACCAACTGAGCTATATCCTCAGCCCCAAATGATATATTCAATGCATTGTCAATGGTCGGATGAAATGTATAACTGATGTGTTGATCCTTATTTTAAAAAAGAGAATCCCCAAAGTAAATATGTAGGATTTCATAAGGGCAGATTCTAGAAAACTGTGACAAAATATTATTTTAGAAATAGTTAGAAAAATAATTTCAATTGTGTTTATTGCAGGAATTAACTTTTTGTATAATTAGTGGTGGGAAACTGCTAAGATGCCTGTTATAGTTTGAATATGGGGTGTTGCTCCCAAAAGCTCATGTGTTGATGCAGCACTACTCAGAGGTGAAATGAATAGATTATGAGAGCCATACCTAGTCAGTAAATTAATCTGTTTGATGAATTGATAATTTGAATGGATTACTGAGTGATAATTGGTAGGCAGGTGGGATGTGGATGGACAAGGTAGATCACTGGGGTGTGCTGTGGGGCTTATATGCTTTGTCTCTGTGTTCTTGGACTCTCAGCCAGCTACCATGAACTGAGAAGCTTTCCTTCACCATGTTCTTCTGCCATGATGTTTTGTTTTTTTTTTTCACCTCAGGTCCAGAGCAATGGAGTTGCCTGACCATGGACTGAACCTCTAACACTGGAAGGGAGCCCCAAATAAACTTTTCCTACCCCAATGTTTTTCTTGTCAGGTATTTTAGTACCAGTAATGAAAAGCTGACTAACACAATAACTAATATATTTAAAGTTACCAACAATTAGAATTCATGAATAGGGGTATGGGAAGGAAAAATAATTAGGTTTTAGAAGTGTCCACTATGGGTCCAAAGCAGTCTCTGAAAATTCTTGACATGTGCCTAAACTGAAGGCTGACCCACCTCCAACAACAGTCATATAGACAACCTTGTAGGTCAAGGAACCCACAGCATGACTGCTAGGAACCATCTACCACCTCCCAGCGGGTGACAGCAGTGAAAGGTGGCTTATCCATTGCTTGCTGTGTTGTCTGCTGCTTGCTGAGCCTGCACTACAGTCCATTCTGTGTGCTGCATCCATCTCAGTCCCCTGCATCACTCTTGTGACCCTGGGGGATATGAGACTGTCAAAAACACACAGAGAATTGTCTCCTGCTTTTCTGTGATTAAAAAGTCTCTGACTATAGGGCACTCTTGTTCATTGCTGGTGGGACTGCAAATTGGTGCAGCCAATTTGGAAAGCAGTATGGAGATTTCTTGGAAAGCTGGGAATGGAACCACCATTTGACCCAGCTATTCCCCTTCTCGGTCTATTCCCTAAAGACCTAATAAAAGCATGCTACAGGGACACTGCTACATCGATGTTCATAGCAGCACAATTCACGATAGCAAGATTGTGGAATCAGCCTAGATGCCCTTCAATAGATGAATGGATAAAAAAAATGTGGCATTTATACACAATGGAGTATTACTCTGCATTAAAAAATGACAAAATCATAGAATTTGGAGGGAAATGGATGGCATTAGAGCAGATTATGCTAAGTGAAGCTAGTCAATCTTTAAAAAACAAATACCAAATGACCCCTTTGATATAAGGGGAGTAAACAAGGACAGGGTAGGGACGAAGAGCTTGAGAAGAAGATGTACATTAAACAGGGATGAGAGGTGGGAGGGAAAGGGAGTGAGAAGGGAAATCGCATGGAAATGGAAGGCGATCCTCAGGGTTATACATAAGGACATATAAGAGGAAAGGAGGGGTAAGACAAGATAATACAAATCGAAGAAATGATTTACAGTAGAAGGGGTAGAGAGAGAAAAGGGGAGGGGAGGGGAGGGGAGGGGGGATAGTAGAGAATAGGACAGACAGCAGAATACATCAGACACTAGAAAGGCAATTTGTCAATCAATGGAAGGGTAACTGATGTGATTCAGCAATCTGTATATGGGGTATAATTGGGAGTTCATAACCCACTTGAATCAAATTGTGAAATATGATGTATTAAGAACTATGTAATGTTTTGAACGACCAACAATAAAAAAAAAAAAGTCTCTGACTGAGGGGAAAGGGATTGCTTAAGTGTCCCACCTGTTTACCTATCACTCAGGATTAAAATCCCAGTCAGCTTTGACTTTTATTGTTGTCCCTAACATCCAACCTGTTTTTACAACCCACTGTCTCCTCCTCTGAGTTTCTTTTTCTACACCTGTTCCTTCCTCTTTATTTCTACCACCAATACCCTGAGACCTCATGATCTCATTTGACTATTAAAACAGACTCCTAACTACTCCTAGCCAAAGTTTCCATTTCATCCTATTTTCAAGAAATACCTATGTTGATCATGCCAAAGTCTCCTCATTATTGAAAAATAAGCCCCAGTATCTTGAGCTATATTCAAAAGCAGTTATGTGGGCCTGTAAGATTAGATAAAATTCAGTCCTACAGTTGAGTACTGAATGCCTGCTCTATACTGTGGTTCTAGATGCTCTGAAGGTGTCTCTAATAAAGACATTCCTCTTGCCCTCCAAGAGCCTGTGCATGTCATTTCTCATAATGGCCATCATGATGGTAACTGTGTGTTTCATTTCTTCCATGGACACAACCTCATGTTCATTTACTGTAGTCCACATGGAATCTCTGCTTACATTTTTTACTTTCCTACCATTGTTCATACAGTCCCATTCCTAGTTAGTCTTCAACTCCCTGTATTAAACACCTGTTTATTGCTCACCTAAAGGCAACAGGCAACAGATCAAAAACAAATAAACATAAAATATCAACAGTGATATTTAAGAAAAATAACATAGATTAAGGAGAGAGTCAAATCCTTCAGCTTTTGCCTGCCTCTTCTGTAAGGATGAAATTCAGACAAGCTTTTGTGGTCCTTGAAGGGCTATGGAAAAGAATATTTTTATAAGACAGCCCCTGGGAAAAACAGAAAGATGGTATAACTTAGAAGGAGGCAGGGAAATTAGCCAAACATTGAACCTTTCCCAGTAAATCCTTTCCCAGTAACAATGGATTTTTTGGGGAAAAGCAAACTTTCATTCCTTCCTGGGTTCATCCCCAGCATCTCCACCAAAAGCAAACATTCATCCCTTCCCAAACACAATGGGTCTTGAGGGGAAGAGGCAGATACTGAATTGCTGGGCCCTAGAATTCTACCCTTTCCCATTGCCCATGAGTCCTGGAAGGAGAAAAGCAAATAGTGAAGCTCTGGGTAACAATGGATTCCAGAGGAAGAAGATGAGCTTTTCACAGTGACGACGAGTACCTGGCTTTTTACAACTTCTTTCCTGACTACCCAAACCTATGCATTTTGCCTCAGTCTCTAATGATTAATTCACCCTCATTGCAAACTATAAAACTCAGAGTCTCTCTGTAACTGAGGACCATTTTCCTACCCAGAAAATGAGCTCTTCCAGTGCTTAATTGGTTGAGTCCACTGTGGATTAAAGGAAAGCTTGCTGAGGTCTGCTTCAGTCCTGTTGTGTTTTCATAATGGTGCTGAAACCATGTTGGTTAGTTTTGCTTACAGTCCTTACCACTGTCTGCTAGGCTTGGTTCTGCAGTGGAGTGGGGGTGATGCAGAGGTAGAGGAGATGTGTAACTAATCCCAGTCAGAACCTATGGTTGAGCTCGAAAACAATAATGATGATGAAGATCACTAATATTTACTGAGCACAAATAATAGAAATATTATCTATTTAAAACATATAATAGATGCTATTATTTCCCATGTTATTGATACTTTAGACATGTAGGAGGTTAAATAAGTTGTTTACATTTACAGTGATGTTAAGAGGCAGAGCAGATTGCACCAAGGCAGTCCAGATCTAAGTTCTAAACTGATTGTCATTCTTTGAATTGGCTCACAGGATTTCAGGGTCTCATAGCAAAGATGGGAAAAGTGAATGCTGGTAGATGCCCCCAAATTTCCATGTCAATAGACTTAGCCTCCAATTTCCTCTCTTCTGTCCAAAACAAAAGTGATGTATCTAATGTGAAAGTTCAACTGTGTCATTGACTTGACAGAATGGCTCCCACTACTGGAGAGGAATATCATTGTTACATATTTCTCTCTAAGGAAAGGTATGGGGTGGTGTTTATCTTAACAGTTTAAGAAAATTGGTCGTCAAATCTAAGCAACTAGTACAGAAGGCAAAGTCATTTAGTGACTTGTTTTATTAGCCATTATAGAGATAATCCTTTATTGGTTGCCGCTGATAAACTGCAAGGAAATTTGAGTTTTATCCACAGAAATCCCTTCTTGGGACTATTCCAGTGAAGTCAGTCGGGCTCAAGGATGCAAAAGAGAGAATGGTTAAATACACGGACTTTGGAGCCAGAGTTTGGAATCATGTCATCTGCTCTTTCAGCTTCATTAATCTTTGCTGTCTTATCTCCAGCAACCTCATCTGCAATTTGAGAATGTACCCATCTAGGGCTGCTGTGAGAACTGAATGAGATAATAAATCGTTTTAGTCAGTTTTTCACTGCTGTGATTTAAAGACCGGACCAGAACAACTTTAGAGGAGGAAAAGTTTATTTGGGGGCTCACTGTTTCATAGGTGTCAATCCATAGAGGGCAGACTCCATTCCTCGGGGCAAGATGAGGCTGAACATCATGGCAGAAGAATGTGGTGAAGGGAAGCAGCTTACATGATGATCAGAAAGCAGAGACTCCACTTTCCAGACACAAAAATATATACCCCATAGCCACACTCCCAATGAACCATTCTCCAACCACAACCCACCTACCTCCAGTTTCCACTGAATAAATCCCACCACGGATGAATTCACTGATTAGGTTAAGGCTATAACCTAATCATTTTTCCTCCAAACCTTCTTGTATCGTCTCGCAAGCAAGTTTTGGGGGGACACCTCACATCCAAACCATAACATACCTGGAGAGGGCTTAAGACAGTACCCACACAGAAATTCCTAAGCAGTGGTATCTATGTATATCACTTTAAGGTTTTCATTGTTTATATTTTAATCTTAGTGGTTTAATATTTAATTTTAGTAGTTTAAGACACTGCCCTATACTTGAATCATATTTAATATAATTTATATTTTAATTGTATTAACTTTTATATTACTATTTAATTATATTAATTATAGCAACTTATCTTGAGTATTAATATATGAAGGTGGTATAAACAAGCAGTATAAAAGAATAGGAAAAAAAAAGGGAGCTCCCCTTTCCAGGGAAAACCATCACAGAGATTTTTGTTTTGCCCTTCCAGAGTTTTTGAAAGTATTCAAAAGCATACATGTTTGTGTTTTTTTTTTTTAAATATAAGTAAGAATATTTTACGACTCAATTGTGTACCTTGCTTTTCTGCTGAGTAGATTGCTCCATATTCACACATTTGGTCCCACTAATTACCTCTAAGGGCTATGTGCTATTTCAATAAGTGAATGTAGCATAAATAATTTAGCAAGTTCTACATTGATGGACATGTATGTTGTTTGCAGCCATTTTCCATGACAAGATAACATTCTGATAAATATTCTTATGCGATAATTACCGTAGAATTAATTTCTCAAAGTGGAATTTCTGGGCCAAATGGTATATGTACTTGAAATTTTTTTAGCTCTTCAACTGCCCTCTGAAGAGGATGAAAGAATTTATACACCTACCCCATTGTGGTGAGAGAAGTTACTTAACTACATTCCTTAAAAACCACTACATGTTAAGCCCGTTTTCTCAGAAAATCCCATACCACATTCTGTTTCCTTGCTTATAATCTTATACTTTATCCTAGGATAATTCTTTTCATGTTTATCTGAATTTTACCTAACTGCACTATTAGGACATACTCAGTTGTAAGTAACAAAATTCAGATGAAACTACCTTAAGGAAAATTAGAAGGTACATGTTTGGGGGAGGGGAGATACTTGTTGAAAGGATTCTGGGTGGTTCACAAAATTGAAAGGTGAGTTGTAGTTTCCAGGGCAGCTCTGGATACCCTGGGGACGAAAGCCTGCACACACTCCTTCTAACCATCCATTCTAAATTCTGCTCTCTGTATGATTTTAATTCTCTTCTATGGTGGACTGGTGCATCCCATAGCTATCAAAAATGTGAAACATTACCTAAATGGTGGTAAGTTGTAAACATGACATATCAAAAGACATTTTGCACTGGATACTTATGGCTGTTCTTACTTTCAGTATCTTCTCTGTCACCAAATGAAATTCAATGAGACATATAGAAAGCACCAGCCAAATGTTTAGAAGAATTATTCCCCCCAAATTTCAGAGTCATAAATTTACTGTTATTATTTATAATAATTATCTTTAAATGAGCACTGTTGAGGAACAATTCCAAGATCACCACTTCTCCCACCTAACATATTTTGGTAAGGCCCTTTCCTCCATGGTTCCAAACAATCCTCTTGGACTTCAATATAAGAAGTGACTTAAAGTGGGATGAGAATAGAGAAAGTAAAGAGGCTGTTGCAGGAGAAAAGACATGGTTTTTTTTTTTTTTTTTTTTGCAATTTTTAAGTGCTCCCAGTTATCAACAAATAAACTACCATTAACCTTGGGCAACTGAAAGAACAAACAACTTTGTGGGAAGCATTGTTCACCTGAGCAAATATTCCCATGTATAAGAAAGGTCACCTGGGGGAGTGGGCAGATGGCCATGGGCAAAGGTAGAATGGGTCACTTGCCATCACCAGTTGACACATAACACATTGTATATTTGCTTTATTTTTGCTTCTGAATTATGATGGAAAAGTGGAAAACTAAAACAATAATAATTTAAGGTTCAAAATCCACAGAGGTATATTTAAGCATATTCCATATTTCTGTAAAGATTTCAAGAGTTATTGCTTTTATATCTTAGTAAATTGTGTATCCTACCAATGATACAGTAAGTTTTACTTTATATTATTATATTGATGGGCATTATTGTATTTTACATAAGATTTTATTTCATCTTTCTCCACTTAAGATAAGTTATTGGAAAGTTGTTATGTTATTTGAGGAATTTTAAGATCACTAAATTCTTCTAGATAAACATTTGAGAGGAAAGAGAAGGGGCCTAAGGGTAGGAATGATGGTGGAATGAAATGACCATTATCCTAGGTACATGTTTGACTGCACATGTGGTGTGACTCTACATCGTATACAACTAGAGAAATGAAAAGTCATGCTTCATTTGTGTACAATGAATCAAAATGCATTCTGCTATCTTGTATAAATAATTGAAACAAATAAAAAAAAATTAAAAAATAAACTCTTATCAAAAACATAAAAAAGCTTAGTTAAAAAATAAGAATGTGTTATACCAGTAATTTTTCCTCTGAACTTCTCTTCTGCTACTCTTCCAAATTTTCAAGAATGTTCAGACTTCTAATCTCAGAGTCAAAAAGACTAAAATGAATAATGAGAATTAAAATAATATCCCAAATACTACAGTTATCTCTAGCCTCATGGCAATTCTTAAAGTTAATATTATTTTATTTTTGGCACTTAGGATTGAATCCAGGGGCACTTTATCTTTGAGCTACATCCCCAGCCCTTTTTATTTTTAATTTTGGGAGAGGACCTAAATTTTGCTGGGGCTGGCCTAAAACATGTGATCATCCTGCCTCAACCTCCTGAGTTGCTGGGATTACTTATATGTGTGTGCTACCATACCCAACTTCAAGTTACATTTATTTAAGAATATGAAATGTGCAGTCATAGTTATTCACATAAACACTACAGATTTGCTGCTCACATCTGAGGAGTGTTGAACTCTTATGATTTACTGAAGAATCCAGTCATATCCTAGACATGTTGTAGGTACCAGAGATCCGTGTTTACCTGTCTTACACATCCACAAATACAATAATCCTAAAGCCTGTGCCAATTACAAATCTTCCTTTGATGTGACTATCAGCACCAATTGATCCAGTTCACTCTCTTCTTCCTCTTATGGTGTCTTCTCTTTTCCTACAAAAGGAATCTCCTTTGTCCTGCTCCTTTCTCTACCTACTTTCTCTTCCTTGATGATTTTATCCAGCATCTTGTGTTTTAAATCCCACTCATATACCGACAACCTCTATATTTAGATTTTTATCAAAGACTGATCTTTTCAACTCCAGTATCAAATGTCTATAAATTTCCACCTGATATCTCCACTTGGAACTTCAATAAACATGTGAAACTCAGCATGTTTCAAATAGAATTCTTCATCTTCTCTTCCCTACCCATTCCTATTCATCCCCAGTCTTCTAAACTGTGGTAGTTTAAAAAAAAAGAGGCTACAAATTCTTTGATACTTCTCCCATAAATAATGATGGTATATGTTCCTTCCTGACTGGGCTTGTGCCTACTTTGACTAACAGAGTATGTACAGTAGAAGTAAAACCCGATGATTTCTGAGGTGGGATCATAAAAGGTGATAAGACTCTGCTTGATCCTCTTGGAAAACCCACTCTTTGGAAGCTCCCTCTTGGGATGCTTTCTTTGTGGGCACATCCTTTGGAACCTACCTCCCATACTGTGTGAAGCCCAAAACACATGAAAAGACTAGATTTGAGAACTCTGGTTGGTCTAAACTTCAGTCATCCTAGGCCAGGTTCTAGAAACATGTGAATAAACTTCCCCAAAATTCCAGGTTCCAGCCATTTGAGTCACCCCCAGCCATATGAACCATCTTAGCTAGGACCCCAAACATCCTGGAGCTGAAACAAGACAGTGCTCTGTCTGAATTCCTGACCCACAAAGACCTAGAACAGAATAATGTGATTGATATTTTACAACACTTACTTTGGAGTGGTCTGCTAACCCAATAATAGAAAACCAAGACACTATCTCAGTTGATAAAATCTTTATTTTTCCAGTTCTATAGAGAACAAAATCATGGTGTCATCCATTACTTCTTCCATGTCACATCCAAATCATCTTTAAATCCTGCAGATGCCACTTTCAAACTATATTCAGAATGTGATCACTTCTCATCCTTTCTTCTGATGACTATCACCATCTCTTGACCATATTTCTGTAATAGTCTTTTGACAGGTCTACCTGCTTCTGCTATTATCACTGCCCCTCTTCTTCAGTAGATCATTCCTGTTTTAGGCAGCTTTTTTTTTTTTTTTTTTTTTTTTTGCTGGTATGACTATAATAACCAGAACAATTTTAGGGGAGAACAGTTTATGTGAGGGCTCACAATTTCAGAGATCTTAGTCAATATATGGCTGGCTCCATTCCTTGGGTCTTGAGGTGAGGCAGAACATCATGGCAGAAGGAAGCAGCTTGCATGGTGGTCAGGAAGTAGAGAGAGAAAAACTCTACTCTTCAGACAAAATATATATACCCCAAAGACACACCCCAATGAACCCTTTCCTCCAGCCACACCCCACCACTTCAGTTAGCAGTTAATCTGTATCAGAGGACTTATTGGGTTAAGACTCTCACAACCCAATCATTTCTCCTCTGAATTTTCTTGCACTGTCTCACACATGAGCTTTTGTGGGACGCCTTACATCCAAACCATAACAATTCCCAATAGGACTGCTAGAATTCATCTTTAAAATGTCAGATTATGCTACCTCTCTGTTAAATGCTCCCTAGCAGTTTCCCATTTCCTTCTGATTAAAAATCCAAGTCCTTAAAATGGTCCATACCATCTCTTATTATTTCCTCTACTGTTCTCTCACTAGGCTGCTTTGTTCTTATTCTCCTCTCTCACTCTTCTACAAAACTGACGTAACTCCTTACCTTCCTTGAATGTACCAGGTGTGCTCCTATGCTGGGTCCCTGCACTAGTTGCTTCTCTGCCTGGCACACTCTTCACTGTTTTCCAGTTGGCTAGTTAGCTGCCCTGCTTCAAGTCTTTGCTCAGTGTTACATTCTTGAATGAGGCTTACCTGCACCAGCTCTTTTATAAATCTCCCTTACATTGATTTAATTTTTCTTTTCTTTCACAGCATTTATCATTCTCTAATATGCTAGATATTTTCATGATTTAAAATGTATAGTTTTTATTGTAGTCTTCCTGAAGTATGGGGACCAGTCTGTCTTCTGCTCTTATCGAAAGCACCAGAAACAGAGACTCACAGTCAAGGCTCAATAAGAATATTTATTGAATGAATGGAAATTAGCACTTAAAAATTTAACTTGCTAGGAATCAGAGAAATTTGTTTGGTAAACTAAGAAATACAAAATTGTAACATTTTAGCTAGTTTTAATGAATCTAATGTTATTAATAAAATTAATAATTTAATGTTCTTTTTTAGGTTTATCTTCTTTTTACCCATGGGACAGTGTCTTTCTGATTTTTTTTTTCTTTTTGTACTGGGGATTGAACCCAGAGGTATTTTACTAGCCTTTTTTTTTTTTTTTTTTTTTTTTTGAGAAAGGCGCTAAGTTGCTTATGCCCTCACTGAGTTGCTGAGGCTGGCCTGAAATGATTCTTCTGCCTCAGCCTTCTGAGTTGTTGGGATTATAGATGTGTGTCCCTGTGACCTGCTAAGGTTATCTTCTTGATAAAAGAGGACAGTCCCTTTTTCCTTTTAACTCAATCCAAACTGATGCAAAAACAAAATATAAATTCATATGAATGTATTTTAAGTGCATTTATAATGTCTCCTTCATTACTTCCCTCAAATACTTTATATATAGCAAATTAAATAACACTAGTTCAATATTATAAGAAAATAATACTGGGAAATCGTAACAAATGTCTGTTTAAAAAATGGTGATTGTTCTTAATTTGCCTTTCAATTGTCTCCAGATTTCCATTGTAAAAATGCATGAAAAAGCATAAGTGCATCAGATTTGAATGCTTAGTAGATACAGACTAGCTTAAGGAAAAAAGCAGTGGAAAAATCATTTTTGATTGATACCAAAAATAATATTATTTTAATAAGTCAGGATGCATTGAACACATCATAATTTCCTCCTTAGGAGTTTCTATGGATGGGCCCAACCAAGGACTACATTGTTTTGCTTCTGAATTCCAAAATACTCATACAGACAGGCAGTATTTTCCACCCATAAGTCATGACACCTTAGTATGCTAATCTGGTGTGTCTTGGAAAATTAAAATAAAAAGAGAAAGAGTCTGAGGCCAAGAAAGGAAAATAGTACATTACAGGTGGGAAGGATAAGTTGTGTTCAATTGTCTATATGAACGGGGTTTTGATATTTACTGTGTTTGTACGTATATTTGTACTCTGGATCATGGTCAAAACTTTTAAAGTCATTGCAATAGGATGTAAAGCTTTTCACAGACTTGAAATAATTGCTAGAGATCTATATTTTCATAATATCCTCATTCATAATCACTTGGATGATGGGAGTCAGAAAGCTTCAATTTTAGCAAGTCCCCAGGTGATTCTGAGGTGAGTGACTCTTCTGCCCACATGCAGACACCAAACCACAGTTAGCAATGTAATTACAAATTTCTCAAATTCAAATGAACTCTTATCTTCCCAAACCACACAAAACTAAAATCCCTAAGCTTCTAATCAGTTAATTTTTTAAAAATGAAAACCCTTTGAGTGATGAGCTCCAGTTTGAGGAACTACTTTTTAAAAACAAAGAAAAAAGATATAATTGTTAATTTTCCAATTGAGGCAGGGTGGGAGAAAAATAAGGGGCTGTGGGTAACATAGTAATGCTTTGTTAGTACAGAAAACCAACTAGTTTGAGCTACAAAGTCTGACTAATGAAGAGGTTTAGGATATTCATCATTCCTCGAAATTATCATTAAAAATAAACAAATGAAGTTGAAGAACTATTTTGAAGACTTTCTTGGTTATCAAGTTTTAGACTGAATGTACCGCAATTAAAAAGACAAATTTAAGATGAAGAACTGGGCAGAATTAACAAGAGGTGTTATAAAGTCTGTAAACCCTTCTGCTACTGTAAACCCTTCTGGCATATATATCTAGATAAAATGTTGGCTCTTTGAATATAAGAAATGGCTGAGGATTATTTCCCTTGATTAACTGACCAAAAGAGTGAATGGCATTATCCAAGATAATGATAAGCTCCCAGTCCATAGCAAAAAACTGTAAAATAAAATGAGAAGATAATCGCTGATGAATTAAATTAAAACAAATAAGGAAAAAAACAAAAAAGCAAGTCTATCAGAATCACCAATACCTACCCCCCAACCCCAAATCGCCAATCAGTAAAATTCTGAAATGAGAAAATTAAACAGTGGCATGGCATTTTCACCTCCTCCTTTTCTTTCAACCTCATCCATCCGTTGATTCTATATTTATATCAAAATACAAATGCTTTGAAACTGTCTTTCTGAAATCCTGCATTAGTTTTGAGTTTTCTTGATACCAGTGGTTGAAAAGACAGAAGCTCCAAATGCAATGATCTCTCAGTTAAATGCAATTTTTACTGCTGTTGTCCCCTTCGAATGTATTGATAACACTGAAAAGTAAATGCCCTACTTGCATCTCACAGTACCATATTATGCCTTACACTTAATCATCCATTATTAGAACTTTGCTACCTAAGGGTGGTGCAGAAATAAGATTCACCTTGTGTGTGCAAATAACACATCTGTTCAGCCTGCCCTCCAACCTCTGAATCAGGACCTGCATTAAGATCCTCAGGTCTGAGGGATCCTGATCTTGCAGATTCTTAAGCCAAAGTGACTTTGCAGCTCATTTTTTAGTTCTTCTTTACAAACTTTTTTTTTTTCCAATCTAAATGGATGAACGATTTTAATTATAAGAGAAAACAAAGTTTTTAAGGGAAGAGGCATCTTCTAGACTTCCAGTCTGTGACTGATGATTTTTAAGTTAGAAAGGAATTGATTGCTGTGCGATTTCATTCATCCTGTGTTTATTCATCTTCCAACTTAACTGTGAGCTTCCTGTGTGCAGGATCATGTCTTAGATACCTAAATCCTTGAAGCCTCTCCTGATGTCTAACACACAGTAGTTGCTTCAAAAACCTCGAATGGGCAAAAAAAAAATCTGACTATCACTTGTCGGAGTTATAGCCACCTTTAGAGTTCAAGCTTAAGGTTCCGCTCCTCCATAAACATTTCTTTAGTTATTGCATACACATGCTCTCCATCTGCTCAATAGTTGATATTTAACACACACAAACATCTTTAGACATTAATTATCTTTATTTTGTATCTCTCATTACCCCATCAAAGATGTAAGAAACTGCTTCATTGTATATATTTCATATTACCTTGTAGAGAATGCATTCAAATACTTATTATTAAGATATTTTGAAAAATAGAACTTCAGTTAAAAAAAACCAAGTCTTGATTTTTCCCTCAAGCATTGTTCTAAATTGCCAAAATTAATGAGATACCAATATTTAGGCAGCTTTTCCAGTGACTCATTTTTCTTTTAAAAACAACTGTTTTAATATAAAAATGCTTTGTAATTTTCGAATGATGAGTGGCACCTTACCTCAACTCAAGCTTTTGGGGATATATGTAAAAATTTATAAATTTTGAATGCATAGTGTTTTATATATATATAAAATTTTGAATCCTGATAGTGTTATACATAGAGCATTATTTACATTTTAAAGTTAATTTGTAGACATTGCTCAAAAGTGCACCTATGACATGTAAAATTTTAACTTCTTCAGTCCTAACTGTATTTATGGTATCAAAATGGCTCTGGTAATGTTTTCAATGAATCATTATTTCAGCCCTCTTTTGAAATGCACTTTACCCATTTATTATCTAAGCCGTCTCTCACTGTCCTATAGATGGCAGCATTGAGTAATGTATTTTAGTAATGGGTTGTTTTTCCTTTCCAGTGAATTTTCAGTTAGAAGTAAATTTTTCATGCAGTGTATTTCATTACAATACACCACAAGACAAATTTAGCGTAAGGTGACAGGATAATACATGTATCCACTCAACGTTACTTCACTTAGATTCCACTAAAGCACCTCTTTCTATTCTGTATATTATATGAACCAAATGTGAACTTGGATTTTCAGAGTTCTCTCAACCCAGTAATAATAATAATAATAATAATAATAATAATAAAAAGGTAGAGAACAATTGAACTTACTATACTATAATTTAATAAATATTAATCACCTTTAACATTGGTAGTAAAACTTAGCAAATTGAAAAAATGGCAAAAACCCTAATTTCAGTGATTGTTTTCCATATGAAGTTCATTGGTCTGAAGAGAAATTGTCACAGCGATTTGGTTTATTTCATGATTTCTTTGAGATATTTTAGCCACATGAATTATGTTTTTTTTTAAATTAGTTGCATTTGGACACCTTTATTTTATTTATTTTTATGTGGTGCTGACGATCGAACCCAGCGCTTCATACGTGCTAGGTAAGCGCTCCACGCGGAGCCACAATCCCAGCCCATAAATTATGTTTTTAAAACAGAAATCCCTTACTACTGAGAGACATCTTTTTAAAAGCTTTAATAATAGTATTATATGATCACAATCTTAACCATCCTGTTAAGATTAACTGTAATATTTGTAAATTAAATAGGCTTTCAAGGTCTCCCTTCCTCCCATAGAAGTACATCCCCTTTATTTAGACTTGGGGTAGGGCGGTAGTAGGGCAGAGGTTATTCAGAAAACAAACGTCTATGGATTTGAATTGTTTTCCTACAAAATGTGAAACACGTGCCCCCTCCAGCGCTAAACATCAAACCTGTGAAAAGTCCTTTGGCCTTACCTAGATTCTTTTTTCTTGCCTAGGGTAAAAACCTCCTACACAGTTACACTTCTGCACTACTTCAGGCTTCTGTATTTCGCAGACTCCTCTTCTACCCTCCCCGCATAAAGCACTTCCTAAACCCAGAATTTCAATCCCTGTTATTGCCGCCTGGTTACCATTTCCAAATTGTCTGCTATTTATAGCCTTTCTGTAGTGGGCACGTGTGCCCACATCACCAAGCTGTCAGAGTAAAAGAAGGGAGGGCTTTCAATTCAACATGTGTACTCCAATCATACTTTAACCAGCTTTAGAAGAAGCTGCATGGTGGCAAGGAACACGAAGGTGAGCGGAGAAATGAGAGACTTCTCGGCTACGGTGGGAGAAGCCCCTCTATAGATGCTGGAACCCCCAGCTCACGTATTGCAAACCGATGAATGGCGCCTAGGGTCCTTGTTCTTCTTCTTCTTCTTTTTTTTTTTTTAACTACGCTTTGCAACCTACCTTGGTACCCTCACCGTCCTCCCCACCACCGCTGCAGTGCAGGGTTTGAAAGACAGGCAGCTTCGCCAATCAGCAGGCTTCCACAGGAAATTCGCCCCGCCTCTCACCCCGCATTAGGCCAAGGCACCCTCCCCGGAGACCCAAACAGTCCTGGCCATTGAGCATGCCCAGCTAGAGGACTGCTGCGTTTCCCCGCGAGCATCCTGCAGTGCTTAAGCAAGAGGCTGAGGTGGGTTCCTGGAGCAGAAAGGGGGCGGAAACCCCAAACAGGCCAGGACTGGAAAACAAAATACCATTAAACCCAGCGACACGCGTCATCTCTGTAGGTCTTTAATACCAGCTGGGAAAGCAGGGACAATCTGCTTGTTTATAGGTCACCTTAAAAAAATAACCCCCCAAACCAAAAACTTTGGGGAGCTTTTGCTTGTGGTGAGACAAATACCGCAAGGTAACCAAACAAGAGGCTGTGCAACTAGACGCAGGCTGCTGACCTGTTCTAACTCATGAAGTACTCATTTTCCTGTACAGTTGAGCTGGCACTATCCTTGTTTTCTCCCGCTTATCCTTGTGGTCAAGGTTAAAAATTTATAGGGTGGTTCAATGGGTGTGGAAGCTGTGTGTGAAACAAACATTTCAACCAATATTTGCACAGTAGGGTTTTGGCCTTATGAACCCTCGTAGGTCCCTAGCATCCTTCTAAAATAAAATTGACTTGGGATTATGATGAGGGGTATCTCATTTGCCCTTACCCCTACGTGTGACTCCCTGTTTTCTAGAACGGCAGGGGAAGAGGGAGAAATTGTGATGTTTACATGTTCTCCCTAATTGAACAGCAGCTAAAGCCACAGTGCCAGACGTGAGGCGCTTGCCGGGAAATTCCTGTTCTCTGGAGTGACCTTAACCCCCCCCAATCACTGCCCTTGGGCATCCCTCTTCCTACAAGGTACCTGGAGGCAGCAAATCTGGGGACTCCAAGGTGGAAGGCTAGCCCTGATGTCCCTTAGAAAACCTTACAAAAAGCTAGATCTGCTTACCACGGCCTATCCCCCTGAAGCCGAAATACACCTTTTTATTTCCGGGGAGGAAAAACCTTGACTAGAAACCTCTACCCAAGGGGTCCCTCTTACCTGTTAGGTAAGATCTAGCCCAGCTCCGGGGGCCCCCCTCCTCCCCGGCCCTCCCACGCCGGGCTCCGCAGCCGCAGTGCCCCCCCCCGTCACCCCCCACCCTCACTCCTGCGTCTTCCCGAGCTCGCCCCCTCCCGTTTTCCCAGACTCCCCTCGTGTTTTCGGGTAGCCACCCAAACACCCCGCGAGCGCCGGCCGAGGGGATTCCTGCGGGCCGGGGGCGCCCTAGGTGGTGCGAGGGCAGCTAGGTGCTGCGCCCCGGCGGACGGCCGCGGAGGGGCGCTGCCCGAGCGCAGCGCAGAGGCCCGGCGCGGCGCCGCTGCGGCACGGCCGGGGGGCGGAGAGGGGCGGGCGCGGGGCGGGCTCGGCCCGGAATGTGTAGAGACCCGGGCGGGAGCCTCCCGGCGGCTGCCCGGCTGCCGAGCGCGGAGACTCCGTCACGTGTTTTTCTCCTCCGAGTGAGACGGCGGCGCGGTCGGAGGGGGCCGGCGCGCAGAGCCAGACGCCGCCGCTTGTTTTGGTTGGGGCTCTCGGCAACTCTCCGAGGAGGAGGAGGAGGAGGGAGGGAGAAGTAACTGCAGCGGCAGTGCCTCCCGGGGAACAGGCGTCTTCCCCGAATCCTTCCCAAACCTCCCCCTCTGCCTCCCTCCCTAGTCCCCTCCCCTCCTCCCTTGCCGACTGGAGCGAGGGGCAGGGATGAGCTTGTCCCTCTGGACCGTCTCCGGCTCCCGCGTCTGCCCAGTAGCGTTTCGCGTGGAAAAGCCACTTTCCCCGCCCGCCGAGATGGGCTCGAATGAGGGCTGCGGAGGACGCGTCCGCGGGCGGCGGCAGCAGCAGCAGCAGCAACAGCCGCAGCGCCGCGGTCTCTGCGATTGAGCTGGTATTTGGGCGGCTGGTGGCGGCGGGGACTGTTGGGGGGGTGGGAGGAGGCAAAGGAGGAGGCGAAGGAGGAGGAGGGAGAACCCCGTGCAACGTTGGGACTTGGCAGCCCGCCTCCCCCTGCCCAAGGATATTTAATTTGCCTCGTGAATCGCTACTTCCAGAGAGGAACTCAGGAGGGAAGGCGTGCGCGCCTGCAGGGGCACCACAGGGACCCGCTGGTCGCCGCTGCCTTCCTGCGCGGGACTTAAGCTGAGGCGGCTAGAGATGCATCTTAGCTCCTTCCTGGCTGCAGTGGTTGAGGGGACACTTGGCTTTCGGGAAGATCGTGGCCGCATTCACCCCGGACGCATTGCCTCTCCTCTGGGCATAAAACGCCCATAAACTCCAGTCGGCTCTCTTCCTTGGCGCAGCCACTGCGTCCTTCTTTGCTACCCCTCCCCACTGCAGGGGACGGCGTGGATTTAGGAGTCGGGGTTTCTTCAGCCTTCAGCCTTGTTTGCATGTGCGGGGCCGCGGTGAGGAGCCTGCGCCCCCCAACTAGTTGTTTTTCGGCGCCTCCTTTTGCTCAGCCGCGGTGGCGGTGGCGACAGCATGGCGAGTCCTCCAGATACCGAAGGTTTCTCGGACGTGCGCAAGGTGGGCTACCTGCGCAAGCCCAAGAGCATGCACAAGCGCTTCTTCGTGCTGCGGGCGGCCAGCGAGGCCGGGGGCCCTGCGCGCTTGGAGTACTACGAGAACGAGAAGAAGTGGAGGCACAAGTCGAGCGCCCCCAAACGCTCGATCCCCCTCGAGAGCTGCTTCAACATCAACAAACGTGCTGACTCCAAGAACAAGCACCTGGTGGCTCTCTATACCCGGGACGAGCACTTTGCCATTGCTGCGGACAGTGAGGCTGAGCAAGACAGCTGGTACCAGGCTCTCCTGCAGCTGCACAACCGTGCCAAAAGCCACCACCACGAAGGGGCCTCAGCCCCTGGAGCAGGAGGCAGTGGTAGCTGCAGTGGCAGCTTGGGCCTCGGGGAGGCTGGAGAGGACTTGAGCTATGGAGATGGGCCAGGACCTGCGTTTAAGGAGGTCTGGCAGGTGATCTTGAAGCCCAAGGGCCTGGGTCAGACAAAGAACCTCATTGGCATCTACCGCCTCTGCCTGACCAGCAAGACCATTAGCTTTGTGAAGCTGAACTCAGAGGCAGCGGCTGTGGTGCTACAGCTAATGAACATCAGACGCTGCGGCCACTCTGAAAACTTCTTTTTCATTGAGGTGGGCCGTTCTGCTGTGACAGGGCCTGGGGAGTTCTGGATGCAGGTGGATGACTCGGTGGTGGCCCAGAACATGCATGAGACTATCTTGGAGGCCATGCGGGCCATGAGTGATGAGTTTCGCCCTCGAAGCAAGAGCCAGTCCTCATCCAACTGCTCCAACCCCATCAGTGTCCCCTTGCGCAGGCACCATCTCAACAACCCCCCGCCCAGCCAGGTGGGGTTGACCCGCAGATCACGCACTGAGAGCATCACTGCCACCTCCCCTGCCAGTATGGTAGGTGGGAAGCCAGGATCCTTCCGTGTGCGAGCCTCCAGCGATGGTGAAGGCACCATGTCCCGCCCAGCCTCTGTGGATGGCAGCCCTGTGAGTCCTAGCACCAACAGAACCCACGCCCACCGGCATCGGGGCAGCTCCCGGCTGCACCCGCCTCTCAACCACAGTCGCTCCATCCCCATGCCTTCTTCTCGCTGCTCGCCTTCGGCAACCAGCCCAGTTAGTCTATCGTCCAGCAGCACCAGTGGCCATGGTTCCACTTCGGACTGTCTGTTTCCAAGGCGGTCTAGTGCTTCCGTGTCTGGTTCCCCCAGTGATGGCGGTTTCATCTCTTCAGATGAGTATGGCTCTAGCCCCTGCGACTTCCGAAGTTCCTTCCGCAGTGTCACTCCAGATTCCTTGGGCCACACCCCACCAGCCCGAGGCGAGGAGGAGCTGAGCAATTATATATGCATGGGTGGAAAGGGGGCCTCCACTCTAACAGCTCCCAATGGTCATTACATTTTGTCCCGAGGTGGTAATGGCCACCGGTACATCCCAGGAGCTGGCTTGGGCACCAGCCCAGCGTTGTTGACTGGGGATGAAGCTGCCAGTGCTGCTGATCTGGATAATAGGTTCCGGAAGAGAACCCACTCTGCAGGGACATCCCCTACCATTTCCCACCAGAAGACCCCATCCCAGTCCTCAGTGGCTTCCATTGAGGAGTATACAGAGATGATGCCTGCCTATCCACCAGGAGGTGGCAGTGGAGGCCGACTGCCTGGCTACAGGCACTCTGCCTTCGTGCCCACCCATTCCTACCCTGAGGAGGGTCTAGAGATGCATGCCTTGGAGCACCGCAGCAGCCACCATCGCCCAGATAGTTCCACCCTCCACACTGATGATGGATACATGCCCATGTCCCCAGGAGTGGCCCCAGTGCCCAATAGCCGAAAGGGCAGTGGGGATTATATGCCCATGAGCCCCAAGAGCGTGTCTGCCCCGCAGCAGATCATCAACCCCATCAGACGTCATCCCCAGAGAGTGGACCCCAATGGCTACATGATGATGTCCCCCAGTGGCAGCTGCTCCCCTGACATTGGAGGTGGGTCCAGCAGCAGCAGCAGCATCAGTGCCGCCCCTTCTGGCAGTAGCTATGGGAAGCTATGGACAAATGGGGTCAGTGGGCACCACTCTCATGCCCTGTCTCACCCCAAGCCCCCTGTGGAGAGTGGGGGTAGCAAGCTCTTGCCTTGTACAGGTGACTACATGAACATGTCACCAGTGGGGGACTCCAACACCAGCAGCCCCTCTGACTGCTACTATGGCCCTGAGGATCCCCAGCACAAGCCAGTCCTTTCCTACTATTCATTGCCAAGGTCTTTTAAGCACACCCAGCGCCCTGGGGAGCCAGAGGAGGGTGCCCGGCACCAGCATCTCCGCCTCTCCTCTAGCTCTGGTCGCCTTCTCTACACTGCAACTGCAGAAGATTCTTCTTCCTCCACCAGCAGCGACAGCCTGGGTGGGGGTTACTGTGGGGCTAGGCCAGAGCCTGGCCTCCCACATCCCCACCATCATGTCTTGCAGCCCCATTTGCCTCGAAAAGTGGACACAGCTGCTCAGACCAACAGCCGCCTGGCTCGGCCCACAAGGCTATCTTTGGGGGATCCCAAGGCCAGCACCTTGCCTCGGGCTCGAGAACAGCAACAGCAGCAGCCCCTACTGCACCCTCCGGAGCCCAAAAGCCCAGGGGAATATGTGAATATTGAATTTGGGAATGACCAGCCTGGCTACTTATCTGGCCCTATGACTTCCCGCAGCTCACCTTCTGTTCGGTGTCCATCCCAGCTCCAGCCAGCTCCCAAAGAGGACGAGACTGGCACTGAGGAGTACATGAACATGGACTTGGGGCCAGGCCGGAGGGCAGCCTGGCAGGAGAGCAGTGGGGGGGAGATGGGCAGAGTGGGCCCTGCACCTCCAGGGACTACTAGCATTTGCAGGCCTACCCGGGCAGTGCCCAGCAGCCGGGGTGACTACATGACCATGCAGATGGGTTGTCCCCGTCAGAGCTACGTGGACACCTCACCAGTTGCCCCTGTTAGCTACGCTGACATGCGGACAGGCATTGCTGCAGAGGAGGTAAAACTGCCCAAGGCCTCAGCGGCTGCTCCTCCTTCAGCCTCCACAGCCTCTTCTTCCCCTGCTGCACCTCAAGGAGCAACTGAGCTTCCTGCCCACTCTTCCCTTTTGGGGGGCCCACAGGGACCTGGGGGCATTAGCGCCTTCACCCGGGTAAACCTCAGTCCCAACCGCAACCAGAGTGCCAAAGTGATCCGTGCAGATCCACAAGGGTGCCGGAGGAGGCATAGCTCAGAGACCTTCTCCTCAACACCTACTGCTTCCCGGGGGGCCAACACGGTGCCCTTTGGAGGAGGGGCTGCAGTAGGGGGCAGTGGCGGTGGTGGCAGCAACAGCAGTGAGGATGTCAAACGCCACAGCTCTGCTTCCTTTGAGAATGTCTGGCTGAGACCTGGGGAGCTCGGCGGAGCCCCCAAGGAGGTGGCCCAAGGGTGTGGAGCTACTGGGGGTTTGGAGAATGGTCTTAACTACATAGACCTGGATTTGGTCAAGGACTTCAAACAGCGCCCTCAGGAGCGCCCCCCTCAACCACAGCCTCCCCCACCTCCACCCCCTCATCAGCCCCTGGGCAGTAGTGAGAGCAGCTCCACCAGCCGCTCCAGCGAGGATTTAAGCACCTATGCCAGCATCAGTTTCCAGAAGCAGCCAGAGGACCGCCAGTAGCTCAACTGGACGTCACAGCAGGTGCGTTTCATGGTGTCAGATTCAGAAGACAAAACTGCTTTTAATCTTGTGCTAGATTTCTGTTCTTTGCCTCTGCTCCTTGTGCTCCTTCCCGCTACTCCCATAGGGAGAATGCTCTTAACTGAGAGTTGGTGGGTGGGTCAGGACATATGGATGCTCACCTCACAATGACTGTTGGCAGATAATCAACTGTGTGAGCAGCCACAGGAGGGCTTTTTCATTTGAGAATTCCCAAGTGAAATAACATACTGTAGTATTTTAAAAACTCATATGCTATAATACCAGTTCTGAGGTTTGTGAAGTTCATATATGAGAAACTTTATCTTTCTATTGAAGTTTTCTTTTGACCGTTTATTAAGGTCAGCCCTCATTGGGACAATTCTACAAAAATACTTGTTCACACAGAAGCTCAGCTCTTCACTAAAGATAGTTCTCAGAGCTCTAAAGGGTGATCTTACTGAGTTGCTGTGTGCACTTTTGTTCTGTGTTTTCACAATACCAACGCAACATAAACAGCAACAGGAAGCATCAATTTTTATTCATGTTGTCCTAAAAAGACTGGGGAGTAAAAGCACTTTAGTCATACATATTCAGAGAGAAGTACTTATCTGCCTATGATCTCTTGAGAAGGTGATTATGGGTGACATTTTCTTTTTGTTCCTGTACCAGGAGTCGTGAAATATTTTTCACACAACCACCCATCTCACAGGCATGGCCGCTTTTATACAGGATATGCAATAAACTGCATGCGCCTGGGACCCATTACGAGTTAAGAGTTATGGAAGTTCATCCCTGCATGTCTGCCTAGCAGTTGTCTCTTCTTGCGCGGAACCTTCACATTTATCACTTGGGGGCTACTGTACATCCTCTGTAAAATTACTTAACATTTTTATGGTGAAAAGAAGATACATTAGGTCTGGGAAAAGGAAGTTGTTTTGTTTTGGTTTGCACTGAATGTAAGGGCTAAACTGTGTACTCTTTGCTCTTAGAATATTTGTTTTTTCAGTTCAAGAGTAGATGCCTCAGAAATGTTGAAAGTTGGCTTTAAGTCTTCTGTGGCTAAGGCTGTATTGAAAATGAAAAACATTTGTAATAGGAAATTAGCCTGCCCTTCATTCTGTGAATCTATTTTCTGGTGGTCATAATTGTGGGTAGAAGAGAGGAGTATAGTTTGCAGATAATGTGATGAGTTGGCAAAGCAGAAGTTTCAGCATTTGGAAACACTTTATTCTGACAAAATGATTATCTTGTGAATTTTATAAATGCTTACAGAATGAGCTTTTAAAAGCATTTATTCTTCTTAATAGGTATCTGTTCACAAAAGTTAATTTGTGCTTTGGGGTTCCTATCACTAGTATTTGTGAATTATGTGGTCCCCTTCTTCATTCTGTGTCCCAACACCTAACCCATATCATTCTCTGTTTTATAGAAGATACAGGTATTTGAATGTTCAAACTAAGAATTTAGGTGTTATGTTATGAAAAGCATTTATTTGATCAGTACTTATTTCAGCACTTTTTTCATCATTCACTAAAGAGAGATTTAGTTGCCAGTGTAAAAATTTTGATTATTTCAAATGATGTTTTTGGGTACCAGAATCCCTATAACACTTTAACCATTCCTATTGTAAAGTGCTTCATTTATATAATGAGAACTTACCCAGAACCTAAATTTTGATTTTAAAGCAGATGAAAGAAAAGACTAAGGAACAGTGTTTTTCCTCACCCATTTTCTTAATTTGTATAGGTTTCTTTTATAGAGTAGAATAAATAATGTTTGTCCTGAACAAACAAACCATATAGAATTTTCATTTTTAAAAAGCTTTTTAAAATAAAATCCTCTTTATGTGGCAGATACACTAAAAAACAAAACCAAAAATAAATAACAAAACAACCTCCCAGTCTTCTATTTTTTACTTTCTTAGGGAAAATATAATATTCTAGAATAATCATATATTTTGTTTTGGTTTGCACTGAATGTAGGGGCTAAACTGTGGACCCTGCTTTAACTGCACCATGCCAGAAAAATTCTACAGTCTATGTTTTTAAGATACAAACGTGTTTTTTAAGTGGGGCACCAAATACTACCAGTTACATCCACATCCTCCATCCTGTTTGCTCGCCTTTGCCCTGTTGAGTTTAAAGATGTTATTGATAGTTAATTGTCGTCTGAACAGAGCAGACCTATCAAAGGCAAACAGCTTCTGATCAGAATGCCCATGTTAGTTTGAGAAAACTGTTTTTCTAACTTCCTCCGCAATTGCTCTATTTGCCTTTTTCCCATTTTTCAGGTAAAAGTGCAGCATGATGAAGAGAATGGGGTTGAGATGAGGGCGGGCACTTTCTCCTGGCAACCTCTTGTAAACATCTCGGTTTGTCTCCTATTTCTCAGTGTCCATTAAAGGAGAACGTCTGTGTAGCCTTTAGCTCAGGTGCTCAGGACTTGTATCCAACAACCTTTTCTTGCTTCTCTGTCATCTGTCTCTCCCCCCAACTTAATTCTGACCTGCTAGGTGGTTTCCAGCACTACTCCCCTCCCATTTCCTTTGTTTTCCACCTCTTATTTCTTATTGCTGACATTGCCCTTGTTTTTCTCCTTTTCAGAATTTCGCTGTACAGTACTAGTGGCCTGCTCTCTGCAGGGAGTAAATTGAGATCTCAAGGAGGGCAAACAGGACTTCTCAGCCTTAGGATAGCATCAGCCCTGCAACTTTCAAACAGCATTTACCTCAGATTTGTCTTTTGGTTTTAAAACTGCAACTGGCCAGATAAAGCAGGCTTTCTCAAGACCTGGGCCAGACCTCTGAGGTTCAGTTTTTGCTTTTTGTCATCCTTTTAAGCCCCTTCCCCCTTCAAAAAAGAATTTCGCCATTTCTCTTCCTTTCACTATTTTTCCTTCCCGTGACTTCAAGGATTCCGGACCTCCACGACTGACTACCTCCTCAGGTCTCGCTCCCTCTCCCCTCTTTGCTTTGCTGTGTGGCCTTCAGAGGCAGAGCAAACCCTCTCAGTACTGGCACTTTCCTTTTTCTTGGGTCAACTCTGCTTCCTGCATTCCTCCCTTTTTTATTTGGCATTTGGCCTCCAGTTTTGCCAGGGTGGGGGAAGATGCGGCGAGGCCACCCTCCAGCCTTCCGCCTCTGCCTGTCTCTGGGTCTGGGGGCTGCAGGGCCCCTTCCTAGGCAGCTTGGTAGGCGGTGGCAGGCTCACCCCCCCACCCCCGCCCCTCCCGTGCCAGAGCAGCCGCTGGCCCTGGGTGGGCGGGGTGGCCGGGTGCTGATTGGCCTCCACGTAGCCAATCCGCGCGAGAGATGGTTGAGCTGTGGGCGGGAGGGGGCGTGGCCTGTGCAAGGGGCAGAGCCGAGGGGCCAGCGGGGGCTTTGGTCAGCGACAGCCAGGGACGAGTCCTCCCTGAGCCCAGTCTCCCGTCTCCCTCCATCCCTTCCTCTAGCGCTGGCAGTGCTCAGCCAATAATTCACCCAACCAGTGTTCAGCCATATTCACCCAACCCCCTCCCAACTCCCCCCCCCACTACAGAGGATGTTCTGTGCTCAGCCTTATTTGTTCATCTAGAGCAGAATCCTAAGAATGAAAAAGTCCAAGCAGCCTGCTGACAGAGGCCGGAAACACACACTTCCTCTTATTTTTAATTGAGAAAAATTCAGGCCGTGACCATGTGACATGCCCCATTTTGTTTCCCTCCTCTCTTTACTATGGTTTACTACAACACCCGTTCCTTTATCTTCCTGCCTTGAAATCTGCAAGCAGGAGTGCGCTACAGCACGTGGTTGAGGAATCTGGGGTTGGCTCAGGAGGCTCAAAGTTATATCTTTTACTAAATGGAGCTGGAAGGAAATAGGAGCTCCGTGGCTGGTAGAGTTTGGGGAATTTTCAGAGAAGAATTCCTTTGGCCTGAAAGCACCCCAGCTTTCATAGACCCTTTATTGAGCACCTGCAGTTGCAAAGCACCTGAGATACACCAGACCAAGAAAACCCCATCCTCCTAGGCTGTGAGTATACTGGGAGCGAAATAAAAACCTAGATTCCAGCTTGATCATGAGAATCTTGAGATTCATTGAAAGGGCTCAGTAGGCGGTTCCTTACCAAGGTTTGAAGGAAATGCTGCCTGTTTTTAAACAGATTACTTTTTGGTCTGTGGTACCCAGCAGGGCAAATGGGTGAACTGATCCTGAAAGCTTGCTAGATATGTTTTGCACCCTCCCAGAACAAAATTTTGTGAGCGTATTGTTTTATAAGATGCAAAATATGTTCAGATTTACCTGTCCTAAATAAAGAAAATAAGATAGAGACAGGCTAGGGAAGTATTTCCCCCTTCCCCCTCCCTCCCTCTCAAATAAACATGTCTCATCAGCCAGCATCCCTTTTCCTGAGTCATAAGCCCCAAAGGCAGTGTTTTTGCTGAGGTGCCAATTGAAACAGCAAGGTGAAAATGTACCTAAGAAGGACTGCCCCCTTGTGAGTGACCCAATATGACTTTGGAACAGGGTTGTGTGTGTGTGTGTTTGTGTGTGTGTGTGTGTGTGTGTGTGTGTGTGTGTGAGAGAGAGAGAGAGAGAGAAAGGGAGTGTTTTCTTTCTTGTTCCAGATACTTTAGTTATCTAACAATCTTATTAGTTTTGGCCATTGTTTAGGTAGCTTTTTACATTAAAAAAATCCATAAAAATTCCATATGTTGTGATCATTTATCTTGATGCTTCCTAAATAAATACTATTTCCAATATTGCTTATAGGAAGGCACTTGGGATCCAAAAGGGAATGCCTTTTATTTTTATTTTTTTATCAAAATTCCTGGAAAATGGCTTTGCATTATCTTGAATGATGCAATGGAAAAAGCAGTTCCTGAGAGCCAGAGATCTTGGGTTCTAACACAGTCTGCGCCTTTTGCTAGCCCGGTGACCTTGAGCAAGGCCTTTAATTTCCCTGAACTGATTTCCTCATCAGTAACTTGAGAAATTTGTTCTCAGTTATTTTAACCTCCTTTGCAGCTCTAAACATAGGAATGTTTTGAAAAAAGTGATATTCTTTAATGGGTCAGTTGTAATGAGGATTCTTTCTGAAGAGGCTGTTTATGGGGTTATAATAAAATATATTGGAATATACTGTTCTAGTCCTTGCATCAGTCACGATGGGCACACAGGAATATGGAAGGAAAATATTCTTTGACTGATTTTAACCTTTCTTGTTTGAGGGCTTATTTTTCAGGTTTTTATAGAACTGAAGTCAAACCCACCTAATTGTATCATTCTAAATTTTTGGAACCCTTTCTAGACTGGATTAGGTTCCCCCCACCCTTTAAAAATACACCAGTGTGAGAGAATGCTAGTTCCTGCTTTCTCAGTTCAACTGTCTGAAGCCTCTCGCCCCACAGTATCAGTCAAGCTTTAGTCAGTGCATGTCTGTGACGTTATTTTAGATGTTCATTCTGTTGGGAATCACCCTTCTTCTGGGTAGCTTGTTTATGGATAGTGCTTCTCATTTTGTACCATCAGAATTCTCCAGTGATATATCTACTTAAGTGAATGGAAAGGAAATCTGAGAAGCCAGTTGGGGACTAGGGGAAGTCTTCCATAATTTTTTGTGTAGTTTGAGTTTCCTCTGTTAGGTGTGTGAAACAGCTCAATGCTTCTCTTGCAGACAAAATTAGTGTTGTCTAGTTTTCTTGTGTGCTCTAGGATTTTTGATTAGCTAATTGAGCTATGTGTACTCTGCTTGACTGCCCCAGTGTTTTCTTGGCCTTTGAGTTGCCAGTATATTCAGAAGATCCCACCCTCTTTCCTCCTTCTGGGGCTCCATAAATCATCAGAATAGGCTGCAGACTTTTTCATTCAGAACTCCATTCACTTAGTCTTTTCCCATCCTCCTCCTATAGTGGGATTTCTTAGCTGAATAGTGTATAAATGTCTTCTTTTATTTTGATGGGTTGGTAATTTCGTATAATGGAACACTTCACAATTTTAAGGTTTTTGTTTTGTTTTGTTTTCATGAAAGCTGTGTGCTCTATTATTTCCTCATTTTAGAGAGTTACTGGAAATCGTATTCAAGGAAAATAGCTTGCAAATTTGGTTTGAAGTCAGTTTCATACTAAAGATTCTGTGACTTTTTCATACTAATACCTTTTGTTTTTGTCTTTAAAAGTGATGCCCTTTTATATTTATAATTATGTACTTGGTTTATTATTTCCTTATGAGTCTGTAGCTATGTGGCAGATTTTAAAAACTCTTTTCAAAATGTTATTATTGAAACATGTTGAGAAGTTATAATCATATTGAGTTTTAACTTAATAGAATTAATTTTCATGTTAGTTTGCTATAGTAATATTATGCTAACTTCATACTAATATGAAATAGTTTTTAAAAAATTATTGTAGGGCTTTTTTAAATGATAGGATCACCTACTGGCTTCTTGTTGTAGTAATATTAATGAAAATAACAGTATCTTGCCCAACCTTAATTCACAGAATACAGGGGAAGATAGATAAGTATAAGGTACTGTCATCAATGGTACAAGGAACATTTTCCATTTTAATAATATTCTTGCTGTAGGCTTTGCTATCATCTATTTGTCAAAATAAATTTGGTTGAATAAATGTCATTTGTGCTTCTTCCATGAGTCAGTGATCTTTGAAATAATAGGGCTTTTAAAAATGATGTTTTTGTTGAGAAGTGCCCTCGTTCCTTTTTTGACCCTGGCCTGCCTTTTCATTCCTGATGGCAGTAGAGTGGAATACTTAGGTCACACTACAATTTTTGTGCTAGCTGTCTTGAAGCAGAGGAGATTTTGTAGTTTTCATACTTAACCTGAATGCTTTATTGTGTAAACTGAGTTGCTTTCTTCCTTTCCCTTTTGCCATTCCATGCTTTCTTATTTTTTAACTGTACATTACATTTGCGTGATCCCCTTCCTTTTTATATATTTTTTCTCCTTGACCAAAAAATACTTTAATGCAAGTTCTTTGATCCTCCCTGACATATTTAGGTCATGTTGCTTGAACAGTATCATTTAACATTGAGAACTTGATAGTTATGTTTGCTGAAGTGATCTAAGAGGAGAGGCATTATTATTATTTTTTCAAATATATGTAGTGTGGCCAAAAAATCATGTTTTGTACAGAAAGTCATAAATCTTGCTTTTAAGAAGGATATGATCTAAGTGAAACAGGCAAAATGTTAAAAAAGCACAACATTAAAAATTAGAGCTGTTAGGTGCTGACCACTGGAATATTCAGTAATTACCATGTAGTCAACTGACATTCATCTGATCTTCTCTAATAATTACTTCCTTGTTTATGTTAAAATTATTTGGAGGGCCATCTAATACAAAAATATTCATATTTACGCTTGACGTTTAGGTGTTGTAGTAATTAGAAGATCTCTACCAACTCCAGTGCTGGAGAGGTCACCCACCTCCCCACCCTACTGTAAATTATCTGCCTGTGGCTAGACAGGTCCCAAACCACTGTTTCTTCTTCTTCTCTCCTTCCTTATGTTCCAGATATTACATATTTTGTTGAAGGAAGATGAGGGTAGATACATAGAAATGGAGGAAAAAAAATAGATGTGAGGGAAGATAAGCAAAGTGGTTACTACATTTCTTATGGAACAACTTATTTGAGGAAAAAAACCAGGATTCAGAAAAAGTGATCCACAAAAATTGGCATTTTTCATTAACTTATAAGACAGACATGCCAAGCTACCTCAGACCTTTAGGCTTTTAAAAATTATCCTCACCATGACATACAAATAGTTGAAACTCTCATTTGGACGAATGGCCCATTTGCAGGTGTTAAGCCAACAAACATAATATTCACAAGAATAGAGAGAAAGGTATCTTTGTTTTGGATCTTTAGTGAGGGGAAGTGGCCTGAAGAAGGGTCCAGATATTAGATGCATAGGGCCTGAATGTGGACTTGTGGGGTGGGTGTTAGGAAATGTGAGGTAAGGGTGGGGATACAAAGGAAGTTTTTTCTTCTCTTCAGTGTTTTTTCTTTTTTCTTTTTTTTTTTTTTGTTTTGGAACCAGAGATTGAACCCAGGGTACTTAACCACTGAGCCACATCCCTAACCTTTTGGAGACAGGGTCTCGCTGAGTTGCTTAGGGTCTCCCTAAGTAGCTGAGGCTGGCTTTGAACTTGTGATCCTCCTGCTTCGGCATCCAGAGCTGCTGGGATTACAGGTGTACACTTCCAGCCTGGCTCTATTTCAATGATAGGAAGTCATACTTGTTTTTGAGTTTATAGTATTTTCTTTGAGAAACACAAAGAAAACATGATTCAGACCACCAAGACTTCTAATAGCTTCTGGGTCTGTTCACACTCTTTTCTTTCTTTCTCTCCCTTCCTTTCTCCCTCCTTCCCTGTCTTCTTTCATGAATAGGCAGTCCACACACATGCTCTAAGTTTAAAGTGATCATTTTTAAAGGTGTAGGGTCAGAAGTAAGGCTTCCTCCATTTCTTGTCCCTCAGTCTCCCTTCTCATGGACCACCTTTATTGCTACTTTTTATTCATCTTTCTAGAGATAGACTTCTCCTAAAATTTGAAGCTTAGTAACAGAAGCTTGGTTAAATGCCCAACTGCTCAAAGTCTTCCATGTGAGAATATGCTCAGATCCCAAAGTTTGGCTCTGAAGGAACATAGCAGACTCCTGTTTTGTTTTGTTTTGTTTTTTTTTTTTTTTGTTGTTGTTAAAAGGAAAAAGAAAAAATATCCTTTCGAGACCTCTTTTGAATCCTCAGGTTCAGAAAGTGGCTAGTGAGGGATCTGGCATAACCTAGTGAAGGGGGAAAAGCATTCGCTAAGAAATGATCTCCTTTTTCAACACTGAAGCATATGTGTAAATTAAGAAGGGAAAAGGTGTCTGCAATTTCAAACACTAACATTTAAAGTCTTGATTTTCTTCTCTTGTTCCTTTCATGGTGGTACTCATGTATCTCCCCACCTCAAGACAGAATGACAATGAGTTGTTGGTATGATGTAGCAGTAGTAGTGGTAGGGTTAAATATAAAGTTAAGGATTCTTTTTAAGACTTTCTAATCACCAGGATCTCATAAGAAGATCGAAAAACTCAAAAGACTTGATTTTTTAAAAAATAGAATAAGTCTTTTGCCGTTTCAAGTTCTGGGAACAGTTTATTGTAGACATAAGATTGCATACAAATAATAAAAGAAATTGCTTTATGCTCGTGATCTTTTACTCATTTTCTCCAAATTTATTAACACCATGGAGGAGTGGAATAAGAAGGGTGTGTGTATTGCTGAGATAACTTCTACTTTGAACCAAAGAGGAACTTATCATGAATGACAGATGCTCTGCTTTTTCCACCTGATTGTGGCCCAGAAAGAGTGTGAACAGAATGAGGTTGTTTGAAACTTTTAAGATGTTATGATAACAGATAACATTTAATCCGAGTTATCAGTTTGGTCATTTGGGGTGACTTGCCAATAACAATATGCTCCTAGCAATAGTATTGATTTTCTTCTAGTCACCTGGAGTAAGGAGAAATGAAATCCATCAACATGAAGGAACTTTTAAAAAAAAGAGTTTTATATATGAAATTATCTAGTTTCTTGGATGTATGTATCATTTAGCCTTTGAAGTGTAACAAACCACTCCCAAACTAAATGCTTTAAAACAGCAATCATTTATTAGATGAATTTTCTAGGCTGCTGGTTTGGCTGGGCTCAGCCAGGTGGTTCTTCTGCTTGTCTCACCAGAGTAAATGCATGTGGTTACAGTGTGCTGGGGGGTTTGCTGGGGGCTGGTTGTTGAAAATACCCTTTCTCACCTGTCTGGGGGTAGGGAGGATGCTGCTGCTGTCAGTTTGTGCTTGCTATTGATTGGACCATGTGTCCCAATCAATACCAAGGGGTAAAAAATACATAATACTTCTTGAGAGCAGTCATGTTCTTCTGAATTACCATATTATATAAATGTACCTATAAGTGCAAATACTTTTGCCATCATGAACATTTATCCATTGCATGTTGAACATTTAGAATAAAATTAGTGTTAAGATATTATAATGTTTAGCTCTAATTCTGGATGAAATATGAGCCATTTCCTTCATAGTAGGACAGAATTCATTTTTCCATCTTCACTTTTCTTTGAAAATCACAAATGCTTGTCTTCCCTTCCATAAATCTCTTCCAAGTTTATACCTTGAGCCAGGCAGTGGAGACTGACATAGGCATGTTCCTTTCTTCGTGATACTTTACAGGGAACAAAGAATAGACATGTGAATACAGAAGTATACTGCAAAATGTGATATGAGGAAGAAGAAGGGGAGGGTAGAGTAATAGGAACTACTTTAAATGTTGGGGCAGGAAATGACTTGAGAGAATAGCAAGTATTATAGTCCTAACATTCAGGTGTGTGAAGGGTAAACAAATAATGTTATATCCCATATTCTGTTGCCCAAGTGCAGATTTATGTCTTGAGGTGGCATCTTTTTAAGAGTTAGATTTTCTGCTTAAAAATGCCTCTTGCTGGATGAGTGTAGGCTGAAAGTTAATCTCAAAAAAAAAAAAAAAAAGACTTCTGAAGTTTCTAGTAGCAGAGGCTTTTGCCTGTATTTTTAGTGGCATTGGTGGTTGGTGAAAAGATTTATGCTGTTTGTGTTAGATTCCTACTGTGACTTAGACTAGAGGATCACACTTCCTAACACCCCTTGAGTGGCTCACATCAGACCTGAGCTCAAACATGGGAACCCAGAGCTAGTGAACATCTTCCTACTTATAAACTAGCTGAGCCAGAGGAGAACTGCCGGGAGAAGCAGATTTTTTGTGGGGAGAGGTAGAGGGAAAGGACTATGTCCAAAACTTTCAAACTGTTGGAAAGAGAGCTTTTGCCACCTGAGCACAAACCCAAACGTAGATAGCACAGAATTGCTGTTGATAGGACAGAAAACTCAAATGGTTTGCAAAGTCACGCTAAAAGCAAAGGCTTGCTTTTCCTTCACTCTGCCTGGAACTCCCATCAGCCAGTATTTACATTCTTCTTTTACCAGAAACTCAAATGCCTTAAATATTCTTGAGGTTACAGAACAAAACCAAATGGGACACTGTATAAAGTATGTTGTGGTGGGGGGAGGCAGAGCCTTAGAGTTTTATGCCGAGCTTGTTGAGCTTGGTATTTATATTGTGATCTTGGCAGCTCCCACCCACCCCCCAGAAACCCCCCTCACTTGCCCGTCTGCCCTCCCTTCCCAATTCCAGCACACTCTTTGAACCACAGCTAAACAATAACTTCCTTTCAAAGCTGGTCTCATTCCCTCTGGTTAGATTAAGGAATATAAATATTCCATTTTTAAAATAATGGGTAATGAACCATTTTTTTAAAAAAGATTTCCACTGCTTGAGTACCCTGGAAATCATGAGAGTATAATTAAAACTTTCCCTTTTGCCCTAAACTTTCCCCATGTGAGAGAGAGGAAGGGAGGGAGAGAAAGAAAGAAAGGGAGGAAAGAGTGTGTTTGTGTTCGGGGGTGGGGAGTAAGGTTCAGGGTGGAAACTGCAGTCCAATAAAAAGGTTACATTCCTAAAGCTAGGTCTTTAATAATATTTTGCAGCCTGAGCCCTTTGGTCCCTCACAAGTCCCTACAAGGGACGACTTAGGAAAGTGTGCGGGCTTGTTGTTTCTCGGGCCTTTGAACTGGGTGAAGAATGTGTCTCTAGATGGAAAGATGAATGACTGGCGCTTTTAGCCTCCAGCCTGAAACTCGCTAGAGGAATGTCATTGTGTCTTCAAAGCCAGCTTCCCACCACGCTGTGTTAGATGGGCTCTTGGAAATCCTCTTTGCATTATCAAGTGCACAACAAAAACCCATGCCACCCAATTCGATCTAATTCACTGGCTCTTTTTAGGTGGATTTTTAATTAATGTGTTTCTTCTCTGAGAATAGAGCCCCATTCCATCGCTCCGTCTCCACCCCTACTGATAGAACTTACTTGCTAGATGGGAAACTTCAGGCTTTTTTGGGGGGTGTTGAGGGGAGCGTGGGGAATCTTATTTTTTAAAATTGTGGCAGAAGGTATTTAGGGGGAGATCTTAGCTCTAAATAGTTCTCAGTGAATTTCTAGCATTTTGTAAAAAAAACAAAAACCAAAAATACATTTGGATTACTAGAAAACATCAGAAGTATTTTATTTGCCGTGTTAGACTATACCTAGCTCCTGCCTCTGTTTCAGAAACTTTAACCCTTCCTGAGGGATGATGGGAATACCTGTCCTTGTAGTTATTGGTCCCGAGCACTCTTTTCCACTAAAACTTAGGAGCTATGTGAGGATAGGCTCAGTGTTCATTTCATGTTGCTCACAGAACACTCCTGAATTGAAAACATATTTATCAGCCTTTCTGGGAAGAATCCTTGAACCAGGGAAGAGGATGGCGTTAGGAAACCCTCAAAAACAATAATGTGGATATGTTTTGAGTACCCCAAAACATTTCACTTATCAAATATTTTAAAAGCTAAATTCAGCTTTAGTAGTGTTGAATGTATTTTAAATAGGAAAAAAAAAAAGTTACAAGAGCCCTTGTAATCTGGTATGGATATGAAAACTTGGGTAAAATTAATTACAACTGTATCATTCCCAAGTCTGAAATTGCAGTGTCTTTTAAAGTCTTGGATACTTCCTCTGTTCCCCCAAACCATTCTTTTGAAGATTGACAGAAACTTTGCTTTGTTTTGACAAGATTTATTTCTCTGCCTCCAACAGTAGCTCAGCAACTTTATTCTATTAATATAGTTCCTCTGATGTTAATTGTAGCTTACTGATCTAGGTCACAGCATAGCATTTGCACTGAGGTTTAAGATATCAAAAGCAATGAGAAAATTATTTGAAAAATAGCTATTATATCACAGTTACCTTTATTTTTAGAAAGAGACCAGTTATTAAGTTTGTGATTCATAAACCCCTTCTAATATGTCCCTTTGCCTCATTCCCTTTCTTCCTCTTGGAATTGGTGCTAACTAGTCCCTCTACTAAAATATATGGGTAAGGTTTGGGAACAGGAATTAAATTTTAGTGAGTCTATTTAGCGTGCATGGCAGTTGTGAGCTGCTCTGCTGAAATGTTAGGTTGGTCCAGGAAATTGAACCTAATCTCTAGGATTTGAGACTTGTCCCCCTGTATCTGCCAGTGTTTGTTTCCACACTTGATTGAGACTCATCTAGCGTGGTGACCAAAAGAATAGAACGTGTATCCTAAACTAGTTTGTCAGCTGTTATAACAAATATTATTTGACATTTCAAGTATTGAGATAAAACTTAGTATCCAAGCAATTTGACATATAGCAAAAACATTTGTTATCTTTTAATAGAAAATTCCTAACTGCCCAAGTTCTGTAGTACAAATTCGTTCTATTATATTTTAAGCACGGCTTCAGTTTTATTGGCTCTTCACAGTCATTTGACATTTATTCTAGTTTCTAAAGCTTGAAAATATTTTCCAACAGGTATGCATCTGGCATTAAGCAGGGCAGTTTCTCTCTGTTATCTTGGTAGATGTGGTTTGAATTCTTAATGGAGGGAGTCTGGCATTTGGTAGGTACTGTTTGTCATCTCTAGATAGTGAAAGAATGGACACTGGACCATGTGTTTTTAAAGCACAGTTTTAGAAATACACCAGCACCTCATTCACGGTAAGCCAGAATCATATTCATTGAGGAGGGCAGAGTTTTTTTTTAATGACATTACTGTTGCCTGATACTTGGTGGGTACTAAATATGTGGTTTACTTATATCTTTCCATTCATTGAATAATTAAGCTGTTGTAGTTGCTGCTCCTGAAATTTTGAAGAATACACAACTGGTCATGAAGATAGTGGTGGAGAATTGCTGAAGACCACACATGAAGGAATATTCTGGTTAATTAAATCAGCAAGGAGTTAGTTTCTCCTAAGCATCAGTCCTATTCCTTAGTTCTTGAGTTGAAGAAAACTCTGTGAAGACAATAATTCAAGCCTTCATAGAGCTTGCTTTCTTGCAGACTGATTGAATGGGAGAAGGATGTCAAGGGACCAGCTTCCCCAGGGAATAAATGAGACCCACTGAGAGAAGTAACCAGGTCTCTGACCCCTTTAATGGACTTGAAAGGTTGACCACATTGATTTTCTTGTGAAACTTATGACTTATATTTGCCTGGACCTAAGTGGTCGTTGGTGCTCTTTGTGGCTTTATTGGTCATGATTAAGGTTGTCTTGTGAAATGGAGTCAGATTTTTCTGACTTAATAGGGCAGCATATTAACTTGAAGAAAGTAAGAGTTGAAGTTCATGTGTATCTGCTTAAGAGAGACTGACAGGCAAGATCTGGATCAGGTGACAACCAGGGAGAGATTGCTGAGAGTATGGAAGCCTCCAGCAAGTGTGGCCACCCGCATGTACAGGGCTACATGTGCTTGTAGCTCACGGCACAGCATTGGGTGTTGGTGATTTTCACCGGGTACTTGTTTTCTTTTTTAAGACCACTATGCAAAACTGGTGATGTGTTTATATACTGGGTCCTGCTTTCCCAAGATGCTGCTTCATTCTGTTGGAAAAGCATTTCATTCTTTTGCTTCACTCAGTGTTTATTCCTTGTACAAAATGGGAGGAAAGACTACTAACTTGAAAGTGTTCTTGGGTAAAGAGCTTTTATTTTGATACCACAGCGTATTTTACAAGTACAGATCTTCAGGCACATTCTTGTTAAATCCATACAGCACTGGAGGAAATCCCGCAATCTCTAGGTTCCTTTTTGTGATGGATAACAGCAATTATGGTGGGATATTCCTTCAGAACTAACTTTAACTTTTTCATTCTCGCCTGAGAGCATTTCCTTCCTGATTTTACTCCTGGTGAGGAGGAAGGGCACCTGACCTTTTTTTTAAAGTCTGAGGTCGTAAATCGTATTTTTACCAGAAGTTCAAATTGACCCAATAAAAAGCTTATCGCAAAATACTATAAGGTCCTCAACACCAATGAAACCTAAAGCATGATAAACACATTTAAAGTTATGGAAGGGGAAGTGGGCGATCATAACATTGGAACAGCTGCTAATCAGTTTACTGAAAGGGGAAATAAGATGAAGTGAACCCAGGGTCTCACTCGTGCTAGGCAAGGGCTCTACCACGGAACCCTGTTTATTTTCTTTTGAGACAGGGGTTCCTTAAATTGCCCAGGCTGGCCCCGAACTTGAATTCCTCTTGCCTCAGCCTCCTAAGTAGCTAGAATTACAGGCACACCCCCAGACCTGGCTTGACTTGGGCAGTTTTGAGGAGTACTGATCAGGTACTTTGTAGCATGGACCTAATTAGGATTTGTCTGATGTGTTTCTCATGATTAGACTGGGGTAGTGTGTTTTGGGGATGAAGATCACAAAAGATAAAGTACCATCTTCTTATTCGATTAAGCATGTGCATTACTACTTCCTTGGTTTATCAAGGTTGTTCTTTACCTTGACTCCCTAGCTGAAGGCATATTGGTCAAGTCTTTCTACTGTAAAAGTTGGTCTTATTTTACTCCCTTTCCATATTGTACTCTTTGGAAGGAAGTCATGATACATATGTAGCCCATTGCCTGAGAAGTGGGCATTTATGTGTGTGTGTGTGTGTGTGTGTGTGTGTGTGTATGTATATATATATATATATTTGGATTCTCCTGCACAGATTTGCAGGAGAATCACTGATTAATTCACTCAATCACATATGCATCAGTTGGGACTTGTGGCAATTTATTTTACACTTTGGGTTATAGTCAGTAGTACTTTATTTGTTGTTCAGATTGTTCCAGCTTTAGCTCTTTTGGTTGGCTCCTATGTCCCCTTGACATATTCCTATCATTGAGGGTTTTTAATTCTGCACTTTTGGGGGGTCCATTTTCTTAATTTCTGATGCTACAAGATACCCTAGGATCATCTTGTCTATTTTATCCCCCAGTCCTAGAATCATCCATTTCTTTAAGGTACGTCTGGTTCCTTTTATTGGAAAATTATATTAGAAACTGAGATTGAGTGTTGGGACTGGGGTGTCCATTGCTTTTTTTTTTTTCCCCCTCTCAGCCAATAGAGCAAGGAAATAGATATGTGTATCTATGGATTCGTGTCCACATCCATCTATAAGTATTTCCATATGTAACCATGTAGCTCTCTACTAAGCTACACCTGAGTTCATACTGTTACCTTCAGTCCTTTTCTATGTGGCCTCCTCCCTGTACTTGTCTGTCACCTCCCCCCTCCAACTATGAGCAACCTGGTTGCCATCGTCCTTCATCAGTTTAAGTTGTGTGTTCAGTTACATGTCATAGCAGCATTAGGGTTGTTAACGTAGACCCAGTGAGAAACAGCTTTGTCAGTTAGGCCCACTGCTTACGTACAGATTCTTTTACCTTTTGTCTTCAGGACTCCCTTCAGTTCCAGAGTTGCTTAGGTCAGCACCTTATCACCCTTCCTCCTTCAGTGAGTGTGTTCCTTGCACTGTGATGTGCCTGGATTCTTTTGTCACATTCTGTATTCCATGTTGTGATCGCTGACCTCCCCAATGATTTTTTTAAAAATTTGCACACACTAAGGTTTGTTCTTTGTGCTATAAACTCTGTGGGTTTTAACAAATGCTTAATGTCTTTTATTGACCATTAGAATATCATGCAAAATAACTTGTTCTTTAAAAAAATTCCCATTCTTTACCTATTTAATCCTTCCTTTTTCTTCCCAACTTCTGGCAATCATTGATGTGTTTATTGTTTCTATAGTTTTGTCTTTTTCAGAGCGTCATATAATTGGAGTCGTTATAGTTCGTATCTCTATCAGACTGCCTTCCTTAGCAATATGTACTTCAGATTCAGATTTGTGTGACTTGATAGATCTTTTCTTTTTATTGCTGATGGATTCTTTGTATGGAGTTATCATAGCAATCCCACTGGCCTTTTATGAGTTGTTTCGCTACATATATTTGAAGACCTTTGTGTAGTTAGTTCTTAGTTTTCCCTTAATATTAATCATTTTCAGGTTTTACTCTTTTTCTCCCCCCCTTTGGTATTGGGGATTGAACCCAGGAGTGCTTGACCTCTGAGTCACATCCCCAGCCCTTTTTATTTTTTATTTTGAGACAAGGTCTTGCTAATTTATTGAGAGCCTTGCTAAATTTCAGAGGCTGGTTTTGAACTTGTGATCCTCCTGCCTCAACCTCCTGAGCTGCTGGGATTACAGGTGTGTGCTACCATGTTCAATTTATCATTCTTCTCAAACTTTCCATTAGTTTTGTCGTTGTTTCCAAAACCTATAGAGTTTTCCACATCTTTTTCCTGTCCAGAGTTGTCCAACATTCTCCAGAAGAGTGATTCAAACTAGCTCCAGGTCCAGTTAGAGGATTGCTTCTTGTTTTCCATGTCCCTCCCCACTTTTAACCTGCTCTGTGTTAGTGTTTGTGTTCAGTGGCTGTAGAACTTTACAGGTTTATGTGTCATTTTGGAGTCACTCTGATCTTCAGAGAACCAAAGCAAAATGCTCTCTTGTCCCTCCTGGGGTGAACGTGCTGGGGTCGGGGAAGAGGGAGCCACAAAGGCACACAAAGAAAATAATAAAAACCTCTGTTTGTGCTCTACAGAACCATTCCACACAGTTCCTTTTTTTTTTTTAACACATACTTCTCTTCTCTTCTCTCTCTCTCTCTCTCTCTCTCTCTCTCTCCCTCCCCTCTCTCTCTCTGAAATTGTCTCATCTTGCGTGATTTTGGCAATAGAATTTCTGACATACTAGATCATGTAGATTATGGCTAGGCATCTCTTATTCTCTTATACCTGTGTGTGTGTGTGTGTGTGTGTGTGTGTGTGTGTATGTGTATTTAACCTTGAGTTACATGTGTAAATTTTCAAACACATTCCCTTATAATCAGTTTTGCTCTCTATACTTGTTGATTATGAAAAACCCAGTTGTTTCTGTATATACACCCTTTTCACCAAAATGAATCTCTGCATCAAATTTTTTTTTAATTGTTTAAATATTTAACAGACCTCAAATGAATCTAATGTTTCTTTGTGATGCATACACTAAATAGGAATATATATCTGCTAATGACTTGACTTCAGTGTTTCTAGAAATAGTCCACATAGAGCTCCACAGGTCATTAGCTGCAGATATTTATGGTATCCTCTATAGAATTGCTTGAATGTGCACATTCCATTTCGTCACAGAGTCTGCAAGGAATTGGTATTACTGCGCTGTATTTGCATTTAGAGTGTTCCCAACTCTCAGGGTACATATGCTGGGCTATTTATGAAACAACTTCAGCTGACAGCTGAAGATCAGAAGATGCTATTTTGGGGTGTCCTAAATGGGAGGTTCTGGTGAAAAACCTTTCATGTACTACAGATAAGAATACTTAAAACAGGAAGCAGTGGTAACTTATTGCTTCCTGTGTAAGTATCCTTATCAGTATGATAAGCTTTAGGTTTCAGTTCTGCTTTCCTGATTCCAAGATTTCTTTTTTTGTAATCATCTTCTATAAGAGGATTAGAAATTTAAAAAAAAAAAAAAGTTGCTATGGAGAGAAAACAGAGTTTACCAGCATCACTTTTCCTGTTTTGATAAGAGCCTTTCATTTCCTCTTATTCAGTGTACTTGCTTGGGTAAGAGAAAAATTGAATACTGCTGTCCATACCTTCATCGACTGTATCCCCTGTGTGTGGACAGGATTGATTCTGCCTGTATTGTAAAGCAAGGCTGGGGTGGCTATTGTAAGTTAGAGGTCGAATGACAGAATGGAAGTAGCGTGCACAAAAAAAAAGAAGATGTGGATTTTATTCCTTATTCTGTCACCTCTGGGACCTGTCATCCTTTGAGCTGATTTTCTGGTTCATAAAATTGGAGGTAGTAATATTTCCCAATCCATCTTAGAGTGTGTCTTGAGGATCAAATGAAAGTGTGGTTGTAAACTGTGAATTGCCCTTCAAGCCTGGGGTTTATGGTGATTGGAATTATATCCCACCGACTTCCCTTTCACACTTAGAACACAGGGGGACTTTTGGTTGTGTTTTACCCTAATTAAAAATATGTTTCAAATTCAGTGAGCTTCCTAGATAACTTGGCTGCAGTAATGTATCATGACTGAGTGCCTGAAAAGACGCATCAGCATTGACTCTGCAGTTCAGATGTGTATTTCTCAGAATATGAGCGTGTTGTGCTGTTAAATTCTAGGAAAATGGGTTGCATTTGTTAGCTTGGCATAGAAGAATGTAAGTTCTACATGTGGGCTAAATTATTTTACAAGCTGTAAGTGTACATCAGGATTAAAGGCTGAAATATATTTACTAATCTTTAAAAGAAGGTATGTGCATACATTTTATAGTTCCTGTGGATTTGATTATGTATTAAATATGGAAAATAAAAATACTACTAGGTAGTGCTAAATGTTTTCTTCTTACAGAATTCTTGTTGCTAAATATCTGTACTCTTGAGTCCCATAGTCTTTGGCAGAGAGAGCCCATGATCTGTGCTTTGCCGGGCAGAAAGGGCAACCATGTTTTTACCTGTGTAGTGAGCAAATGAGATCGGCTCTTCCAGGCTGGTCACAGAAGCTGAGCTTACTTATCCAATGAAAGGGAACTTGGAAGAGCAAGAAATAGCCAAGTCCTCTCTTGGTGTTTGGCTCTCACTGTTACAGAATACCTTTGGCAGTGCTGTTTGTGATTTTAAAGGTTACCTTATTTTTATGAGAAGGGTGGGTATTTAACCATGAACTCATTCTTGGTCTTTATGTGTGTCATGATCAGAAGGTTTGGTTAAGGATAAGGGAGGGGGCAAGGGGGCTGCTGAGGATGTAGAGTTGGCTTCTCTCTTCTGGGTTTGAGTACGTGGTTTTAGCCAATTCTCAGTGGCTCACCAGGCTAATTTGTGTTCTGTAGTTATTTCAGAGCACTTGGGTTTCCTGATCAAGGAATAAGACAATAATAAATGAGAACAAAGAGGTAAGTTGGGAGAGGGCTAAAATTCATATGATAGTCTTTTTGCTAGCCATTGACCATAGTTAGTTAATGATTTTTAATTTCTTGAAGGTCTGGCAAGAGTTAGAACTTTAGATATTTTGCCATCCATGCAGATTATGTAAATTGTTGGATGTGTCTCTTGAATTTGTTAAGAAAAATATTAAAGCCAAAAGTGTCCCTCAAGAGAATAAATTTCAAAATGTTCTTTCCATAGATAAATAGACTCAAGACCAGAGAGTTTCAAGTGACTTACTTGCTCAAGATGATAGTTGTTTCTTGGTAGAAACAGGAAAAATACTCCTATGTCCTGACTGCAGCTTGATGCCTCCCCCACGCTCTGGTTTATGAAGATGTGTGTGTATATGTGCCCTGTCTGTTTTGTAGATCCTGTACACACGTTAGATATTCAGCTATGTGTCGGAGAGTGTGTGTTATAGATGTAGCTATTGGTTCACTTATTCCTCAGCTACTTACATTGCCACACACTGTTTTGAATGATGGGAATTTAATTGGAATGAAACCTGGTTTCTGCCTTCTTGGAGCTTATGTTCCAGTAGGAGCAACAGACAGTGAATACATAAAGATATTCCAGTTAGTTTAACCCCTAGGAATATGTCAAGCAAGGTAGAGGAGATTATGGACCCAGTGTCTGACCATAAACTTATCAAAAAAAGCCAAGTGGGCCACATTCAAAATTTTGTTTTAATGTATTGCTTTTGAAGTTTCTTTTGAAAAATTCTACTGGGAAAGAAACCATTCAGATTTTCAATGATATATTTGGAAGAAAAAAAAATCACAATTTATGAGAATAAAGGAATTAAAAGGTAGCTCGTTAAATGATGTTTCTTCTTTTATGTGTAGAGTTTGATTTTAGCCCTGCTTGAAAATAATTTCTGAACGATGGTAATTAACTGTCTATATTTATGACTTAGCTCTAACCATAAAGTTTTCAAAATACATTTATGACTCTAGGACTTAATTGGTGTTCTTTTTTTTCCCCCCTTAAACCTCTTTCCTGCTTGGAAAGGAATGGATTTCTCAGAGCCTCCACTGCTTATCAGCTAGGAGAGTAGTGAAGTTGTGATGCTAGAGTCTAAGATTGAAAGGCCACACCTTGAACAACAGACAGCAAGTTCATCTACTAGGTGACACACTTCACTTGTCATCTGTGAATGGTTTGGGCTCACTTGGAAAGTTGGAAGACTCTACTCCATTGGTGAATGACCTCTTTGTATATGTTCCTGATTTTCCAGAGTTGTAGAGACAGGTTTTTAGAGATTATGAGCAGAAAAGTCCTCTGCCCTTATCTGCCATGTTCTCAAAGGATACTTTTGTTAAACTGCATTGGTGGGATAGTGGTGAGATGATAAATTGTTGCCTTTAAATGGAAGTTGTTTCTAAGTCTTCTGTAAAACTCCTCAGAAGTATAAAAAGGCATCTCCCGCATGTCCAGGTCTTCCATCTGTGGACTGGTTGACCAGAAAGACAAGCCCAACAATGGCTCTGAGGTTCTCTGGGTGGTGGAGACTTGCTCTGCTTTGGACTAATCTTTCATAGACCCAGTTGCTTCCTGAAGACACTCATTTGGCTTGATTCAGCCTCATTTTTCTTTTTGGTCACCAATTATTTGAACCTAGGCTGTCCTAATTCATTGTTGTGCCCTATATTGCCAGTGACCATGCTTGGCTGGGCAAGGGCTGGTGGCCTTAGTTGTCTTCAGTTTCACTGTGTGTTAGATAATTCTTTCCTGACTCTGCTTAGTGGTTTGTCATTTTGGTCATGTCTTCTGTGACGTAAGAAGAAACCGTGGTCATGGAATGGTTGAGTAATAGTGGTGATGTTGAATCAACAGAATTCTTTTAGCAGTGCTGGGTTCTAATTGTGTCTTTTGTTGCATAAAACCAAACAAATATATTGAATCTAGGTACATGAAATATATTGACTGTGAGTGATCCTGTTACATGAACAGGCGTGAGCGACATTGTAGGATAATGGGTCACAGAGAGTACTATTTTTCACGCCTCATTCAATTTTAATGACTTTAAGGAAGAATCAAGATTTTGGTGGACTTTCAAGGCCATTCAGATTGGCTTAGTAATAGGCAGAGCCTAGTTTAAAATGAATTTTAAACTCAGGAAACACAAAGGAGTACTTCAGCCAGTTTTACCAAGCAGGTTTTGTTGTAGTAGGTAGTGCACAGAAATCCAAGTCTTTGATTAGTCCCTGGGTTTGGTTTATTTTATTCTTATCGATGACTATTTGATTATTATTTACCATGTATTATTTTCATGAAGCATATTTGTATCAATGCAATGAGTATGTGTCCATTTATTGATTGCACAAATATTTACTGATTTTGGCTTCTTATGTGCTCAGACACATCTTTGGAAGACAGAGACTGGTGAATCAGAGTAGTAGGTTTGTGTCTTCGTGGTGTGTGTTCTTGTAATGGAAGAGACAAATGAGAACCAAGTAAATAAAATTAATATATTTTCAGAGAGTAAGAGCCATAAAAATAATGAAACTCTGTGAAGGGATAGAGAAAAAGGGGTAGGGTGGGCTGTTCTTTGCAAGACTAGGCAGAAAAGGAGGCAGAGTTTGCGTAAACATCTGGATGAGAGAGGAACAACGTGACTGTATGCTGGTGAAGAGTGCCCTCAGTAGGGGCCGTAGATGTGGAAGAATAACCTAGGGCCAGACCTTGGAGGGCTTTTGAGACCATGGTAACTAGGGTCTTTCAAAGTCTGATGGGAAGACCATTTAGTAGATTAGCATATGTGCCAGGACCATCCACCATGCCTACAGGGTTTTACATGGAAGGGAGATGGAGTTCTTCCAGATGATTTGCTCCTCCTATGCCTTCAGTTTTGATAGAGACAATCAGCTGGAACCCTGTCGATAGAAGCTAAAGCCACCTCTGATCTAGATTTTTATAGATTCATTCCCAGCATCACCCAGGCCTATTCTAGGGGTGCCTCAAGGAGGCTTCATCTTTAGTTTTGCCCCAGGGTCATATTGGTCTACCCCTTGAGATGCCCAAGTGGGAATTGTGACTGCAGTTTATTTCTGGTTCTGGGCCTACTTGAATGTTTGGCCACTCATGCAATGACATTGACACACTCCTTTTATGATGTGCCTGCTCTGGTTTCTTTAAGACAGCATCTCAATTCTTCTGTAAAGAATGGCTGAGCCCCTCCCCGCCCCTTCCAGGATAGAATCCTGGTTTTAAGCCTCCAACAACCATTCCAGCTATAAATATTTTGACCTGGTTTTTATAGATCTCGAATTGGTCCTTTTTGTTTTGGAAACTGTCACCTAACATAACTTGTTCACTCACTGGCCCTTATTATGACTTATTTCAGCATTCTTTTTATCTGAAGTGATTTTTAGGTTATGAGATCCACATTTAGCCTTGCTGATCATACTTGGCTGTTGGTTGACTGGCACTGTATGGATGCCCGTATGTTTTAGGAAGTACAGTATTAGTTCATTTTAATTCTTTAATCTTCCTATATGCTGGATATTAGTCTTCTCTAACACCTACATTTCAGAGCCTTTTATTTTATTTTTTTAAATATTTGAAGTCCATGGTGAAAACATAATGGTGTCAATCAGGTAGAATGGGTTTGGTTAGATTTTTATTACTTTTTTCTGCAAACTTGATTTTTGCCTGTTTGCTGGAAAATTATGTTGGTCAAATTAACCTTTAATGGTGTTTTCGATTATGCCATTTGCTTTAGGTGTTGATTCTGTGATCCTTCTTATTTAGAGCTGCTCTGGACAGCTGGCTCTAATAGTTTCAGGCAGGCCTGCTAGTGAGTTGATGAAACCAAATCTCCTAATGGTGGTGGTGGAGTTGGAAATGGGAGGGTGATCTTCATTATCTGAGTTCTGCAATTATAAGGAATTAGTAGGGAAGTAGCTCCAAAAATATCCACTAATGAAATAACCACTTTTAACTCCTTTCTTATTGTCTATCTACATGTAACACCAGTGTCTGTTCCTCCATCAGTTTTTAGTCAATGTGAAAATATACATTTTGCAGAAGGTGCAAAATTTTCTTAAGGTGATGAAAGTGATGCTAGATCATTGCTGGGTTTCACTAGTAATCAAGGACAAGGAAGGAAGTAGAGGAAGTATCAGAATTAGATGATCAACTGTTGAAGAAACAAGGTAACAACTGTGTTAGTACTTTTAAGATACAAGGTAAGAATATTATAGGATTAAAAGAGGGCCTTGGGAAAATTGTTAAAGTCTTTGAATAGTTCCACAGAAATGGTCCTTTTTTTAAGAAAAAATATTCTATGAAAACCAAACAAGAAATCGAAGAAGGAAAATGAAGAATAAATAGTCCAAAAAAAGGGAAAATGAACACTTAATCGCACTTGGTTCATTGTACGACTTTGCCGTGGATTCGGTTAAAACTTAAATTTTGTTAAATATGGGATAAAAATCACTTTTTTTCTGCATGTATTTCAATTTCATTTTTCAATGGAAATTTTCAGTTAAATCCATTTTACTGTAAAAATTGTGTCCATGCTTTAGTAGATTTGCTTTTGAAAATGGTTCCTTCTGGTTCTGGTTAGGTTCAAGTGATGGAGACATCCCCAGTATTTCACTTAGAGTGGTAACAGGAGAGAGTTGTGGGAAGTTCCTGCTCTTTCCTTCCCAACTTTTGCAGAGTAGAAATTGAGTTACTCATTGCTCCAAAGCTATGAGGCCAGTGGTTGGGTAGACTTTCCCTCCTGTGAGCCCAGTAAAGACCAGTGGTTAGTGCTCATGGTTTTGTTTTAGAGAACTCTCTGGGACAGGGTGATATTAACCAGTGAGGCAGAAGAGCAAATAAGTGGTTGTTTTCTCACGGGTCCCAATAAATTAAATTTCCTGGCCCTGGCAGCTGGACATGGAGCAGTCCTAGGGAAGGCTGCATGGACATGGTATCTGACAACAGAGCCATTTATTTTTATGAGTTTGATATTTGCTAGTCAATAAAAATTTAAAAGCATTATCTAATTCCCATTTCAACTCAACTGTGTATTTCCATAGGAAAGTGAGGCTTTTTTTTTTTCCTAAGAGAAGAATGGGAACCCCTGAAGTTGCAGTGTGAGGGAAATGGAAATATAAGCAGATTCTCTTGTCTCTGAAGGGAATTAACCAGAAATGAAGTTTGTATGATAGAGTCCTCTGTTCAGTATTGATGACTTTCCTAGAATCAACACTTAATGTGCCTGCACTCTGTGGGGTGCCTTGTGGTACATGATCTTGTAGAAAAACCATTGAGGCCGCTGGTCAGTTTCTGCTGTGCTCTGCTTGCATGTAGATGAGCATGCAGACACTGTTGACCTCACCACAGGAGGCCAGCCGTGCTGGGATTCACCTACAGAATTGAGGCTGAGGATCACTGTCATTGTCATTGTCTCTAACTCCCTGTTCCACGAGTAGCAAAGTCATCCTCATTCCTTCATTCTCTTTCTTTTTTCTGGTCTCTAGGCCAATGATATGTTTCAGGATTGTGGGATACTTTTCAGAGCAAATTGGAAATCCGTATTTAAAAAAAAAATTTTTTTTTCTAGTTGTCGATGGACCTTTATTTTATTTATCTATATGTGGTGCTGAGAATTGAACCCAGTCCTCACACAGGCTAGGCAAGCACTCTGCCACTGAGCCACAACCCCAGACTCCAGAAATCTATATTTTTAAGTCTAACTCTGTCACATCCGTTTAGTGATCCTTTTGTGTTGCCAGAGAACAGAGAAGTGCACACCTTTTTTTTTTTTTTTTTTTTTTTTTTTAGGGCTGTAAAAGTAAAAGCAAAATATTACTTAAGGGGAGAAATCATAAAATGTTTTTTCAGGCTGAATGGAAATGCTTCTTGGATTGTGAGCTGTTGAGATTTATTCATGCTTCACTTTTCATCATTTGTTACAAACTACAGAGTTACATATAGAGATTTTCATATTATTAGGATTTGCAGTTCATTTGCCACACAACATTGATGCGAGTGAGTTTCGAAGCTCTGATTACTAAGTGATTGAGCCAAAGATTATCATACCAAGTAGGATATATTAATGCTCAGAGATTCATTGTTGCATTTCACAATGTAAAAAAAAAAGAGTAGCTTGGGTATTGGTAAAGAGAAATTTGATTCAAAACTCAAAAGTTTTTGTGAATGGAGGATTTTTTTTATGAAGGGTCTTTTTTAATGACATTTAAAATCAATTTGGAGTTATTGTGAAGTGAGCAAATAATTTCAGAGGAAGAAAACTTGACCAGTATGAGAGAAACAAAGAAAGACCACAGAAATATTATACCTTGGCCATTGGAGATCTAATATTTTGGGTTGCTGGTGTGAGAAAAGAGAAGACTATTTCTGCTTCTATTTTGCTTTTGGAAAGCAGATGGCATCTTTATAAAGATGCCCTTGAAATTCAAGCTCTCTGGGTTGCTCATTTCATTTTCAACTTGGAATTCACAGGAGGTAACCACCAGGATCTGAGATGTGGCATCTATGGCACTTGCTGTGGATTTTTTTTTTGTAATATTTTTGTCATAAATGTGGACAGTAGCCTTCCAGAGAGCCTTATTATGGGACAGTCAGAACCTTGCATAGAATTTCAGAACTGAAACCACAAAGGGTATAAAAAGAAAAAAAAAACCAAAATGTAGCAATTTGAATAAAAAAGAGCCAAAAATGAGATGGTATGGGAAATGTTTAGGGAATGATGAATTACAACCAAAAGGACCTCCAACAGTAGAAGGCCCTCGGCAGCACACTCTCTGTCTTCCCTTCATTCCTTCGCCAGTGATCTTCCCTTTTGCTTTTGGAGGTATTGTCTTTTTTCCCCTTTCATCTTTTCATTCAGAAAGTTACTGTGCATTCTTTCTTTTTTTTTTTTTTTGTAGCCTTATGTTTTTTTTTTTAAATTTGTTATACATGACAGCAGAATGCGTTACAATTTATATTACACACATAGAGCACAATTTTTCATATCTCTGGTTGTACACTGTGCATTCTTTATTATAAAAGCATCCCATGGAAGATAATGACCCGAATGTTCTAGGGCTTGTTTTTGTTATCTTTTGGTTGATCATGATAGTATGGTAATTTTTTAAGAATAGCAAACACCTATTTATACTTTGGCAGACTACTTGTTAACTCTTTCATTGACCTACTTCCTCTCATTAGAAAGATATTTTATATTTGGAGAGTTGTTTCTCCAAACTGATTTTGTTTTTATGTGCAGTACCTTTTGGATTCTGACTTCTGACTCACAATGAAACATGTAGCTTTTCTCACTTTATACTGGATGAGAGTCTGGCAAACTAGAGCCTGTGGGCCAAATCCAACTGCCACCTGTTTCTGTAACACTTTATTGGAGCACCCATTTCTTTATGTGTTGTCTGTGGTTGCTTTTAAGCTATAATGGCAGAGTTGAGTTGTTGCAATACAGACTATATGTGGCCCACAAAGACAAAAGTATTTACAGTCTGGCCCTGTGCAGTAAACATTGCCAGCCACTTCATCAATTAATATTCTCAGTGCAGTGTCTGTTAATCTTGCAGATGCACCATCATTGCCTGTGGCAGGTAAAGCTCATATGATGTTGTGATTTGCTCTCTATCTTTTTTTTACACTTTTATGTTCTCATGGCATTTCAGATGGTAACATCTCAGGAATTATGAGCTGTGTGACTTGTCAGAACAAAAAAGACATGTTTAATGGCCAGGTGTGGTGGTTCATGCCTCTAATCCCAGTGGCTCAGGAGGCTGAGGCAGGAAGATTGTGAGTTCTAAACCAGCCTCAGCAATAGCAAGGTGCTAAGCAACTCAGTGAGACCCTGTCTCTAAATAAAATACAAAATAGGGCTGGGGATGTGACTCACTGCTTGAGTGCTCCTGAGTTCAATCCCTGATATTCCCCCCTCTCCCTCCACAAAAAAGGACATGTTTAACAACTTCCCAAAGAGTTCCGGGCAGTAGTCCAAATTGGGATACCACACTTGAATGATGGTAGGACATATTGTGGCCATGGTTTGGATAATTGTCTCCCAAAGGCCCATGTGTTAAAGGATTTGCCCCCAGCCTGTGGCATTATTGAGAGGTGATGAAACCATTAGGCCTAGGTAGGGAGGGCCTAATGGAAGGAAGTGAGGTTATTGGGAGCTTGACTTGGGAGAGAATACCCATGCGCCCCTTCTTCTTAATAGCCACAAGGTGAGCAGCTTCCTCTACCATGTGTACCCCTGTGATGTGCTGCCTTCCACAGGCCCAAACCATTGAGGCCAACCAGTTGTAGCCTGAAACGTCTAAAACTGAGCTAAAATAAACAATTCCCCCTTGTAAATGGGTCATTTGGGGTATTTTTAAAAATAATAATGGAAAGCGACAAACACACTTTTGCTTACCAAGAGTTAGAGGTTTAAGTGACGTTACAGATCAAACCAAATTTGAATCTATATTTCCTGGAAAATAATAACTGCCAGTTGTCAGAATAGAGTGAACCTTGAGCCTCCCTGATTTGAACTGAGAGTGCGGTATGAAGATCAAGGATGGTTGGTGTTGAGCTTGGGCTGCAGCTCAGCCCTTCGAATCCATCAGCCACTTCAGTCCTCTCTTATTTGCTTTTTGGGTAAGTGGGAGGAAATGCCTATACCATCCAGTATAACCAGGAGTCTTTACTAAAACTATTGAGAAACTTTAATTTCCCTGTAGTTGATGATATAAAGGAATGCCACTTGGCAACTTCTGTCATTTGTGACCATACTTAGGGCTCTCTCATGATTTCCAATTGAATTCGTGAAATAATCATTTGAGTTTCAAGATTTACAATTTGTAGCTTAATTAAGATAGCAGATTTGGGGGGAATTTCTGGTTTATTGAGCTACCTGTAAAACTAAATTGGAATTCATATTTAGCACCTTAATCATACATAATTTAGAATTCCATTTGGAAAGAGGAAAGCCCCTTGAAAAAGAAACCTTTATTCAATTTGAGATTTGATAAAAAGCAAAATATTGTATGAGTGACAATTGATCAGAGTAGAGAAGGTGGCTGGGAAGAATTACATTGGAAAGTATCAGGGATACAGTGAACACTTTCCAGCTTTATCTGAGGTAGAACTCTTGGAAACTGAGTTTCAAATGACTTAATAAAGTCTGTAATCACCTGGGTTGTGTATAGCACAACTTGGTGCACAGTTTACACACACTCTAAGGTGTAAGTAGCACCCCTTGCATGGTCAAACCTCAGTTAGCAACAGTAGTCAGATTTAATACCAAAATGCATTCCCGAGCAATTATGTAGTCGTTAAATCACTTTGAGGGTTGAATTTTACTGGTCAGCTTTTCTCATTAAAACCAATAGCTAAGAACTGGAATTATCTATATAGTCATATTCCTGCCCACAGCTTTTAGGTGGGCTAGCTTGATATGGAGCCCAGCTTGATTTCTCAGTTGCGCTTCACATCATGAGCCAGCAGTGAATCTTAGAAGTATTGGTTTTCATGGGATCAGCATGGAAAATGCTATTGGCATTGCCTAAATCTGTGCTGAAATGCCCATATGTGGATCCCCTGCTCCAAAGAGGACAGGGTAGTAGGGTTGGGTTTCACAATGATACTTTCAGAAGATTGGCCTTAGAGGTATGCGTTTTGGGTTCCATGGCTTCAACTGCCAGGAGAAGATAGCACCTTGAACTTCAGACAATTTGATGGCAAATTTTTTGCTTTGTTCTTGGAATTTTTTTTTTCAACAAGGGATCATTTTGTGTCTTATAATAGTACAGAATTAAATTTCAAAAAACAGCTCACATCCTGCCTAGCATTATCTGAACATAAGAAAGTGTCGAGGGGTTAAGCATTTCATCCGTGTGTGTGTGTGTAAGTGGTTGCCCTCATCCGTGCCCAGATTTCCACCAGCTGTGTGCTTTTCTAGGGGATGGAGGAGTGAGGGATTTCCTCTGATGTGGACACATTCCAGATGGACAAGAGTGAAAACACCAGGTCACATTTTTAGGGGCTTACTAATGGAGCCACAGCAGATTAAGAGTCCAAAGGAAAAAAAAAAAAAAAAAGCATGATGCATGTATTTGTAGGGAAGTGTGAACTGGACACCCATCAGATTTGCCATCTGTGAGATCCTCTTCTATTGATGTTTTATAAATTAATTGGATATTTTCAACATTCCAAGAAATAGAAAGGAGAAATTCTTGGTGTTGGCTTGTGTTGAAATAGTTCAGGCAACATTTTAGTAAATCCACTTATTGCATCTCAGTGTTAAAATTAATTTTAATCTAGTTAGAAGGCAAAAGCAAAAACAATGCAATTGAAATTTAATTCGTGCACATAAATTAAAAGATTTGTTTGGAGGCTGTGCTGTTCCATGCATGGCTTTTCTTTCTCATCCAAGCCCATGTATATGTTCAACAGAGTGCTAGAAAACAAAACATTTTCATGCCTTCGTAATTTATAATATATTTTCATTTTATTGTGGCTTTTCTTTTGAGTTTACTAGAGAAGTGCCATGTTTCAGATTGTATCCAAAAAATGTTTTTTATCTGTGGATTTTGAAAAAAAAAATGACTTTTATGTTGTTTTTCATTCATTCAAAAAATTCATTTGAAAGTATGTATCAGTTTTGATCATAAGAGCTGCTCTCTGCTCACACATCTCCATTCAGCCTTAGCACAAGCATCCATTTCATTACATTGAACATTTACCATGTTACAGGGAGTGCTACAGGGTTTTGGAATGTGACTTTCTTTAGCAGCTGTTTGGTGGTTAATGGTTCAAGACATTTGCCAGCTGCCACGGGTCTGCCTTGGTTCATTGGGACTATGTCAAAACCTTAAAACTTTAGGTTCCAGAACCCAGTACTGATTTTTCCCTTTATTAAAAGCAAGTACTATGTTTAGAAATCCATTTGCTACAAACTTCTGCAAACGTTTTCTCTGGACAAAATGTTTTGCTTTGTAGAAAGAACTCTTCCAAACTTACCCAACATGGTACTGCAAAAAAATCCATCAACCAGTTATTTAAATGAGCATTTGGAATTGTGTTTGAAAACCATGAGGGTGCCTAATGAATATGACTTGCTAGGTGTGATTTGTATTTGTGTTCTGAGCTTGTGTAATCTGCCCACCTCAAGAAATACACAGCTTTGGATACTAGAGCTTAGTTTTTCATTAGTTTCCATTGGGCCTCTCTAAGTCACACTTCGGGCTCAAACAGAAATGAATGTATAATTGCATACCTGTCTTATTGCACATTTACTGGATTAAAAAAATGTGTAGTGCACAATTAGTATTTTTGCCATAGGAATATGCAAAATCTCTTCAAAGGTAATTCCAATATCTTATCTGTAAAGCCTCAAAATTTCCACTTTTTTTTTTTTTTTTTTGACATTTTAGGAATCTTAGAATGGATTGTGTCCTTTTTTGGCTAATTGTGGGGTTCTTACCATGTGTGTCTGATCATTTAACCTCACTGCTCCCCTGCCAACTCTTTTTAAAACTCCCTAGAAATAGGATGCCCTTTATGTTTCATTTCCATATTTCTGGCAGTATATAATTTAGGCACATAAAGATATGTTAGAAAATATTGTGTATCATCACAGCTTCTTGGAATTCAAGTAGGAATCTAATAGTCGAATTCATCATAATTATTTCTGTATCATATCAAAGCCTAACCTAATAAGGGAAAAATTCTACCAAGTCTAAATATTCACATTTAGACACTCAAGCTTCTCATTTTCCCAATATAGACAACTGTAAATTGGGAAGGTATTTAGGCTAAAAATTAATACAACATGCTGTTTAATATTTTGAGAAAAGAGCTATTGGGTTTTCATTTATGATTCTTTTTTATGATTTTTAAAAGACTCATCGTATGTTGGTCAAGGTGGTAGATGAATGTAATACTAGAGCTGTTTTCTAGTAATGAAGAATATCTTCCCATCTGTTCTTCAAGAATTATTTAAAAATTATGCAGTAATAAACCATTTCATTTGTATAGCATTTGTCTATCAATGCTATGAGGGTAAAAATAAAACACTTTTATTCATGAGTCCTGAAACATGAAGAATAGTTTTCTGAATTCAAAGTGGGTCTGTGAGTAATTAGGGGAGGAAGCTCGCTCTCCACTTTTTTTTCCCCCTCTCTCTCTCATTTTTATTTCCTTTATATTCAGAGCAGCAAAGAAATCTTTTGACATATAAGTATTATGTCAAATTGTATATTATTGTTATTAAGATCTTATTGTTTGCAAATCATATGAATTTGGGAATAAAAAAAATATATTTTCAAATGTAGCATATTTTTTTGTGTTCAGTTCATTTTATTATCTATCCTAAAACAATTTTCTTTGCTTATGCCTGTACATATTTTGTCTGGTACTTTATCACAATGCTTGTTGAAAATTAAAGTTCAAGGGGAAAGATATATAGGGAGGGAAAACTTTACTGCAGAATTTTCCTAAAGCGTGTTTCATAGCATGTTAAAGTAGTCAGTATGAAATGAAAGCTATATATTTTCTGATCATAAGCTTAGGAAACACATGGTTAAACAAAATGTCAAGACTCTAATACGAGATGGCAGATGCCAAGAGGAAGATGGCTCCTAAGTGTCTTTGCATACAGAACTTAATCTCACGGAGCTCATGTTCTATGGAATGTGTTATGCAGCTGACTGCATGCCTGGGGTCAGATCTCCAGGAGAGTCCACATGTGCTGGCTCTACTCATTTTATAAGGGTGAATGCTTTCTGTTCTGTTGGAGGTATCATGAAACAAATGACATAGAGTTGTTGTCATAACCCATTCATTGCAGTACTTTATAGTCAAATATATCTGTGCTTTTTATCCATGCACTTCATCATTTAAAGCAAGCACACATGCCATTAGACCTCTCTTTGACCATGTATAACCATATATGCCCTGTTAAGGAAAGGAACCGTGCTATTTTAAAGGAGACAATTCTGTTCTTTGTGATTCTATCCCAGTTGTGGATTGGGATATTGGTATCTGACTTCATATGGCTATCGTAACACTTCAATAAGTATATTATGGTTAATCAGTAAGTCATCTGATTTTAAAAAAATATATCTTCCCTACTTGTATTCTAAGGGGAAAACCTGCTGTTTCCTTTTATTTTCACTAAACCTTGGGTATGCATTAGCATGGGTATGCATTAGCATGGGTATGCATTAGCGCGGAAGCCACGTCTTTAGATGTCAGGATTTTGACTTGTAGTTTCAGGGCTCATGTTTATACATCATCTTTGGGGATTTTGGGGAGACCATGATTCACTGACAGGGATGTTTCATCACCTTCAGGGGAGAATAGGTCTTGATCCAGTGAGGTCAGCAATGCCAAATTTTAACATCAGAGCTTTCTCAGGGAGATGAGTTGGTGATTCACCTTGGCTTGTACCTTAGACACGTGGGTATAAGATAAATGCTTTCTTAATGATAGTTCAGGGCAGCCAACTCTTTTATCTGCCTGAACTTACTGACTCTCTTGCCATTAATATTAATTTGCTGATCCTGATGGAAGTTGGATTGTATTATGTTATGTTAAAACTTACACCGAGGGCTGGAGGTGCAGCTCAGGGGTAAAGGGCTTGCTCAGTGTGCATAAGGACCTAGGTTTGTTACCCAGCACTTAATAACAGACAACAACAACTACAACAAATACTTAGAACATACCTGGGGTGAAGTATTTCCCTTTAAAAGGACAACTGGAGGTAAGTTCATAAAATCTATGAATGAATATTGTGTTTTTTGTTTTTTGTTACCTGGGATTAAACCCAGGGGCACTTAACCACTGAGCCACATCCCCAGCCCTTTTTGCTTTTTGAGACAGGGTCTCATTGAGTTGCTTAGGGCCTTGCTAAGTTGCTGAGGCTGGTTTTGTACTTGCCACCCTCCTGCCTCAGCCTCCCAAGCTGCTGGTATTACAGGTGTGTGCCACCACCATGCCTGGTCTGGATATTGTCTTTTGAAGACCTTGGCCAACTGTCAACCTTAGAATATGTAACAAACCAGAATTCTAAAGATGTGACTCTTTCTTGCTTTTCTCTTGTGTATATATGTGGTGCTGGAAAGGGAGATTCATGCTCTTAAGGGTAGCTTTTTATTGGATTAATATTTGATGCTTGAAGGCAAGAATAAAAAATTTAAAAAATAGTTGTTGGCAGGGGCCATTCAGTTTCCTAAGTCTGGGTATTAAGAATGAGCTGAGCAGCATTTATGGGTTGCATGAGCTGAAAGGGCAAAGAGGGAGGGGATAGTTGAGGGATGGGAGGAGGCGGGAAGGAGGATGAAGAGAGTGCTCCCAATATTGTATCCATTTCATCCAGGAGCACCCAAGTTCAACTTGAATAAGCTTTTTGGATTATTTTGATTTGTTAAACCAGTTGTATCCTGTTCTCTATAACAGGGCACATGTGCTCAAGCTAGACACCATTTTAAAGGTGACACAGGTATTTTTTATTTTTCTGCAGGCAAAGATAATTAACACATTTAATTATAGCTTGCCATTTGAGCCATTGACTTCAGTTGCTGCCAACTAGAATAATGCACATAAACTTAGCTCTGTTTATATGTAAACTGTGTCATATTTTAAAACTAACGTCATTGTTTTTCTCCTTCTCAAAGTACAGCATGTTTTGATCTACATAGGGAATATTTTTAAAAAGTGGATGTCTAAGAATGTAAACAATTGGGAGGGGAGATACAGCTGTTTATCATTTACTTTTTAATCTTCTTTCTTGGCTTCTAATGTTAAAGGACTTTTATTTACCTATTATAGTGTATGGCTTATGACTTTATAAGTATAGTTTTTCTGGGTTTTATTTTGGCTTTCTAAATAAAGGGCGGAAGGACTGAAGGAAAATTGCTGGATAAAAATATCCCCTTGTCCAACGGGTCTTGTGCCAGAAGCAGTGGGGCCGCAGACCTGCAGCCCTCACAGGGAAGAGGGATTCTGTTTTATGGGGTCAGTGAACGTCAGGCCTTCACGCTTTACCTTCGGTACAAACAGGTCCTGTTTGTATTTGTTCGTCAGGATCTATTAGTCACACCTAGTTGCTTGTGTCTACCACTGTCTAGACTCTTTGCAGAAATAAGGGATTTCATTTTTTAGTGTTTTTATAGGAGGACACATAATAAGGGATGAAAGCATGCTTTTATGATGGCAATCTCTTTTGCAAACTGTTTTCCAGGGGGAAGTTGCTTCTGATATCCAGGTGCCTATTATGTGGAATGCTGTTTTAGCTGAGTTCGTGCAGATTTATCAGCATGGCATTTCAGTATGCAATTTCTCATTACCCTTTGTAAACACAAAGCTTACCCTCTGTTTCCTTTTATAAAAATAGCTTTGTCTATTGCAGTGGACTCTATTTAGATGAAAGGGTTGACAACACTTCCACCCATGCTTTTTATAGCATTGTCTATAAATCTGTGGCAAAAGGCATGGACTTTGAATCCCAGCTGCCCTATTTACTAGAGAAGAGATCTTGAGGAATTTACTCATCCTTTCTAAACCTCAGTTTCCTTGTCTTTAAAATATGAATAGTAATACAATCTCAGTATGGTCGTGAGGGTGGTATGAAATAATGCATATTAAGACCGTTGACATCCATGACATATAACCAGTGTGGGCAATAGTATCGATCTCCATCGATCTCTTAAATTGCTGTGTGTTTTGGGTGGTTTATATTCCTCACTCCTTCCCTATGAATGATTTACTAAAATATCCCACAAGGGAGGAAGATACAATTTGAAAACAATTATCAATATTAAAATAGCTTTATTTTCTTATTCATGGTGCTTAATGTGCAGCATTAAAAGACGGACTGAGGGTCTTTTTTTTTTAATCATTAAAAGAAGAAAACACTTTTAAAAACTTACCAAGTTCCTGCTTTAATCACTGCCAAATGTGAGACTCTCTTCACAAATACTTAACATCCATTGTCTTTGCTTTGGCTGAAATTACCAACCTCTTAACCAAGTTAGGTGGACCTTAGAGTAAGTCATGAGAATCTATGATTTTCCTGTAAATCCTTTTTTTAGATAGTATAAACATGTTTAGAGTTGGAGACAAGAAACCTGAAGAACAAGTTGGATAGGGTATTAATCAATTATAAGTATTCAGTGTTGGAAAATTACATTTCATGGCATATGCTATGAAAGTTCATTTCCAAACCTGGTGCTACCTACCGTACTAGACACCGTTTGCCTTCCAGCTAAGGAAGTGTAAAAATGCTGGTGACAAAAGTTTAGGGTGCTTTAGAATTGCCCTTTTATTTAAGGGCAGTCCATTTCAAATGATCAGTTCAAAGATGTTTAAAACAAGAAATTCAAGGCAAGCTAGGAAGCACCTTCGTGGTCAGTGATAAATCAGCGGGGACTTATTTAGTGCCTGTGGTATTATATGATGAACGTAAGCAGCTGAGTTGCAATACCACGATTCTTTGTGGTTCTTTGTCCTCTTTGCCACACACAAAATTGCAGAGAGGTAGAAATACAGTGCCCAGTACCTTGCTTCTCCCATTCAGTTCTTCTTTCTGCTGTCTCCTTCCCATTATGATTTCTGATAGGTTCTTGCTATTGGATTGAATAAAACCCCAATTGTCCTGTAATTGCTCAGTTGTCTGGATCTGTGCCTCCTGCTTCGCAGTCACCACCTCATTGAATCCTCACAGCCACGGAATGAGCTAAGTACTTTCATCACCATTGTACCAGGAATGGCAGCTCAGTGAGAATAATCAGGTGTCTGAGGTCCCACCAGGGAGCTGGGCTGGGGTCTTCCCACTGTCTGGTGGCCGCCTGGCTCCAATACGGAGTGCCTTGCAGGCGTTTATATTCCTGTTGTGGCTCACAGCCCTGGGTAAAATGTGTTCTCACTCTGTCCCTACTGGTTAGGAAAACAGCTCTGTGTGAATGGCGCAGCATGTGAGTTGCAGAGCTCAGCAGTGGTTTTAGAATTAGCTCTTGGGGAGTATCTCTGGCCACATCATCATTTTCCTACCATTTCCTAAAGTCATTAGGAGCTTATGTCTTGCCCGGCCTTCTTTTCCAGACCAGTTAAACTGTACCTCGGGATCAGAGCACAGAGGCAGGCTTCGTGGATAAAATTGCCATCAACTAATTAAGGCCTGTCCACTGCTATAAAACTTCATTGACTGGAGGACAGAATCTGGAGACTGACTTCCAAATAAACAGGACCCAGGGACATGCCTTCCTGTAAAAATCGGGAGCAGTCTGGTACTGTCTGCTGGCCTGAATGGAAGTAATTAGCACACACAAACCTTCCTTTCTTGCTTAGTTTTGAGTCTTCTCCAAATATTGGTACCTTCACACCATTGTGATTTCATGGCTTCCCCCACATGCTATTTCTGGATCTCCCTTTGCAAGCAGCTGGGGTTCTTGGGATGAGCTGTCCACATGAGGAGTACTCCTTGTTTTTAAGAATCATGATGGAGGATGAATTCATACCCAATGGAAAATGAAAGCGTGTTTGGATATGAAGACTTTTGGTGTTTTGAAGTTGAAGGTGTTGTAGACTGTTGTAATTTCTTGTTATCTCAGTTCGACTCCTTCGAGATGAGACCTGAGTTGGCAGTTTGGTGACTATTACTACTTGAGGTCTCCTTAATTAATGAAGATGTGGAGTTAGGAACTCACCTTTGGTTTGTGCCTTGTGGTTTATTTGGTACAAGATGATGTAGGGCAGGATGTATGTGTTTCCTTGGGTATTGAGACAAATGCCTGTTCAGTTTGGGGTCTTCACCTCTCAGCTAATGTACAGGGTCATACGGAAGTTCTTCTTGACCAAGACCCTCAGATGTCAAAGTGATCTCTTTTTGTAAAGGGATAGAAATGCATTGAGTTGTTGTTTTCATACCCCTTTTCCCAGTCCAACTGCCTCAGTCTCTGGGCCTTTCTCCTGAGCGTGAACATGAAGCAGGGTAAAATGAAATACCAAAATATGGAGTCTGCTGTGCTTTTATTTATTTTTTATAATGGGAGAGGGGTGGACAGGCTTGGACCATGGGGAGATAAGGAGGAAAGAAGTTTCTAAGTTCTAGGAGAAAAGCGGTACCATTTATATAGATAGGAATTTATATAGATAGTTCAGGCAGAAGAAGATCAAGATTTCAGGGTTGGAAACATTTTTAATCTGTTATGTCTGCTAGGCCCCCCAGTTGAAAATCAACTGGATGGTTGTCTACATGCTCCTGGATGGAGATAAAATCTCGGGTTGATACAGTTAATTAAGAACATCTTAGAAATGATTAGATCACCAGATTTGCATGAAGGAAAGAAAGACAGGAAGGGAGGAAAGAAAGTAAAGAAGGAGGTGAGAGGAGGGACAAGAATAAAAGGGTAGGGAAGGGAATGGAAGCTGGAGTTGGAGTCTTAAAGAACTTAACCCTTATTGTCTTCCCTAGTGTTGTCTTTACAGTCATCTGAATCTGTGTCAGTCAAGAGTACCTTCTAGAACTTTCTCTACCTAGAAATTTTTCCTCGTGTTTCAGTTCAACTATTTATGCCACTGAAGTCTATTTGCTTTTTGGAGATGGAGAACAGATGACTCAAAGTGTAACCCTCCTCATTAGTCCTCCAGCTAAACCCTCTTGTTTTTTAAAATGTTAAATAGCAGCTTTCCCTTTTTCTTGTAGGTTCTTACCCCCTTGGCTTCTCAAGAGTGTGGTCCTCAGACGAACAGCATTGAGGTCCCTTGGAAGCTGGTTAGAAATGCAGAATCCTGGGCCATACCCCAAACCTAATGAATCAGAATAGAATCTTCATTCTAGCAATATCCTCAGGAGATCCTAAGTAAAGAGAGAGAGAGAGAGAGAGAGAGAGAGAGAGAGAGAGAGAGAGGGAGGGAGGGAGAGAGAGGAGAGAGAGAAATTTTTAAAACAAGTTTGAGAAGCTCTGCTTTGGTGTTAATTTTATTATTTTCTCTCATATGGCTTAACAGTGGAGGCCAAAATTAGATATGGTGCTAAAATGATGGCTTAGATAGTGCCAAGTATAGTGGGAATAATTTTAATAAGTATTTAGGTAGCTCAAATTTCTGTTGATTTCATACCTCTGATATTCAAACATTTATACCTACAGTGATGTGTATTCTTCTTTTATAAAAAAAAATTTCGTGATCTTCATAGACTTTTGTCCTTTTCTCCTATTCTGTATTCACCTATAGAAATTCTCATTTTGTAGTCGATCAATTTGCTTGGATGCTTGCTTTATTTACACTTGAGTACCACCCTTATATCCTTCTGTTATGATTATTTTGCTTTTCTAATAGTCACACTATTAAGCTTCCAGTGACTTGTGTTTACAGCATGTCTCTGGGGGCAAAGAGACCCCCTAGTCTCACCCAGCTCCCTACTGCCTAGTTTCATAGTCAGGCAACTCGATCGATCCTAACAACACAATTAAGGAAGTCCCTGTAATACCAGGCCTGGGGCTGCTTTGATGGTTCCTTGCGTATTCATCCATGAATCCTTTTTTATGGTGACTTGATCATTCAATGGAAGTCACCTCTAGAAATGAGCATGAAGCAATTAAAAAAAAAATATTGAAATAATTGTCACCTAGACATGGATTTTGGTTAGTCATTGTACCACCCTCCTTATCACTTTCACAGAGCTGTCAAGTAGGAGAAATGTGCTAAGTTGAATGTTTTAAGTTCTCTTTTACTTCTTGGCTCTCTCCAAGGAAGAAGTGGTAGTAAACCACTCCAAGGTCAAGGCAGGGGGAGGAGGCCACCATGGGGAAGGGGCCCAGCTCATCTAATTAAGGTCAGAGGGTTCTCAAGTCAGTTTCCTATTGGCATTCTCCAGCTATGCCTTGGAGATGGAAATTAGGATTAAACCTTCCTGGCACCTCTGCTGGGGACACCCTGGGGAGGTGTTCTTTGTTTCTACTGCAAATTCTCTTGAACAGAGATCCTGGGAGAAATGGTTTCTGATATTAAATGCTCTCTGATATGATGTAGGCAGAGTCAGTAGCTGTGCTCACAGGCCCTGTGGGTTTTGGTGATGGTGGGGAGTGAGAACTCGCCAAGAGAGAGGAGCAGCTCCAAGGGACAGGGCTTCCGCGGACACTTACCTGTCACAATTCTCCCTTACATCCCTCTGAAAGGAAAGTGGGGAAAAGCCAAGGGAGGGAGGCCGCTGTCCATTAATGATGCGGTTTTATGGCAAAAACTTCATGTGATTTTTGAGCAGAATTAATCAGATGACTCTCAATTAAGTGTTAATTATAGCCTGTTGATGTTTGATAACAAGGAAAAATTGTGTGGTTTGCTCTTATTTTAAAGGCATTTTGTCAGCATTTCAGGCTACAGTCTAAGAAGAATAGAAGCTGTCGTTTTCCTGGGGAACCCTGGGGCCACAGAAACCCCAGTGGCTATATTTAAGGAGGGTTGGTTATTACTATTATTACCTTGGGGTTTGGTCTGAAAATCTTTGTATTTGACTACTCCTTTCCATTTATGGTCTAATTCTTAGAACCCTGGCTACTCTCAGGGATGATGGCATGTGGCCGCTCCCCTCTGCACCCTGCTGTTTTTATTTTTTAAAGATACCTTTAGGAAAGCCTAAAAATCTAAACTAAGCAGACATCATACACATAGAAACAACAATGGAAATTTGTATTTCAGTCTTGTATTTTGACTGTTGTTTTTCCTTTGTCTGGTGATAAATCATCTTCCAAGATGAAAGATGATTTATTATTTTCATAAAGTTGTGGTGGGGGAGACACCTCTAGCAAATAGCAGCCTGATTTAGGAGTGGCCTCTTATTGAGCAAGCTTGGTGGATTTATTGCAAAAGTCAACCTATTCTGGAAGGGAGGGGGCCTATTCCTTCATTTTGTTTTTATGCCCAGATATTTGAGGACAGAGAACATGACGAAAATAGTCACAAGAAGCACAAGGAAAGGGTCCTCTGGCTCCCAGCATCCTTCTCCTGTTATCTCCCTGGGGTTTGCCACAGATCCTGAGTACCGGGTGTTCTCTCCATTTTATTAAATTGTGGCATGAAGGGAGGACCAGAGATGTGTCCAGGATCCACCAGAAAGTATGGGTTGAGCAGACCTGGGGTGATAAGCGTGGGGTGGTTCTCTTTTTCATGGTCAGAGTAGGTGCAGCTGTGTCACATCTTGCTTATCTTCCCTCCTTGTCTCTGGGGCTCAGGTCGCCCTGCCTGTTCTCCCTCTGTAGTCAGTGCTTTGCTGTGGCATTGCTGTTTTGCTCTGGAGGAGGGACAGGAGAACATGGGCCTGGACTTATCTGGATTCTCCAGCCATCTTCCATCAAAAAGGTTATAAAGGAATGGGAAACAGTAGAGGATTTTTAAGCAGCAGTAATAATCTGGGAAAGGCCCTGTGCAGGAGGGAGGAGCCAGAGGGATCCTGAAGGGCGTGGTAGTGGCACTTCACAGAATACAGGAAGGCTCCAGAACAGGGACTGCAAACACAAATGCCTCTTGCCTCACATTCTTGTTTAGAGATAATGTGAGCCCCAGAAACAAACAATGAGGCAGGGATCGGGCTTCCTCCATTTCCTTAGCTAAAGGCCACTGCTCCAGGGCAGGATTTCTCAGCCTCAGCACTAGTGACATTTGGGGGCCGGATAGTTCTTGTGGCAGGCTACCGTGCTGTGTATTGTGGGAGGTTTGGTAGCACTCCTGGCCTCTTCCTGCTCCGTGCCGGGAGCACCTCTTCCAGACCTCACTACCTTAGTTGTGACAACCAGAAGTCTTCAGATGTTTCCAAATATCCCCTGCTTTTTCCCCACTCACCCATACTGAGAAGTAGCTACTCTAGAGATGTAGTGAAATGCATGGAGACCAGAGGGCAGTAGGTTTGGCCCTCTGAGAACATTTCAGCAGAAGTGCACTGGTAACCTGCCTGGCTTCCAATGAGCCAGGACCCTTTCCCTTGGGATAGTCAGTTTTAGTTCTAGCTGCTGCACAGAGTCAGTGTGGCTTAACAACACACATTTTTTTTCATAGTCCTGGAGGTTGGGGAGTTGAAGATCAAGGTGCTGCCACAATGGTGTCCAGTGAGGCCCTCTTCCCAACTTGCAGATGGCCATCTTCTTTTTGTATTTTCTCGTGATGGAGAGCAGAGAGCAAGCCTTGAGTCTGTTCTTAGATGGATACTGTTCCCCCTCTTGAGAGCTCCATCTTCATAACCTCCAGAGGGTCCCGCTTCCTAATACCAGTGCAGTAGGGGTTTGAACATAAGGGGGCAGGGGACACGATTCAGTCCATACCAGACACTGGTCAGCCAGCCTTCCTTCCTTCCTTCCTTCCTTCCTTCCTTCCTTCCAGAAGACAGTAAATATTTAATTAGAATAAAACTTCCAAATAACATTTCTTCAAATTTTTTTTATAAGAAATCACCTTTTCTTATGCTTTTTATATTAGATTTTTTTTATTCTTTTTATTTCTTCTAATTAGTTATACATGCCAGTAGAATGCACTTTGACCCATCATACATAAATGGAGTATAGCCTCTCATTCTTCTGGCTGCACATGATGTAGAAACACTCCGATTGTGTAGTCATAGATGCACATGGGGTCACAATGTCCGATGCATTCTATTCTCTGTCCTCCCCTCCTTTCATTCCCCTCTGCCTAATCCAAAGTAACTCTATTTTTTCCTAGCCCCACTCCCCTTATTGTGAATTAGCATCCTCATATCAGAGAAAACAATTGGCCTTTGGTTTTTTGGGACTGGCTCATTTCCCTTAGCATGATATTCCCCAGCTCCATCCATTTACCGGCAAATACCATAATTTCATTCTTCTTTAAGGCTGAGTAATATTCCATTGTGTATATATACCACATATTCTTTGTCCAGTCATCTGTTGAAGGACACCTAGGTTGGTTCCATAGTTAAGGCATTGTGAATTGAGCTGCTATAAACATTGACATGGCTGCATCACTGTAGTATGCTGATTTAAAATCTTTGGGATATAAACCAAGGAATGGAATATCTGAATCTCCATACCTTTTTTCATAATGGTTGCATCCAATTTGCAGTCCCACCAGCAATGTCTGATTGTACCTTTTTCCTCACATCCTCGCCATGGTCAATATTTCTTAGCAAGGATCTCTTAGTTAAGAGTCATCACAGCCTCCTAATTAAGAATCGGGCCCAATTGCCCTCAGAGATATTTCACCTCAGCCAGGCAGCCTGCTCAGCACCATGAGAACATGACACAGATTAATTCAGAAGGCTGTTAAGGAACCTCTAAGCAAATGACATTTTCTAACTTAAAATGTCAGGGGGGAGCTGGATCGAAGTGGAAGTAAAACTTGAAAGATGAAAGCTAAGGAAAAGGAGCTTTGGGGTCAGTGGGTGAAAGGTCAGCCCTCTTTGTCAACTGGGAGAATTTTGCCTCTTCATGGGAGACAATAAAGAAGTGTTTGCAGTCAGAAATCTGCACCTTTGTCTGCCTCCAAGACCTTAGAGTTGGAGGCAGCAATGTACACATTATCAATTATTTCAGATTATCTTTCTGATTTTTTCCTCCTCCTCTTCCAGCTGCCAACGATTAGATGTGCATCTGGCAGCAATTTCAGTTTTTCAAGTGACTCAGGCAGCACTGAAGGGCTGGATCACCCTCTTGTTCAGTTCCTTTACACGAGAGATTGGGGAAAAGAATTTGGAAACAAAAGCCACCCAGTTCCTCCCCTACCAATTATAAACATGCTTTAGAACCTGGAATAGTGCATTTAAAAAATCTCACTGAACGTCCACTTAAGCCTATTCATGTGATTTCTTTGTCAGTGCTTTCATGTGGTATTATAAGGCTTTCATTAACAGACTTAGAAAGGGCAGGGGGCTTCAGGCTTCTAATATCTTCAAGCACTAGAAGGGGCCTTTGAAGGGAGTTTCTGTAGACAGCATTAATTTAAGATTTGCTCAAAGGTAAGTGAATGCTGCTGTCTTAGTAGTTAATTTGTGCTGTTCCTGTGCAGGTAGGCTGGTCCTCTTTTGTATCGCAGGGCATATTTTTAGCACTGCTACTACTACCTGTCCCTGTTCTTTCTGTTCTGGCATTTCCCTGTGCTACCTCCTCCAAAATAACTTTGTCTCTCTTCCCAAAATGCATCCCTAATTTGAGCTTCAGCCCCGGCTCTTGGCTAGCATTTGGTCTGTGGATTCATTCTTGCTTGCTGGTTCTATCGGGGTGTTTTTTTGGCTGGTATATTTTCAGGTATCGGGAGATGTGAGATCTCCGGGTTTGGGGTTTTTAATAACAGTAGTTACAAAAGAACTAAAGATTGAGGGCTTATTATATGCCATGCAAAATAAGAACTTATTGTGTATTATTTCACTTAATCTCGGTAACCCTCTGCAATGGATATTGCTATCCTGTGTTACATGGGAAAACATTGAGATTTAAGAGGCTTGAGTTACTTGCCTAAAATCACAGAGCAAAGAACAAGAGAAGAGATAATGGAAGTTTCCTTTCAAGTTTTAACTTGGAAATAAGTTTTGAGTTAAACAAAATTACCAGTCTTTAGAAAGCATGACAGCCATGTAATAATAGCTCCATTTTCATTTTCAAAGTTACCCTTTTTGTGTTGAATTTCCTAAATTACATTTTAGAACTCAAAATCACATACTTATCACTCAGGTAGTGGCAATTCAAGAGGAGCATGAGTTTATTGCATTATTACTTCATTGCAAACAACTGTTATAGCTTTATCTTTAACAGGACCCAATTAATATTGGTCCATACTGAGTATGACACAGTTTTCCATACTCCTTAACCTTGCTTTGTGCTTAACAATCACTCTCAGAGCCCAGAAATCTTTGTGATTTGCATTTCTTCAAGAATTCTTCAGGTGAAGTGAATGAGAATTGTGGGTTGAATACACGTGAAACATACTGCCATATACTTAGTCTTTGTGGACAGTTTCAGTGTTTCTCCAGAAGTTAGATCACTTTTTCCTTTCCTTTTTTTTTTTTTTTTTAAGAACAATTCACTTAATCTTAAAGAATCACAGATCAGATTCTTGCCAATGTTTTCCCTCTGGTATCCTCCTCAAAGCAAGAAAAAAGAAAACAAAGACTAAAACTTTTTTCTTGTGACTTAAGACAGTGGTTTCCTGGTGATGTGAATTAGATGTCATGGAGCAGTCTTCTACTGAGCTGGAGCTTGGCCTCACTGGGTACTGCTGGGAATGACATTGTCCTCTAGCAGCCTTGTTTACTGACACCCCTCCCACCAAAAAAAAAAAAAAAAAGCTGTATGGGGAGGGAATCCTGCGGGCCATACCACTGGGGGAGATTTTTCTTGCATTACCACGTTCTTCCATAAAGTCAACCACAACCCATATTATCGGGGACTCCAGCTAAATCTTGCGGTGAGTAGGAAATAGATTAAACACAGGTTTTCCCATTCCTCCAGCTGCCAGAAGTGATGTCAGCGGTGTTAATGACCCTACCTCAGTTCTCTGCAGACCCAGGCTGTCTCTGCAAGTCTGTTCTGTGCCCAGTTCAAGGGCTGTTATGGAAAAGCTGATGGTGGTTAAGAAACAATTGAGGTGCTGGACCGTTATACTGACTGTACTCACATGGAGAGTCGGGCACTTGCTCTCTTGAAGCCATTTGCCTCCTGGGGGAGGGCCAAGAGGGAGAGATCTATTGATTGTTGAAGAGAAAAATAAAGGAAGTAGGAACGTGTCTGCCTGAATCCCTTTCGCCTCATTGCAGAAATGGGGCTACACTTTCTGCTCTCTCTGTGCCGCTTTCTAAATGAAGTTCTGATGTAATTTAACTCTACTGGTTTGTACCAAAGCCACACCTATAAAACCTGTGTCCTGTGTTCTGACTGTTACAAACAAAACAAAACCCCAAACCAAAGAGTGACGCGATATTGCCATATAAACCTCAGAGCCAGGATGCAGTGCCTGTGAGGGAGGGAATGTTTTGCAGAAAAACCTTCCATGGGTGCAGGGACACAGCGGCTTCTCGTCCTCTGGACGCGGCATCTTACTTTCGTGTCTTCTCATCACAGGTTGATTTTGGTTGAACTCTGTTTAAATTAATGCTTCCTGTCCCCATAGTACACGTGGTCAGGCTTGACATGTAGAGGGGCTTTTTTTTTTTCTGAGTTATTCTATCTTGATTCAGTCATATAAATGGGACATATTATAACGTTGGTAGAAGAGAGATTGGAGACGTTTTGATCTGGGGTGGGGGTGGGTGGTGTTATGGCCTTGACCTCATTTGCTTGATCAGCATGTTTCATTAATAAAAAGAATGGTAAATCACGGAAGTAGTTATTCTTCTGTTTAAAAGACCTCTGAATATTTCACTGAATCTCCTTAACATAGCTGAAGAAGTGAGTTGTGGTCGTGGTATACAGTTGGATGTAACTGTCATGAATAGAATACTTAATAATTATTGAGAACGATCTGTTATGGTTGGTTTGATTCGTGTGCTTATCCTAACCATCTTGAAGAGTTCCCAGAACTTTTCTTCTGCCTTTTGTAGCTGGGAGGAAAAGCCCCAGTGCTGACAGTGTTCGTCCTGCTACACCACAGCGGGGGTGATGAGCCTGGTCTCCCTTCCTTGGTCACTCCTGATCTCCTTGATCTCCTGTCCTTTCCATCATACGTGTGTCTTTCTTCCTTGGTGGTCTTCTGAAGTCACCGGCCCTGCCAGAAGGTCTTTCACTGAGACAAAAGGGGAACTGGAGCGAGATGGCCTCTCACGTGTTGGCAGCTCTCCCTGAATTTTCCTCCTTGACAACCCTGTGCACATGAAGGGCTAGCTGTCCCCTTGTTATTTTCACAGCCCTCTCCATGCGACTTGCACAGGCTAAAGTGCTATTTAAGCAGCTCCATTAAAGCACTGGCCTGGCGGGTTGGTTACCCTTTGCCATTTAAGCACAAAACCGAGTCTTTCCCACTCAGTCCTGGCCTGTTTTAAAAGCAGTTGGTTTCCCTTCTTTAGATTGAATGCCTTTCTCCTTTTAACATCAAGTAGCAGACATCTTGATCTTACCTCTAACTTTAGTTACCTCTAACTTTAGTCAGTCTTCTTTGATTGATTAATTGGGGTGGGGGGTGGGGGTATGGTCCTGAAGGCTTTAAAACGAAGAATGCTTTCTTCAGCACTTAGTTTTGTCCTTTTCCAAAGCTCTAGCCTGTCTCCGCACTTCCCACTAAACTTTGAGAAGAGCAAAGAGATTCTCCCTTGCCCGTAACTTTTGAAGCTCTCTGGATTTAGCCTGACTTTTCTTTTTTCGTGGGTGACCACTCTAACTAGTAGAGCCAACCCAGACAATGGTGCTTCATCTCCTGATGCTGTCATCAAACTCAGATGGAGGAACCTAGACTCTGAGCCACAAAAATTCCTTTGGTAAAAGCTTCCCGGTCTACCATGCAGATGAGCAGTCTCATTTATTTGTCCAAGATTTTATAGTGTGAATGTTAAAATGAGTAATACCCATCTACCACCAGAAGTATGAAGATATTTGAGATGATGATTACTTTTTCTTTAACTGACTGGGTTCATTTGCCAGATTCAAGGATGCTTAAGAACAGAGCAATACTTTTGCAGTATTTTATAAGGTGCTTTTTATTAATATGCCAACATTCTAGAAGATGGGATCTGCTTTCAGTTAGTGGGACCATGAATTAATTGCAGCTGCATTAGTGACATAGCTGAAGAAGTGAGTTGTGGTAGTGGTATACAGTTGGATGTAACTGTGTGAAGGAAGAAGTCACCATGGAAGCAGAATAGAGAGGGACTCTATAGGCATCGTGGCCAGCACCTTTCAAGTCCCAGCTGACGTCTGGCCCTCATGTCCCCCATCTTTTCTCTCCCCATTCCCCACTGAGGGGAATTCTTTTTTCTCCTCTGGAGGAAGCTTCCTCTCTCAGTTCTTCCTGAATTTTTCTCTGTGCCATTCCTTTAAGGACTTAGGTTTTTGGACGCCAAAACCAGGAAGCCAGAGTCCCTACTTTCCCGCTGTATACGGTGACTTTGGAACATGGGGAACGGATACAGTACTGAAAAGGGTTAAAAATTTCAAATCATTTCTCATCACTGATTTTGAAACATGAGAAAGAACTAAGTATAATTTGAATGCTACTTTTCTAATTTAAGCTTTTTATTTTTTTCATCAAATGCAGAATTTTTAAAGTTCAAATCCTTCAAATAAATGATAAAGTTAGAACAGAACGACATATGAATAGTAATTTTTCTTGAGTGTCAGGAATTATAAACAATATTTATTCTTTTTTTGTATTTCCCTGTATTTTATACATTTTCTGTATTGCATTCAAGGTATATCATTTTTTAAAAACACAGTCATTTATGTTAAATGAAACAAACAGATTGCTTTGACACATTGCTTTAAGTGGAGAGATTTAATTTATAAAAAATGTTCAAGGTGAACCTATAAGAGTTCAAACAATGATTCCATTGAAGAAAATTCAGTACTAGTTGTTTTTTAAGCACAGTTGGATGAGGAAGGGTTATTTTCTGGCTACATTTCAGTATATGACAATAGCCAAACAATTTTATTCCTATTTTCTTACAGTAGAAACAACTAATAGTGCTCTGGTCAGATATTTATTACTATGTTGCATTTGACTCGCATATTGGCAAGAAATGTTCAGAACAGGTAAATACAAGGCAAATACACTTGTTGATGTTTTGACTGACAATGCATTGCTGGAAGGATCCTTCCATTATACTTAGATCTTAACTGTGCTGTTTCCAGCTTTCACGGTCAATACCGAGCAGTAGGCTGAGACTGTGGAAGAAAGCAAAAGCTGTATTTGTTTTTCAGCTTTAGTAGGCATAGTTTAAGTGGGTAGAGTTCAGGAGATGTAAATTCCTGCTGGATGCAATAATGCAATAATCCATAGGTCTCAAGTAGCATTGCTCAAGTGTTGACTTACTTGATAATACTTTAAAAATTACATTTTTCATTACTGGCCACAGGATTAAGTGGGTTTTATCTTACAAGAAGATACACATAGAAGGTGTGGTGAGGAAATTTTGTCAAAATGTAATTTCCTGCTAGTAAATCTCGTGACAGGTGCATTGTGTGTCTGTGTTCAGAAGTTATTCCCCAGTGATCTAACTAGAGAGAGTCTGTCACAGAACATCACCACTTGATATTTGTGCAGTGTCTTCTCATAAGGAAACAATTGACTTTTGGGTATCTAGTTTATGAACATTACAGATGAGCTCAGATGAGCTTCTGTATTTGTAAAACATGGAAGCAGTATTAGTTATATATGGTTGGTATCAATTGAGGTTGTGTTTATAAAGTGTATTAAATGTCCATCTGAGAATGTCATCTTCTCTGGTACTTATGACAATATTTATTATTACATTTGTAATTTGTCACTGACAGATGTTTGTTGAATTGAATGACTGAAGGAACTTTTTAAAAACATATTTCTGGGGCTGGGGGTTGTGGCTCAGTGGTAGAGCACTTGCCCCTAGCATGCATGAGACACTGGCTTCATTCCCAGGAACTACATAGAAATAAACAAATAAATAAAGGTATTGTGTCCATCTATAAGCACAAAAATATTTTTTTAAAAAAAAATTTCTACATTACAACAATATATACACATAGATCTTAGCCTTTCTTTGGGGGCTTTATTCAAACTTACCCTGTCTTGATTGCAAGCATGTCAAAGCAGAGATGTGGGGAGATGAACTTAAGTCCCATAAAGGGTATGTTGAGGTCTGTTCCAAAAGTCAGACTTCCTATCCCAGCTGACTCATCGGAGTAGCTGCTGTGAACAACTGTCTTTTTGGAACTTCAATTTTGGAGCCCTTTGGCTTCAGATAATACCTCTCTGGGAACCATTACTCTGCTTCATCAGCTCCTTTATTCGCCATATTTGGCTCTCAAAGCTATTTGGCTGTCTCCAAAGATCAAATGTGCCCTCCAAGGGCTGAGACTGGCTGCTATAGAGACTATTCAAAAGAATATGCTCAAGACTGAGAAGGCAGTTGCAAAAAAAGAACTGGGGGCTTGAGAAGGCATTCCCAGACTGCTGCCAACATGGCTGCATGACCACAGTAAGGGTGCAGCTTCCAAGGTGGCTCCCACTGAGGGCTGGCTTCGGGCATTACCTGATGAGCATAGCTCCACTTTCACCAACACCCATGGGCAAACTACACTACAAAGACAGGCGGGTGTGAAATTCAGACTTTCCCTTTAGAATTTTCCAGGTTTTTTTTTTTTTTTTTTAACCTACCTGTAGCGGTGTGTTCCTATGCCCTGTCTGCATTGCCTCACTCTTTACCACTTGCTCTACTTTTTCATAGATTCCTAAGTTGATAGCACCCTTTGGTAGCTTTGTGGCTGAAGCATGGGTTCATCAGGATTTATGATATCGGCTTTTAAGAGTACTGTGTTATAAGACTGTAGAAGAAAGGTCTATGATGGATATTATATATCCTTTTGCATCTGCTCTTTGAACATATTTGTGGAAAGTTACAGGGATGAGCTCTGCCTGGTCCACAACAATAGATTTCAATACCCTGGAGGCCGTACTTTCCCCTGTCCTCTCAGGGCCCCAGATCTCTGCCCTGTGCAGATTTCTACCCTGTGCATGCAGGTTGGCACGGCATGTGTAATGAATGATAAATCGGGGTACAGTTTGTTCCTGTCCTGAGCTGTTCATTCAGCCCTTCTGGATGGGAGCCAGATAAGAAATGAAAAACATAGTGCATGCTCTTTGCTTTCCCCTCATTTTATATTTGGCAAAATTTTGTTGTAAGTCCTTTAATATGGTGTGGCCTTCCTTGCCTAATATTAGTCCTGGAGCTGAGAAGCTGTGTTCAGCTGCACTAGAATGTTCTGGTAGGAACATTCTGATAGCCATTTGGAAGTTAATGAGAGACTTGGACCTTCTTGTCTGAGGACTTGCACAGAGCCCCATCAGGGCTCCTGGAAGAAGGGAGCCTACCTTTCCCTTTTAGATGCCATATAAAGAAAGTCCCATTTATTTGGGCAGTTAAAGGAATAAGTTAAAGGGATAAGCTTTCTATTTGTTTGTTTGCCTGCTTCTACTTTGGCACCTTCATGCCAAGTCTCTATTAGTAAATTAAATAATAGTCTGTTTACCTGATTTTCTGGAGGCAAAGTTAATATCTTGAAATAAACAGAAATCTCCTAAACCTAGAGTCTTCATTTGGTAAACTTCAACTTATGTGAAACTATCATGTAAATAGTGAATGCTGATGGGTCTGACCCTTAATCACCCTTGAAGGAGGGGGGGTGTGAAAATATTGGTCAACATTTAAATTTGTGAATTTTAGAAACTGCTGCTATCTGTGTAGCCTTTGTGGATCTTAATCATATCTCCAGGCCTATTCTTGTTGTTCCTATAATTGGATAAAGACCTCATGGCTTGTCATTCAAGGTTTTTCACCATCCATCCAGATCCATAGACTCTACTCACTGTGCCCTGTTCAGGTACCTTGCTGTCCTGTGAAGCCGTGTACCCTTTAAGTGGCCCATTCATGGCTGCCCTCTCATCCCCTGGGCCTTGTTTCACCACGTCTGTGGGAAGTGTACTGTGTCCTTGTCATTTGTTCAACTCACATCTCTTGCACACCTGAAGCTCTGGAAGATGCCATATAAAAGCAACCAAGACACAAACCCTGTTTCCACACACCCAATTATTTTTCTCGCAAAGCAAGGCGAGTGTGTCAGGGAGGTTCCTCCCTTTGATTCTTCGCTGGAAGTATTCTTTTTCTCCTGCCTGCATCTAGAGCTTTTCCCCACATGTGCATCTATCAGGAAATTCACCTTCCAGCTTAGCATTTTATCTATTTATGAATGGAGAGTGCCTGCCTTTCTAGAAGGCAAAGTGTATAGCAGAATTCAAATTTGAATCCTCTATAGAACTTAATGTGGCCATTGACTCATTCAACAAGTTTTATGATCAGCTACGCTGTGCTGAATGTTGCTCAGGGCACTCTATAAATATTGATATGTATAGGTAACTTTTGAATGCATGAAAAATATGAAGCTCCAAGGATTGTCTATTATTATTCTTGAGAGCATAGATGCTTTATGAGTTTGAAAAAGGGTCTCATCTCAAAAGGGGAATTATGGATAATGTCCCTTTGAGGTCTGCCTTCTTGAATTGCAGAGAAGTAATGCTTGCTTCTGCCTAAATATAACTTATTTTTATAAGACTTAAATCGGAATCCCTTTCTTTTCTTATTTAATAATTTACCATGTCTGTTTTGCATGGGTCTCCTTTGCATCTAAAATTCTTCTGTCAAACAATGTCACATTAAAAATTGATTCCAGATTTTGTAATGTTAAGCTCGGCAACTTCAGAAGCTAAAATTTGCAGTTGACTTTTAATTAAAAGAAGATTGAGCATAGATTGCCTGTAACCTGTTTACCATATTTTATCCACTAACTATGATGTGCATTTTTGCTTCCATCATAACACCAAAGAATCTTTTTGTTGTGGCTAACCCTCTGAGATGTCCAGATCACATTTGTTTTCCGATTTAATATTGACTACTTTTAGTTTGTGATTGCATCTTGCATCTTGAAAGAAAGAATAGTCAAGTACAGTTTGTTAATTTTATTTAGGTACACAGGACTGTTTGTGCCTGTTACTTGGGCTTATCTGAGACTTCTCCCTTTTAGAAGGCAAGCCCCCTAGTTGGGGTTGAGTGTGTGTTTTTGAGATGCCTGTGCTAAACCAAGTCTTTCCTTTTCCCTTTCAGAATGAAGACCTAAACGACCTCAGCAAATCTTCCTCTAACTCATGGGTACCCAGACTCTAACTCTTTCATGATTCACAATCAGGACCTCACACCTTCCGCCTCTGTAGATGGTACGATGCATCCATTTCAGTTTGTTTACTTTATACAATCCTCAGGAGTTCGTTGACTGAACTGCACGTTCTATATTGTGCCAAGCAAAAAAGCACTGTGACACCAGAAGAATAGTCTGCGTGAACTTCATCTTGAACCTTAAGGACTTAGCTGGCCACAATGAGCTGATGTGCCCACTACCAGGCTGCGAAAGAATGGGTTTCCTCTCATTTACAAGATTCGTTTCATCTGCTGCTGAAACTGTGTTTGACAAAATGTCATTGTAAATTATTTCATTCAAAACTGTTCACATTGGGTGGAGAGAGTATTAAATATTTAACATAGGTTTTGATTTATATGTGTAATTTTTTTAATGAAAATGTAACTTTTCTTACAGCACATCTTTTTTTTTTGGATGTGGAACTGAGGTATACAATGTTCTGTTGTAAAGAGTGGAGCAAATGCTTAAAACAAGGCTAACAAGAGTAGAATAGTGTATGATCCTTGTTTTAAGATTGTAATTCAGAAAAATAATATAATAAGAATCATAGTGCCATAGATGATTCTCAATTGTATAGTTATATTTGCTGATACTATCTCTTGTAATATAAACTTGATGTTGAGCTGAGTTCCTTAAAAGAATTAATCTTAATTTTGTATTTTTCCTGTAAGACAGTAGACCATGTTAATTAAACTGAAGAACAATATATACTACTTGGGTATTTTCAAATGTCAGCTTAAAATTGATGATTGAATGGAAGCAAAATTATAAGAAAAGGAAATCAAAGTCTTCCATTGTATATATTGTAAAGAGAAGGAGACCTGGGTGATCCTTTCAAATCAAAAGCTCTCTTTGGAATGAACAATGTGGGTGTTTGTAAATTCTGGAAATGTCTTTCTATTCATAATAAACTAGAATCTGTTAATCTTTTCTTCTCTCCCCTTCCCCCAGTCCACTTCTGGAAGCTTCCTGCTCCATTCCCACCATTTTTTTTTTCCTGTGCACATGTTATAATATTTCATTTCCTGCGTTGTATTGAGTATACTTAGACAAGTGAGTGCTTGCTAACCAGAAATTAAAATTCCAGAGTGGCTTTTTTTTTTTTTTTTTTTTTTTTTAAATCATGACCAGGGCTACATGTCAGTTTCCTTAAGACCCTGAGTTCACATGTTCTGAGAACTTCCGGTTTTACATTATTTAACCGAATGTAACTGGCCCATTTGCCCTGGTAGGTGCTGGCCTAGTAGTGATTAGTTTAATAAAAAAATAAAAAATAAAAAATAAAAAAAAAAAAACGAAACAAAAAAAAACACAAAAAACAAAAACAAAAAACAGTGCACAGAGAGCACATAAAAACATAATGACCTGCTATGGGAACATCTAGCCTGCAGTGAGAATTTTTAATCCTTTTCTTGTTTAGAAAGTATACACATCTTGGGATTTTTCCTTGTGAAACACAAATGGCAATGAGCACATTTAAAGATATTGCCTACAGAAGTTTTGAATCTTTTTGCCAGGAAACTTCCAAAAGTTAAGCGAATTCATGCAAATTTCAGGCTCCCTCTGAGCCAGTGTGAAGTCTGTATCAGTGGTTGCCAGCCCTGCTGTTGGGAGGAGCAACAGTTTATTTCTGGGAAGGGTTGATCCTCCTGGGTGGAGCTACAAGGAAGGGCCAGGGTTGGAGGGCCTCACAGTGGCTGCTGCTCTGATCAGCTGGTTGGGGAGCTCTGCTCTACTTAAAAGGGAGTGGAGATAAATGGCACCCCCACACTGCTGAGGCCCGTGTTACTGTTCATTCAGCCAGATGGCATGTACCTCACAGACTATTGTACAATGTTCATCGTTGCAGATTTTAATCATTTGCATGCTCATCAATTTCTAAGATAAATAGGCCTATAGTCATAAGAATCCATTGTTTTCAAGGAACTTGCTGAATTACATCATTTCCTATTCATAGAGAACACCACCAACTTTGAAAATCTCATAGGAAAGTTATTTTTTACTCCTTTGTAAAAAAAAAAAAAAAGAAAAGAAAAGACTTTCTCAAACTAACTTTTCATTTTTGACTCTTCTGATTCGTACTCTTGCTAGTGTAAGAAGAAAGCTAGCTATCCTGCTCTCTTCCGTTGAGCACTTAAGTAGTAAAAGAGAAATCAATGAACAAAGCTGCCTCAACTACTTTTCCTGCTAAGCTGGTTATTATTTCTCAAGGAACCCAGACTTTAAATATGTCTTACCAAGATACCTCTGCATGTGGAATTATCAACATATTTTGGGTGAGAACAGAAATGAACAGACTGGAAAGTGCATCTCTTAGTTTCTATGGCTGACTTTTTGTTGATTCAAATAAAGGTAGAAATTCTTATTTAAGCTGCTTCCAGAGGTGCCTGAGCTGGGTTTGATGGCAGTATCAAACTTTACTGACTTAAAACTGGAAGTTGCTGGTACTCAAGCCAACAGCTCATGCTCTGGCTAACTCAAAGGGTTTTGCTTTGAGCACATCAGCTGCTAAGTCCTTGTGTTTGGTTCCTATTTAAGAGAGTTGGCTTTTATCCATTTCAAAGTATTTGTAGGCCAGCCAAGGGCTTACATTAATGGGGCTTCTAGTGGCCTCTGGTTAACCTAGAAGTTAGTGGCTTTTTCTTCATGAGAACAACCTTTCACAGCGTTCTTTCTTAGATACAGGCAGAGTTATAAAATTCTCCTTTGTGAAAGGAACAAATGTTTTGTAGCTTTGATATCTTCATTCTGGGCAAAAGCATGTCCCTAGAACCAGTTAGAAATAAGGGGAATCCATTAATGATCAACCACCTGAGTCAATAATGACAAATCAGTTCTGATGTTACATGTGTGGCTATTTCTTGCTAACTCTCAAAGGTCAGGGACTCTCTTGACTAATCTAGTGATGCAAAAATGGATTTACTCAGAATCATCTGGTCAGAAAGTGGAGATTTTTAACCTTTCTTTCCCTGGCTTTTGTCTTTTAGGTATCTTTTAAATGGGAGACAGAGTATTAAGAAACAGTTTTGTACTGTAAGCAACAGTGCTTTACAGAACTGAAGCCCTGTTTTATGCAGTCTTGCATCCTGAATGCAATATGCCATGTAGCTGAAAACTTCAATTTTATTTACTATAGGCGGTTTAAAGGTGGGGAAGAAGGCTCACCACCCATTGACGCCAAGAGCCACAAAAATCAGTACAGAGAGAAGCACTGTGGCTGATCCCATATTCAGTCTCTCATTGGCTTTGTGGAGCTCTACAGGTCAGTCCATCATACAAGGAGGCCCTGAAACCAGACACTGAGAATTAAAGCCCTGATAGGGGAGAGAAGGATCCTTTGGGAGGCATGCAAAAGAGAATGGGTGGAAATCAAATATGAAATCACTTCTTTGTAGTGATTTGAGGGAGGGATAGTGTTCCCAGCACTGGGTGAATGTTAGTTGGAGGTGATGCTAGATTCATGTATATAGCTACTGAGAAACCTGAAGGAAGAAGCATGCTCTTCCAGGGATGTGAGGAATATCACCTTGCCAAGGCTAAGGAAAAGAGCTCCATCCAGACGGTAGATTTAATTATGAGGAGCAATGACAGCCTTGTTAGTAGAGTGTTCAGGGTTAAAGAGGGTCTTTGGTCATTTCTAAAGTCAAGCCTGGGAAGATCTTCAAGGTCTTGCCATAGCTCTGTAAACCAGACCCCTAGGTGTGGCTGCAGAACGTGTGGGTCTGGTGTGTGTCGGCTATTTCTCACTGCTTGTAACCAGAGCATCAAATTCGATGCTGCAAGGTTGAATGATATTGGGAGTGTTTGGCCCTACTCTTAAGAGATCTATCATTAATAAACAGCTTATAATTAGCTAGTATGATTAGAAAATGTATGATTTAGATGACAAGTTGTCTTCCTTTCCTAGCTTGTTGATGACTTGGCATTTGTGATGTATACACAAAGAGATCCGGTGTGTTAGCCTTTCACCATTCACCTGGCATTTAAATCTCTCTTTGCTCATGCTGTTCATTTACCAGTGTTACCCAATATGCCATGTGCTAGGACAAATTCACTACACAGGAAAGTGTCTAGATTTGTGTAGACATCTTTAGTGCTGATTTTTTTTTTTCCTTTTTTGCCATTGGCCTAAGAATGTAGTTCCCAGAACAATTTTTTCTTGCAAAATAATTTTCCTTACACCTCTTGGCTACAGGGTGGGCCAAATCAACTACATATATATTTTCACTTACTGTGTGTGCAGTTTGGTTTATCATCCTAAGATGGTGGTGCTGCTCCTGGTGCTACTTCATCTGTGTACAAGAGACCAACACATGGTCTGTATTGCTACCAAAACATTTATTGTATATATGTGTATAACATACGTATTATGTATATATGTCATGGGTACCAGGCCAGGTTTATATTTTTTATTTAGAAGTGTTTCACTTTTCCAAGTTTTCTTTATAGTGTTATGTTTATTTTCAATTTTTTTCCCCCTTGATTCTGTCTGGTACTTAGAACTGTAGTGTCTTCATCGTTAATTAAAGAAAACTGTCTAAATGAATTTCACGATGTGAATGTTAGTGATCCTTCCTGTCTTTTGATTATGGGACATGACACAGAAACTGGGCATTTGGCTGGGCAGGAGCAGTGGATACCATTAAACCTACTTCCATAGGTAATTTTGGAATTGATCTTTTTGCCTGACTCTATCTCTTCTCAGTTGGCTTTCAAAGGCCAAGTGAATAAACAAAATGGCCTTGGGAAAGATTTTAAGGTGCTTTTATTGGTGGTGGTGATGAGGGAGAACAGAATAGGCAGGGAAAAAAAAAATCCATCCTTGGTGGAAGGATTTGTGTTTAGTTTACAGACACTGGGACAGCCTCTTCAACCTTAAATGTGCACACAGATCTCTGGTTCAAATGCAGGTTGTCATTCCAGATATTGGGGCCAGACCTGAGAGAGAGCTTTTCTAACCAATTCCCTGGCAAGGCCAAGGCAGGTGCTGCTAGTCCTAACCTGATGGCAATTAGCTTTGGATACATATTACTGTCATCTGGACAGCTATTAAAAAGACTCAGTGGCCAGGCCAACTCTGGGGATGCTGGTTTAACAGGTCTAGGGGTGGGCCCTGAACTTTAGTTGTTTCAGATGCACTTGATGCTCCCAGGGAGATTCTAGCAAATGGTCAGGGCTGAGAACCACTGCTGCAAAGTGTTGCCTAAACTTCTCTGATTATTAGAGCTGCTTATTAGAAATACTGACACGTGGAGTGGTGTAGGAATGTGCCCCTTTCAGCAGGCGACTCTTCTGGTAGGCAAGTTTGGGAGAGACTCATTTCTGTGGAAGTGGAGGTTTTAGATCATTTCACCAATAGAAGGAATAGCAACACCTGCAATTTTTGAAAATAATTTGCCATGTGCCTATATAGAAGCAGCCAGGATCTTCCCTTGCTCCTCTGAGCTTTCTTGCTTCAACAGCTTAAAATGAAGGTAATTGATAGGTCCTGGATAGTTAAAGGTAACTCAAAAGTTTTTTGACATTTTGGAAACATATTCAAGTTTTTTTTAATGTAATTTTTTATAAGCATGGTGTTGCACTGAAAGCAGACAGACTCACTTTCCCATCCTTATTTGGGGCATCGGCTGGAGGACTCTTCCTTCTGCCTGCCAGTGTAAATAATATTTTCACTGTTTCAGAGCAGCATATGACCGGATTTAATAAATGCTAGAAGCTCTTTGGTGTTCCTTTTATATTACCTTTCTCCATTTATACTTAAAACAAGAACCACTGATTTTTCCCCTCCTACGGGTACTGCAAAGTGAACATCTAGCCCCTATTGAAATGACATGTGAACATCACTAATTAGTATGAATTTGAGGGAGGTCTAGTTGGAATGAATTAATGGTGTAATTTTTAGCACAGCTGCTTATTATCTTTACAAATATATAAAAACAAACTATAGCAAGTAAAGTGCTGTCAATGAAGGACCTTTGAGAAATGCATAGCCAAGTAGAACTTGTAATTACCTCAGTGATTCTATTATAAATAGTAGCAACATTTACTCCACATTTATTCTAGGTTAGCCACCAGGATTTATGTCAATTATCTCATTTTATTCTTGTAGGTAACCCAGGGGTAGTGGAGAAGTGTGTCTGGTCACAGATTACTGAGGTAGAACAGTCTCTCACATTGAGGACTGTTGGATGACAGGGTTTATGTTCCCATCAACACCACTGCAAGTCTCTGGGTTCCAGGCACTTAAAATTATGTTCCACAAATTTAAAACACTGTTGGGCTGAGGTTGTAGCTTAGTGGTAGAGCATTTCTTGCCTAGTATGGGAAGGCCCTAGGTTTAATCCTCCCAGCACCACAAAAAAAAAAAAAAAAAGGAAAAGAAAGAAAAAATACAACCCATTATTACTCTAGCTGCCTTGAGCTATGAACTTGCTGCACAAACATAATATGAGAGCCTGAAAGTATGGCTTGTCCAGCTTATAACTTTCACCCTACAAGGTAACAGGGCCTGATTCCATTTATTTCCATTTCTTACCTTTGTATCTAGTTTAGTTCATTAGTGTCAAGAGTTTATCCTAATTCTGTTTTTCTCACTAAGTTCACCTCATTTCAGCAACAGAATAGAGATATCCAGATTTAATTTAGTAGAACACAAAAGGATAGTAATATGGTTAGACGTGAAAGCCACATAAAATCCAAACAGATATGTTTGGGGGCATTAAGTTTTACATATTACCTCTGGTGAACCTTTCTGAATCAGAATTTCTCATGGGATATGGATGATTAGGAAAATGAGTGGAAAAGCAATAGGAAATATGGGGAGGCAGATGCCTGAGTGTCAGCTGAATCACAGAAATAGTTCCCACCATTAGTGAATGAATGACTGAAGCTCCTCTATACAGGAACTTCTCTGAGCTATAGTCAGTTTTTCCCAAAGTTCAGACCAAGAGCAACTCTAACAGAATTCCTAATGTGCTTATAACAACAGACTTTAGCAATGGCCACAGGAAACTATTTTAATAATAAATTGGCTTCCCAATACACACACATTTGGGTGACCTATACCCCAACTCTGAAGGAATATGTTACTGGAGTTCATTAAGTAATGTCCTATCTGCTCCCTCTCTGTAAGTTGCTCCAAGCTCCAAATCTCAAGGATCAAAGTTACCTAATTGTAAATGAGAGAAGAATTGTTATAGTTGAGTTCCTGAAAAGAAAAACAACCCAAAAAGTAAAATTCAGTAAAACTCGTCTAAACTTACAAAGAAATAGCATGAAAATAGAGTTATTAGGTAGATTTGCATAGATGTTATACAACATTAGCATGATTCTATAAAAATATGTACGCAAATGGAAGTTTATTTCTCAAAATTTTAAGAAGTGGTATTCTGATGGTATTTTGGATGATTTTTCTTTTTTCTTTTTCTGTAAACTTTTATAGTGATCATATGTTATTTTTATATTGAGAAAGAGAACAATAAACTGTTATAAAAACACAAAGAGGGTTGGATGATACTCTCAGTGAACCGCCCCCCCCCCCAATTAATCTTCCTATTCATTGTCTACAAATTAGGAGTTATCCACCTACAGCTTGGAGGCCTAAATCTATCTGCTGCTTGTTTTTATAAATAAAGTTTTATTGGAACATATCTGTGTTTAATCATTTATATATTGCCTTTGGTATTCACAGCAGAGTTGAATAGAGGAGACAAAAATTCAGTGACCTTATAAAAACAAAAACACAAAGTCTGAATCAGACTGTTTACTGTTTTTTTTTTTTTTTTTTTTTTTTAACTGTTTTTCGCTAAAACACTTGTCTGGGTCTTTACAAAATGTTTATAGAATGTTTGCTGGCCCCTGCCATAGATGTTTTTCAAGAGAGAAAATTGGGATCTGAGACAAAGTCCCTTGCCCTGGGCTTCTGAAATTTTCTAGGACCTGCTTAAACAAACAAACAAACAAAAAAAAAACCTGTTATCATACAGGCTGAACCTCTGCTGCCACAACTAGTACTTTTAGAATGCCAAAAACACTTCGTTAGAATGTTTTTCATCTGCAAACACTAAAAGGATATTTTATAGTTTGGAAAGTAGAGCTGAATGAAAGTAGAATTGGGAGGATCCTTTTTTGATGGTGTCTCACTTTTATAGATTAACAATCAAAAAAGAAAAAAAAAATAGGAGGGGGGAAAAAAAAGGAGAAATCGGTTAAATGTTGTCTTTCTAAAATAAAGTTTGAGGTTCCATGAGGGAGTCCAGAGGAAGTTCAGAGTAGATTATGGAATCCTGAATAGCATGACCTCAATGAATAGTGGGGACAAAAAAACATTTTTTTTCCCATTTTCCCCCCCTAACTTGTGAACAGCTGCAGTGCTGAGAATTAAGATGAGTACAGGAAGCATGGATTCTGGCCAGAAAGACAATATCTGGTAACCTATGAGACAAAGGTAAAATATTTGAGGATTACTGGATTTAAAAAATGAATCATTGTTCCAAATCAAATAAACTAGGAAGGTAATTCCTTAGCATTTTTATCATCAAATCTCAATATTCACTCATCACACCCTCAATATCACTGAGGAACTATTTTATGCTAGGTGTGAGATTTGGCACCCGACAAAATCCCTGCTCTTTGAAGTTCCCGAATTAGTTCTGCAAGCCATCTCCGATTTCAACTTGTCTGAACTACTTCTTTATTCTAGATAAGGAAACTGGATTTCAGTTCCACCTTCACTTAACATAACTTTATTTTAAAATCAACTCAATACTAGATTGATTAAGACAGATTCCAAACGTGCCATAGTGTCCCCCTTCCAGCGGAGCACGCTCGTGGGCCCAGCTTGCAGAGCGTGCAGCTGGTGAGTGGATTGGGGAAGCCATGTCCTGAAGGGTTCCTGAAGTCTTAACTGGATGGCCCGGGATATGGAGAGCTAGGGATAGATACAGCACTAGAGGGCCAAGTAGATGGGATGAGGAGCAGAGCAGGCAGGTGGGCAATGTCTCCCATGGAGGACTGTCCAAGAGGCCAGAAAGCATCATAAAATCACAAAGTCTTACTGCTGGAGGGCTGCTTTACTTACCATTTGATGCAACTCCTCATTCTCAATTAAGGTAAGAAACTGAGGTCATCAGTCCCTCCCCGTGAGTTCTGGATCAGATCTAGTAGAAACCCAAATAACATGAGCCACAGCTCATCTTTATGCCTGTGGTTGGTCATGGACCAGTTCATGTGGTCCCATACTATCTAAACCAGTTTAGGTAGTATGACACCATTTTATAGAGTAAATAAGCTAATGTGTAGAAGAGGCCTTGTCCATGGTCATCCAGTTGATAAGTGGGATTCCAACTCAGATCCATTCAATAATAATCAAAAGACATGGAAAGTGAAACAAAACTCCATTTACTTTGAAATCCTCCTTTATGACACTGGGTTGTGAGAAAATGCCATGTGGAATGTCTTGGTTTGCTGTTTTTATACCAGCTACAGCCTGGGCCCTCTTCCCAGCCCCTCCACCTCAAGTCCAACTTTCTTCTCTAGAGCTTTGAAGGTATCTGGGTAAGTCAGAATGGAAGGCTCCTCAATCTCTTATTAACCTCTTGATGCTCAGTTCTTAAAGAAGGGTTTTCCACACCAAGTTAAATGTAGCTTCTCTCTGGCTTCCCACAGAAGGTCAAAAACAAATACACACATAAACCCCACCTCATCCTCCCCACCTTACCCCCCCCCCACACACACACAAGGGGCAAATGTTAACAGTGCATCTAAAATAACCAGTATATGTATGGCATCAACAGTGTGCTTCTGGTTTAAATACAAATCTTTCATTTAATTTTTCATCCTCCTCTCATTTCCACCACACACCAACTATTCTAGTCAGCAGGGTCTCATGCCCCATATGGGAAAAAAATGTTCTGAATCTGGTTTATTTCATCTGTTGAAAAATAAAATCAGTTTGGCTGAGCTAAACAAACTCCTTCCTGAGTAGTGCTACCCTCCTATTTTTCTTTGCAGAAATGTTTGACAGATGGGAATCTAATGGGAGGTATTTCTTTTCATGACCGTGTGAAAACTTCAGTTCTCATCTTTGCCTTGCCAGGAACTGTGTGACTTAGAGCAAAGCTCTGCTCTCTGCCCACCCCCTTCCTGGTTTAGAAGACAGGAGCGTTATCTGATCTTAACCTGGCCTTCAGAAATTTGTCAACACTCCCAAGTCAAATGCCGTGTTTTCGGGGGTGTGCACATTGTTTTATTCCTAGGGAAAAGGGATTGTTACTTCCAGTAGAATCACTAAAGGCTCTGGGGTCACAGAGAAATGGTTTCTTAATATCATCATGATTTACATGATTCCTTACCAAATTTTATAGAATTAAGGAATAGCCTAGAGCAAATTGGGCCAGCAAAGTTTATTCTACTTCCTTCTCCCCTCAATGCTATGTATTGGTTGATCGTGGGCACTCCTCCCTGCCTGATTCTTTCTGGAATGCAGAGAACATGTGATAAACTATTTTTTTTCCCCAGAAGTAAATGAAATTATTGTATTAGTTCTCAGGACATTTGCCTCAATAAGAAAACCTACCATGGAGGTAAGGTAGCACTTTAGCACAAGGGAACTGATGGCTAATGGTGCATACTGGACACTTCATAGGCATGAGCCCTGAAAATGATCATGACAAGCTAGCTGGTCCCTTCCCCATTTTTTGTAACTAAAAATAACACTTTACTTTGGAAATGGCACATAATTTGTGTATTTGCTAACAGAAAGTGCTCCTTTCTAGATTTTCCAAATAATTAAGTTTTGGATAAATTCATCAAAGATAAACTATTTCCTTTGATTTTAGGGAGTGGAAACCCTGCTTGGCTGGTGGTCTGTAGTCCAGCCAGGGTCCAGCACCCTTCTCTCATCTCTGAAGTCATCTTTTATAGATGACCATCTGTCCACCAGCTTCTGAAGTTGGCTCTGACCTGCTCTAAGAGGAATCTTGCTTACTTATGTAGGCAGAAAAAGAACAGAATGAGGGAGAGTAGGAAAAGAATTAGAGGCCCTCCGGAGTGACAGAGGACTCCCACCTGTTGCCAGTGGTGGGCCATCAATTTTTGTTCTTCCCTATTCCCTGTAGCTCTTCATGACACAAAGAAACCCTCAGCCAAGATTGTAAAAAACATATGGCTCTTTGGAGACTGTAAACTCAAAATCTCTAAGAAACTAAGTGTTTCAGGTAAGAAAACTACCTTCTGTGTGTATGCTCCACAAAGATGGTAGACCCCATGTAAACATCACCAACTGTCAAAAGATTGTCACCAAAGATGACCAGGAAATTGAAGTCTGTCACTATTTTTTTTTAATTGGTCATGGAGAGATGAGTTTTGACGTTGAATTTATACAATCCTAGGCCAACATAGAGATTCTATTAACTGGCTAAGAGACTCTGGGAAAATTACTTAAACTCTCAGAACCATAGTTTGACCATCTGTGATGGGGGGGGGGGGTAATAATACCTATTTTGCAGACTTTTGAGGGACCAGAGGCATTCCTGCCACATGCAAAGCATTCTGAATAGTACTTCATCTCTAGCTGGTACCCAGAACATCGGTGACATGGTGTTGTAATTTTATTCTGAACATGTTTAGAATGTTTGGGCATAATCTCTTCCTCTGTGACAGTTTGCTGTATTTTTTTTTATAACTCAAGTTGAAAAGGCCTTGGACAGAAAGAACAATGCCTTACTCAAAGTCCTCATCCTATCTTTCTGGTACAAACGTCCTATGTTGAGAACTTGCGATCTTGGCCCTCCTTCTCAGAAATGCACTTTCTGAGCACAAGACTGGCCCCCGTGAGGAAAGTGGATGTTAATAATAGCAAACAAGCCAGCCAGCTCTACCTTCCATTCCAACTGCTGCATTACTTCCTCAAGATAGGAGCTGCAACTAGAAACTTCCATCCAATCCAGGCTCGTTAACCTTTAAGTTGGATTCGTCTGTGGTCCCCAAGTCTCACACTCTCACACTTCCTGCTCATCCAAATGCTGATGTTCTGTTCTGCACACAGGCACTTCCTTTGAAGAGGCTCGTCCATTACCATGGACCCGCTCCACCGTGCCATTTGATCTCTGTGACTCACCAGTTGGAGTTCAATCCTTTTCATATTTGAGAACAAAATTTTGATTAAACATATTTAAGGATAGGATGCTGTTTTCCCTTCATTTGGGGGTCTAGGTACCCTCCTCCATAGTGTCTTTTACAAAAGGAGGGAGGTGCTCAGAGGAACCCTGCCAAGCCAGCTTCCCTTACTCTACCCACCTGGAGGGAGGGAGGACCCTCCAGGGCAAAGGAGCCGGACCCTTGAGCCAGGCTGTGCTGAGCAGGCTGCTCCTGCCTCTTCCTCCTGCCTTGCTTCTTACCTTCTTCCACTCCTTACCTTTCTCTTTCCCTCCATGTTTTGGGCTTGGCCAACCTTTCACAGCTATTTTTAGTTCTCACATGGGAACACCCACTTGTTTCTCCCTCGTTTCTATTCCACTTACCAGAGACGCAAGACGATTTTCCGGCTGGTGTGTTCAAGGGCGTCAGGAACACTGTGTGCTTAGGTTTAACCCCTTGCATTTCCCAGAGGTGCTTAGTTCCTCTGCACATGTACTTCTAATTTTTTCCAGGCTTGTGTGTTTGGTCCAGACTGCCGCTTCCCTGGAGCTGGCCTGCCTCCTTGTTTGGGGAAAGCTTATTGCTTCATAGTAAGACCATCTGACAGTTGTTATCTGCGACCTGAGACACAGAACTGCCAGCGACCAGTGCCAGAGGCAGGGATGAGTTGTTCTTCTGCAAGACCTCCCAGCTCCCAGCTCCCACGGCCATCTGGGACCACCCCAGGAAGGAGACCAGTGTGACTCCACATGCTCATGGGAGGATGGAAAGTTTCCCCACCCACCACGGGCCTCAGTCTGGTCTTGAGTCCCTGACAATGGAGAGAGCCATCAGATTCATCTGTCTGGATGCTACAGTGACATTCCTTCATCCTCCTTCCCTCCCTCCAGCCTGCCTTCTTCTCTTTCTTCCCTCCTGTCTTCCTTCCTACCCTCCACCTCCACCTCTCACAGAAACCTGGGGCTGGCTGCCAGGTTACATGGCCCAGGAGTCAGAGATGCTGCCAAGCACAAGGCTAGGTACAACCTGGGCCACCCTGTCTCCATGGAGGCTCCCAGGACACTGGGTGTAAACCGGAACTGCTCCTGGGAGCCAGCTTCACTCTGCAGGAGTCAGTGCTCTGGCCTCTGAGCGTCCCACAGGTACCTGGATCTCATCCCGCCCTCAGCCCCAATGCTTCTTCCCAGGGAGGTTTTCCTTATCTCCTCTTTCCCTACCACTCCATTGCATATCTTGTTTTTGTTTCTTCATGGCACTATCTTCATCTGAAGTTATCTCTGTGTTCATTGGTTGCCTTGTTCATTTGCTGCCTTTAACCTTCAAATTCTCTTTGTCTTCCTGTGTCTCCAGTGCCTGGCACATAGTTTCTCCCCAATAAATACCTGTTGAATGAAGGAATGAATAAATACCTTAGCAGAGGATGGAAGAACTAACAAAAATAACATCCGCAGTAAAGATATCAGTAATAACAATCAACTTCTTTTTGAGTATTTTACCAAACACACTGTGTTTTACATATACTACCTTCCAACCCTCCGAACAATGAGAAGAGAGGACACTTTTATATTTTGCCGGAACAAAAAGTGGAGGCTCATAGGAGTTGGTGTTTTCCCAAGGCCACCCACCTAGTGAGGGATGGACTCAGCCCTCATCTTCAGAGGGTTCTTTATTCCTGTGCTTGGTGTCCAGTCATGTAAACAACGGTGCTGTAAGACAGAAAGAGATAAGCTCTGTGAGGTCAGATAGAGCATCCTGAGAGTTCAAAGGAGGAAGAAGTGGCCTCTGGGCCAGGGCAGCAGGAAAGGGTATGTGACAAGGTGACTTTGTTTTTCTGGGCTGTGCTGGGGAGCTGTGGACAGTTGGAGGTGAAACAAGAAATCTCAGGAAAAAAAAAAAAACCAACAGCATTGTGATGGTGTATTTGTGTGTGTGTGTGTGTGTGTGTGTGTGTGTGTGTGTTCATTGTAGTAGAGGGTAGAAAGTCAGGAAAGATGAGGAGAGTTCAAATTCTATTCAGAAAAAGGTAGTTGTTGTAGAAAGAAGTAATTTCTTTTTTGTTGTTGTTCAGTTATAACTTCGATTCTTATTTAAAGACAAAAGCATGTACATCTGTATCTATTCGACTAAGAGCTTTGTACACACATTTATGGTCCCATATTTCTGTTCAAACAATCTTCACCATTTATCTTTTTAAAAAATGTATTTCCCGTTGTCTCACATTTTAATAACAGGTGTGTCATCTCAATGTCCTAAAACCTATCTATCCTGGGAATCACTCGATCAGATTTCCCTTTAAGCCCAAGTTTTAGTGATTCAGATCCCACCCAGTCAAGGAGGACGTAGGGTCCCTGCAACAGCTCTGCCCAGATTCTCTGGAGCCTTTCAGACTCACAGGACTCACAAGCAAGTCCCTCCTGCTCGGCTCTGCTGCTCTCACCTGCTTGGTATCCTCTCTCTGCAACAAGGCATCGATGTCCCCACCAGCACTGGACTCTGTGCTTTGAGCCAAGCCCCCTGCCTGAGGTTCCAAAGCCAGAGTCTCGGTTTCAAAACTGGCCACATTCCTGTAGTCTTCATGGTACTGGAGCCACGTGGTGGCCCTCCTAGGACAATGATGAGGCCTCCTCTGTGAGCACTATGATCAGTAGGGGAGGGCTGGGGACCTGAAGCAAAGGCACAGCAGAAGGCCTGGCTGTCATAACAGGGTCCATTAGATGAATACCAGTGTTGTTACAGAGCTGGATGTCATGTTAGAAACCACGATGATGTCAGCGTCATGGTGCTAGTGTAAGACGATAAGGAAGGTTATGCTACTTTTTTTTGATCTTTTAGGTGAAAAGTCAAAATATATAATTTATAGCTGATAAATAAAATGGTAGAACTGAAAGTATAATTAGAGTCTGATGATAAAGATTATAAATAAAGATTGAAGAGTGGGGGAAAGAAGATGGGGAGGAAATAGAACTGCAATAACTGTGGTCTTCGGTCTGCCTTGATAACTACATCATAATTTAATATGAAGAGTGCATCTCGGAATGAGGATGTGGCAGTTTGAATATGTGCCCAAGAACACAGTGTCAGCATGTATAAAGAAAGAAATTCCAACACAAGAAGATACAGGTGAACAACATTATAGGAAGAAATTTCTGTGTGTTCTTTTAGTCCATGCAAGATCAAGTGAATAAGAGGTAATTGCAAAAGTAGATCTAAATAACACAAATAACAGGGAAATTCGGCTGATACATGCAGTTGGCCTTCTCCTGATTTACAGGTTCCAAAAATATTAGGAAAAACATTTTAGCAATTTTCAAGCAGCAAAACTTGAATTTGCCACACTGAGCACTGCATGGAACCCAAGCAAATGAAGCCATGGGTGCAGGAGCATCCTGCTGCAGCCGCCCTACACTTTAAGGCTGCTCAGTCTCTCTCCAGCGCTTGCAGGAGCATCCCCTGTCTCAGGTCTGGCCCATGTACTTTGTAGTGAGGCCTCCTCTGAATTATGAGGCCTTTCTTTCTTCTTGTCATCATTCCCTAAATACTACAGCTCAATAACAATTAACATAGCACTTACACTGCATTAGGTGTTGTAAGTCACCTGAGGTGACTTCAAGGGTATGGGAGGGTGTAAATAGAGCATATGCAAATACTATGCCAGTCTACTAAATAACAGACTTGAGCATTCATGGATTTCTGGACCCGTGAAGGGTCCTGGAATCAATGCCCTGCACCCTACGAACCTCTGTCCTTTGAAGGTAGGGCATGCATATTTCTCCCCAAGTGTCCATGGAACATTCACAAAAAGTGATCAGATATTAGAACAAGAAGAAAACTGAGTGAAATCCAAAGGGTAGAATCTATACAAAAACCTTCAGTGGTTGCAATTGGGAACATCAATCAATCAATCAATCAATCAATAAGAGGCAACAAAAGCACTACTCACCTGGAAATAGTTTTGTCTCCAGTGTAAGTCCTGAGTCAAAGAAGATGTCAACACTGAAACAGCAGAATATCTAAGAAATAATGAAGATGAAAACATAGTATATATGTAAGGAAAAGTGAGAATGAATTGACCAGTTGAAGAAAACAAACCGAAAGAAAGCAGAGGGGGAGAGCAACGGAGAGGAGGGGAGGGGCTGGTTAAGAAGAGGACAGGGAGGGTTAGAAAACACAGCAAAGCCAAGATCTGGTGTTTACGAAAAGACAAAGTAAAGCAAAGCTATCCGTTGACCAAATCAAGTGAAAAAAAGAAAAGAATGCACAAAATGAAAACTAATCATTGGAAAATAATCACAGGTTGACAGTTGAGGTCCTTGGAAGACTTGTGGAGAACTAGGAGGCAGCACTCCACAAAAATAAAACCAAGAAGTGGGTTGCACTGGAGATTTTTCTAGAATAGTGAGTTATGAAAACAGATGCTGCACTAGATGGAAAGTAGAAGCATTAGAAAATTAGTTTTCAAAAAAGCTTAAAACTCATAAATTTGAACACAGAGTAACATTTTACTAACTCTTAAGTTAAAAGGAAATTATGAAGCAAATTTTTAAATTCTCAGTAACAAAAGATATGAAAATACTACAGTTCAAAATTTGTGGGACAACACAGATAGTTATGTCCAAATGCTCACAGAAAATTCCATGAAAGATCAGGAAGATTGACTGGCAGGCTACACCAGAGAACGTCCTGGAAGAGAGAGGGAACATTTACTATCTTGACTGTGGTTTGTTTACTCACAGCTACATTTTATTTTTTGTAAATTTCATGTTAATAAAGTTGGTTTAAAAAATTACATGACAGAAAAGTTGCACTTTGAAAAAATGTTACTGCATTAAATACATTTATTCAGAAACAGGGAAGGTAAGAAAATGAACATGATGATCAACTAAAGAAATGGAAAGCACAACAGAGCAAAGGAACAGGATGGAAGGACAGAGTATAAATAAAAAATAATAATACTAAAGAGTAACAAAAGCAAAAGCCAGTTCTTAGAAAATAGCAAGAAGATGAACTGGATGCTGAGTTGCACACCAGTAATGCAAATGACTGGAGAGGCTGAGGCAGGAGGATCACAAGTTTGAGGCCAGCATCAGTGACTTAGCTAGACCCTGTCTCAAAATTTTAAAAAAATATTTTAAAAAGGTCTGGAAATATAGCTCAGTGGTAGAGTGCCCCTGGGTTCAATTCCCATTACAAAACCAAACACAACACATAAACAAACAAACCTGGCACTACTGCTAAAGAAGAAAGAGAGAAATGATTAAAATAAACAGAATAGAGAGAAAAAGGGACAATAAATTTGGACATAATACTTTTTAAAAAGAAATTAAATATAATACACAATTATTTGCTAATAAGTTTTAAAGTCCAGATGAAATGCAATATTTCTTGAAAAATATAACATCAACATTGATGACAAAATAGCTTGGATGGATTAGCAAGTGTTACAGAAATTAAAATGATGTTGAAAAAAAACTCGATTCCCCCTCAAAATTTCTGCCAGAGAGAGTTTTACATGTGTGATTTTTATCAGAATCTTAATAAACAGTTAATTTTTATCTTACAGAAGGGGAGAGGAGGAAGGAGCAAAGTTTGCCAAAGTTATTTTATGTGGCTAATGTATCCTTTATTCCAAAACAAAATAACTAATTCACTCACACGTACATACACAACCAAGAAAGTGATAGGCCCATTTCTTTACATAATGTAAATGCACAGGTCCTAAATAAATTAATGTATTTGAAACAAAATACAATTCCTTGTTGTCAAGGAAACTTTGTCCCAGGAATGCAAGGATGGTTTACCACTGCAGACTTTTAAAAAATTATTTGGAACATCAGTAAACTAAAGGAGAAACATTATGTGATCATCTCAAGTGATGCAAAGAAAACTTTTGGTGGTGGTTAACAACTGATTACCCTGAAAAGACTAGTCCTCTAGGTTTAGAAAGGAATTTAATTAAATTGAAAAATGTTGTATGCTGAAAATTTATTATGAAAGTTATGATTAATAAATATACTTAAGGTGCAATTTCTTTAACATCAGGAACAAGACAAGTGTTGCCTTGAATATATAAACTTGTAAACAACATCCACAGTGATGATAAGGAAGCTAATCATATGACTATTATGGGTGTGTTTGGAAAGCCAGGGAAAGAATTGGTGCTGGGTGGACAAAGAAAGGCTTTTTGTGGTATATCCTTTGCATTTGTTCATGTTAGAATTAGTTGGAAGCATTGCCTACTCAGAAAATTAAATCAAACACTTGAAAAATAAGTTGAAAGTTTTGTGCTAATGTGGTTATTTGTGCTGTCACTGGAAGTGGTAGTCCTTAAAATGTTGCTTTCCCTTACAATGTTGCATTAAATCTAAAATAAGTGAATGGTCATCAGCATTTTGGAATGGTAATCATATAACTCTTTGCCTATGAACTTTTTGACTTTACTGATCAACTGATGAGATACACAATCTCATTTGCCAAATGAGAAAAGTGAAATCCAAAAAAGTTAAATGGTGTGTTCTGTCTACTGTCAGAGTTGGACTGGAACTGGGGCATCTCACATTTTCCTACAGACTCACTGGCACCTTTATTTATTATTCATAATGCTCATTTCAGGTTACATTGGCTCTCCCATTTTTACTGGAGTGATTCTTTCTGTTTTCATTGTCTAATAACTACTCCAAGGGCCTTCCAAGATCTTTTCCCCCCAGTGTGGAATTATATGACCAAAGACTAGAATCACAACCAAATTTACCTATTTTGCTAGGAGTTTTATCCTGAAGTTATGTATCGTATAATAACTCCAAGTAATAGGAGTTTAACTCCTGAAACCAAGAATTTTCAGTAATTTGAAAGCCTCATGCAAGTATTCTGTGTTTTGGAATAACATACATATATGCAGATATATATATATATATATATATATATATATATATATATATATAAAATTGAAAATATACATTTTTTTTGTGGTACTAGGGATGAAACCCAGGGCCTCTTGCACGGTAGACAAGCTCTTTATCTCTGAGGGGCAACCCATCCTGGAATAATTTTCATAAATAATAAAGGTAACATTTTGGGCTCTCTCTATCAGCAAGGAACTAAGTTAGGTGTTCTTCTTGCATCAAGTCTAATGATCTTCACAGAAATACTTATTACATGGATACTACTGTGAAACCCATTTTACAGAGGAAGAAATAGGCCTACATATTTTAACTGGTTCAAGTTTATACATCTGGTCAGTCATGGAAGTGAGGCACAGATGTAGGAAGTCTAATTCCAAAAGCACTCTCTTCATCTTTTCTGAGCTGTTTCTGTCTCGTGGACTTTTTTGTTGTTGTTATTTTTTACATCATTTGGTACTATTTCCTTTCCCTCTTCTCTAACACCCACTGAGTTAGAAATGTCTTCTCTTTGTGCTTTCGTGAATTTCCGAATGCAATGAGTTCTGATGGCAGTCTACCAAGTTCTATTCCTTGACACTTCATTTTATCCAAGACTTTACTTAAGAAAAGATCAGAAAGCTGCAAGGTTATTTTTTTGTCAGGCACCTAAATTTAGCAAGAACAATTTTGAGTGAAAATATTTCTGTTAACTTGTGCCTAATAAGGATTGTACCCATAAAAGTAACATGTTTATTTGTAAAGATTTGTTTTCGTCCTTTGAGTAATTAGTTATTGAATATTGGAATAACTTGAATGCACTAAAGGTTATGCATCATGACTTTTTAAAAAACATGTTTGTATTACTTTAAAATAAAAATAATAAGTCAAACGAAGTAAAACATCTATTGCCAAAGGACAGTAAGGACCTTTTCTAATACATAAGGATGATTTTTAATGCACATGAAAGTAAATACTTTAATTTTAAAAACAACTGACTATTTTAAAGTGCCAAAGATATTTTCCTTTGGTGGCATAGATATTCTTTTACCATCTCCTGTTTACAAAAATGTAGTTGATTTACTTATGCAACAAGTTGCTGAGTTGGAGGTTTAGTGTGGTGTCAACATACAATAAATGCTTACAGCACATACAAAAATTGACTCAAAGTAAATTAAAAATCTTATTCTAATAGCTAGAATGATAAAGCTTCTAAAAGAAAACATGGCTGTAAATCTTTTTTTACCTTAGGTTAGGCACCAGTTTCTTAGATATAAGAAATATAAATATAAAATACTTGTATTTATATTTAAAATATAAGCTTAAAATAAAAACAAAGTAAAAATATAGAGAGATTAGACATCAACAAAATTAAAAACCTTTATGTTTCAAAGAATGCTACCAAGAAAGTAAAAGGATGACTCACAGAAGAAGAGAAAATGTTTTGAAATCATGTATCTGAGTGGTCTAGTAGTAAGAATATATATATAAATAAATATATATATATATATTCTTATATATATTTACATATTCATATATATTTACATATATATATATATATATATAAAACCCTTACACATCAACCAGAAAAGGACCAATTATCCCATTAAAAAGTCAGCAAAGGATTTGAATAGACATTTCTCCAGAGAACATATACAAATGAAGTTAGCATATGAAAAGGTGACCAACATCATTAATCCTTAGAGAAATGTACCTCAAAATCGCGAGATCTCACTCCATATGCACTAAGGTGGCTATAATAAAAGAGCAGCAGCAGTGTACAAGGATGGAGAAATCAGGGGTCTTATACATTTGGGGCTGTAAAATGATATAGATATTTGAAAGCAACCAGGCAGTTAGTTCCTCATAACGTTTAACCTAGTTATCATGTTATTCCTCAGTTTCACTCTTAGGTATGTACACAAGAGAACACAAAATCTTGTAAACCACACAAAAATCTTGTAAGTATTTATAATAACCTCCAAATGAAAACCACCTAATTGTCCATCAGCTGATGAATGGATGACAAAATGTGTTATATCTGTTATCACAGTATTATTCAGCTAGATAAAGGAATGAAGGACTGATTCATGTTACAACCTGGACAAACCTTGAAAACATGATGCTAAGTGAAAGAAGGATCAAAAAAGACCACAAATTGTCTGATTTCGTCTACTTGAAATTTTTGGAATAACTAAACCCATTGACAAAGAAAGTAAATGAGGGATTGCAGGATCTTTGGGGATGGGTGGGGGAGGATTGTTGGCTAATGGACGAGGGGCTTCTTTTTTGGGTGAAGGCAATGCTCTGGGATTAGATAATTGTGGTGTCTGCACAACTTCATGAATATAGTAAAATCCATTGGAATGTACACTCTCCATTGGAGAATTTTATGGCTTATAAATTATAGCTCAAATTTTAAAAAAGATGCTATGATGTGAGATGCTACACTTACCTATAAGAAGATCATCTATATGCACATTTTCAAAAGATAGGTTCTAGAACAACTTATATATGTCGTGGATGTCTTTTTTTTTTTTAAGAGCTTAATGGTTATACATCGTAGTTGGGTTCATCAAGTCTCTTGGATGTCTTACTCAAATGACTGTTACATAGATGAAGGATTTAAAGGGCCAAGAACATGTAAATTAGATGACTTGGTAGGGGGGATCTTGTGAAGAGAGATTTGTGTGAAGCCCCAACTTTCCACAAGGGCTAGATTTTGGAGGCACCCTTTGAGCTAGATTAAATCTCAGGAAGCCGTGTGCCCTGAATAGTTGGTGGGCATAGTGGTCAGGAGCCCGACAAAGACTTGAGCAAACAGGGGATCCAAGCTGTGGAGTGTTCTTCCAGGGACAGAAACTAACTGATAGAGGAGGCTCGGCTCCAGACAAAGGTATATTCAGATTATCCAAGTCCTCCAAACATTGCACAAAAGTAAGGCAGAAAGTGTCAGGTTGAAATTTCTTAGTCCCAGAGGGCCTGGTTACCTTACAACAGCATTGTGCATGTCAAAACGTTTTTCCTGTTTAGCTCTCCTCTCCCCCTTTTTGACTTTTGGTGAGGAACAGTAGTTGGTGAGTTAGGCAGGCAGTAAGTGGGAAGAAAGAAAGGGAATTCCCCAAGTCCCCATTTCAAGATGTCCAAGCCCAGGCTTAGGGAGATAAGTGCTCAAGATCTCACAACTGGTTGCAGATGGACTCTTTTCCTCTGACCTCTCACCATGCTGAGAAGCTTCCTGGGAAATGTTCACTGTGCAGAAGGTCTTTCAACCCACCGGTTCTGCCTTAAACTCCAGCAAGTTAAACACTTTCCCTCTACAAAGATGAAAGAGGAAAAGGAAACTCTTGCAAAGTAATTCACACATTTAACCACTCAATTGGCTGTAAATGCATTTTCTTAGCAGATCGAGGATTGTAGAAAATATTCACTGATAAATACTTTCTCACCTATGCCACCTATGATACTGCATAAATTAATTTATTTAACAGGTAATGATCAGCACTTTCTGCAGAGTGTCTTGATCTCAGCAACTTTGTTAAGTTTATTTCAGGAGGTGCTTAAACACAAAATACACGTTGTGATAGCTTCTGAAAGTATATATGATTCATTAAAGTTCAACAAAGAATCCAACAGAGTAAACACATGTTTATATATAGGGTCAAGTGAAATAAAGACGACAGTTGACTAAGCATTTGGTTAAATATCATAAGATATGACTATTGCAAATGTGATCATTATAGAACCAGCTGGCATTATTTTGGTTGCTCTCTTGAAATACCCCCTTCAAAAAATAGGCATCTCTATTTAGAATTTAAAAGGATGCAGATTCTACACAGTTTTATCTATAAAAGGAAAAATAGTTTTCTTTTCAGTTACATGTTGAAGCAGCACTATTTCGAAGCTATACATCGAGTGATGGTGTTTAAATATTTTGACAATGTGAGCTGATGAAATCAGTAAACAGATGCTCATTTGCAAACACCAATCTTAAGCCAATGCTCTCATTTCATAGATGAGAACATTGAGGGCCAGGTGTGAAGTGCCAAAGCTGGGTTCAGCTCATTCTAAAAAGCCAGCCTACCTTCTATCAACCAATGCTGCCCGAGAATCTGAGGTGCCCAGAATGTGGCCAAACACTGTTTATCAAATATCCTCAACAATTTTCTCAAAGCTCTTCCACAAAGTGAACTTGAGCCAAATAACAGGAGTTGAGTTACAGTGACTAAGCCTATTTTTTTCCCCCCTTGGCTTTATTGCCCTTCTGTTGAAAATGAGTGAGAGGAATTTTATTTTGCCGTTGATAATGTGGACATCATCTCAACACTGCCATTTCAGCCTCTCTATCCTTACTTTGGATGCAGATGAAGGAAGAAGGGATTTAAGACTGTGGCATACAATGACTGGTGAATTTGTTGTGTTTTGTTTTGCTAATTGGTATTGAGGAAGAGCAGATCTTCATAAGCTTTGGGATTCATGGGTCCTATTGAACATTGCCTTGTCCTGGCACCTTCCCACAGGCCCATACAGGAAGGCTCAGAAGAAATGAGAAACAAATTTTCCAGTAGTTAAGAGTGGCATTTGACTGGCCAACTGTTGGTTGTTCTTTATTTACAAACCACCTGGTTATCAAGTTCGCTACTTATTTAACAGAAAGAAAAATGGCTCTACTAAAAGAATGTGAAATAAACTTGTTATTCATTATCAGGCATGAATCTTTGCATTAGTTTCCTATGGTAGCTATAACAAATGTGATGATCTAAAACAACACATTTATTCTTTAAGACTTCAGACGGTGTTTTAGTCAGCTTTTTTGTTGCTGTGACTGTAGGACCTAACCAGAAAAGTTTATTTGAGGCCTCTCAGTTTCAGAGGTCTAAGTCCTTACAAGGGTGGCTCCATTTCTTGGGGCTGGAGGCTAGGCTGAACATGACAGAAGAGTGTAGCAGAGGGAAGCAGCTCACATCATGGTGATCAGGAAGCAGAGAGAGACTCCATGTCCAGATTCAAAATATATACCCCATAGCCACACTCCAATTCCCACCTCCTCCAGCCACACCCTACAACTTCAATTAATCCCATCGCGGATTAATTTACTGATTGGGTTAAGACTCTTACAACCCAATCATTTCTCCTCTGAACTTTCTTGCATTGTCTCACACATGAGCTTTTGGGGGACACCTCACATACAAAACATAACAGAAGGTCAGAAGTTTGGAATCAGTTTCACTGGGCCAAAATCAAGTGTCGAGGGCCTTATCCACTCCATGTCTCTGGGGAGGACCCATTTATTACCTTTCCAGCCTCTCAAGTATTCTTTGCATCCTTTCCTTTGGATACAGCCTCATCCTCAAAGCCAGACATATTGCACCTGACAGCCAGTCTTCACATTGCCCTTGTCTCTCTAATCAAATCTCCTTTTGTTTCTCTCTTACAAGGACACTTGTGATTGCATTTGGGGTAATAATTCAGTATAATTTCCCTACCTCAAGATTCTTAACTTAATCATCTTGCAAAGTCTTTTTTTTTGCGGGGGTGTGTGTGTCAAATAAGGTAACATTTGCAAGTTCAAGGAATTTCATCTTCAACATCTTTGAGGGATCATAGTTCAGCCAGCCACTGTCTGCAAGGTCATAGAGCTTCCTCATAGGTACATCTGAGCCCCTCTTTCAGGCATTATTAATTCTACAGAGCCACTTGATCCAGTACCAGGGAGTCCTAGAGGCCCAAAGGAGTTCATTTATACCCACGGGGGCCTGGGAGCCAGGTCAGGTTTGAATCACAGCTGCTGCTACCGCTGCTTCACGGTCAGTCTGCACACCACCAGGTGGAGGCCGTGTCTGGTGGAGTTGGTGCAGATACAGAGGTTAGGAGAGGAAATTTGGAGAAGAAAAACGATTCCTTTCTCTGCTCTCCTGTCCTTCACTCTTGCAAGTTCAAGTTGAATCTCATCACAGGAGCACTGGCTGAAACCCTGTTGATGAGGATCCTTCTGGAAGGATCCTGTGTGAGGCTGTGGGCTTGGCTGCTTTCCACTGCAGTTCAGAGTCCACCCATGGCACTGATCAGTGGATTCTTTCTTTGGTCTTAATGAAGACAGGCCTGTGATCTCTGGTGTTAGGGACGCTATAAATGGAGGTGGAGTGAATGAGGGTTATGTAGATCAGTATTCTTTATCCAAAATGCTTGGGACCAGAAATGTTTTGAATTTCAGACTCTATTTATTTATTTATTGGAAATTGAGCTATCTTGGGGATAAGACCCAAGTCTAAATATGAAATTCACTTATACTTCATATATACTTTACATACATAATCCGAAGGTAATTTTACATATAGTATTTTAAATAATTTTACACACACAACAAAGTTTCGTGGTGTGGAATTATCCACTTCTGGCATTGTGTCAGCACTCAAAAAGTTTTGGGTTTTGGAGCATCTGGATTTTAGATTAGGGAAGCTCAACCTGTAGCTGAATATCATGAATTCTAAGTGATGTCCAAAGCAAAATCTACTTAAGGAAAAAAGGATCCAAACTCTGGAGTTGGATTACCTGGTTCTCAATTTAGGCTGTGTGACTCTGGGCAAGTCAGAAAACCTTTAGTGTCTTCAGTTTCATTACCTAGAAATCTCGGATTTTTTACTCTTTACACGATCACATTTGGGAATGATGTGTCCAGCCATGGAAACTCCTAGGACTGATTTGCTGGTTGAGGTTATGCTGAATGTGTGCTGGGTCCCATCTGTAGTCTTGTCACAGAGACTATTTTCAGGAGGTAATGCTCTGAGGGAGGTGGAGACACATGGAATATAGAACCAATCTCCCTGAGACACGACATCTGAATGGAAGGGCAAAATGAATATAAAAGCTCTTTATAAATGACATGGGACTAAAGCAGTGAGGTCAGACTCCAGGAATCCAGAGACAGAGGGATTGACGCTGTGGGAAGGAGGGAAATCTGGTGCTCCCACAACTGGTCAATCTCTGTGCACACCACTCACTTGCTAATATGAATTTCTTTCCTCTTTTGGTAATTGGGTGTCCATTTATAGGTAAGTGCTTCCTGGAAAGGGGATTGGAGGTCAAGTCCACATGGGCAGAACTGGTTGACTTGTGAGCCCCACAGTAGGGCATTCAGGAGGGACACCAGCCAGGTCAGGGGCTTCTCCAGAGAAATCTCTTCCAATTTCCTGCCTGAACAGGGAAGGGTTGGGTGTACAAGCCTGAAGGCTAAATTCAGGACCTGAGCAGGAGAAGAAGGCCAATGAGATGTCTGAACTTCACTTCCCTTTATTTATTCAGGATTTCACTCTGCTTTCCTGAGACTGGCCTCTCCAAATTAGGTTGATAGTGTTAGCTTCTTAGGACAAAGGACCATATGATTTGGGTTACTTAAAAGAACATAAATTTATTCTTTCAGAGTTCTGGAGGATAGAGTTCTACATCACAATGAAAGTAGGGTTGTTTCCCTCTGGAAGGTCTGAGGAAGAGTTCATTGCTCACCTGTCTCCCCGTTTTGAATTGATGCTGGCGATCGTTGGTGTCCTTGGCTTGTGGCAGCATAATTTCCAGTCTCCACCTTAATATGCATATGTCCTTCTCTGTTCTCTGTCATCTTCTCTCTGTCTTTAGTAAGGGTTCTCCACTTCATTCAGGATGATCTCTTCTTGAGATCCTTTCTTCCTTACACCTGCAAAAACTTATTCGGAGGAAGTTCACACTCATGTTCTTGGTGGATGGATATCTTGTGGGGAACACAATTCAATCTAATAACCTTATAATTTTTTTTTGTTGTTGTTCAAACTAAGACTCTCCAGGGATTGACAAATACCAAACTGAACAAAATACAAGAAAATGAGAACCCTCCCTGGGGATCCCTCCAGGTACACTCTCCATCCATCTTCTTTATAGGGCCAGGGAGCAGCTGCCAGGTCTATGGGTTGGAAGAAGGAACACATGTGTTGGACTATCCCTAATACAGATTTCCAGAGGCACCAGTGTCTGCCATCTCCCAGATGTCCCAGTGTTCTCTCGCAAGAACTCACTTGCTTCTTGTTGGGTCCTCTCCTGCAGAGAACTAGAAGTTGAAACCTTCTGTGCCATTTCCCACTGTTCTGTTCATCTGCTTCCTCCTTCTAAGCGTTTTTTATGGACTCTCCTGCTCTTCTATCTTGGCTTTTTTATTGACTGCTTTATCATCATGTCAGAAGAACAATGACAGAGAGAAATGAGACCTCAGGCATAGGGATGGAGAGGAGATAAGCGCCCACCCTGTCTGCTTTTGAGTAGAAGGACGTGCAGAGTACAAAACTGCATTTTCGTTTGATTTTTCACACTAGACCACATGAATTAAATAAATGTCAGGAAAGTGTCACCAACAATTTTTTTAAAAAAAATCATAACTAAAATTACAACATCTTAATTTTATTTAGATATCAACTCCATATATTCCTTTTGCAATGATATTTATTGCTCGTGAAGGTGTAGGGGAAAAGGCAGACTCACAGACTGCTGGGGAAAGGTTAATCAGTAGAATTTTCTGGAGGACAATTTGACATCAGCTTTCAAATGCCGGGAGAAACATGCATAGTCATCCACACAGTTTCACCTCCAGAAAATTTATCTGGAAGAAAAATGGGAAAGAGATTTGTTCAAGTCTTAGGCTTGGGGATATATATCACAAAGTTTTGTGTAGGTTGAAATCAGTTGAAGTATGAGCAGGGTGACTGTTAGATAGAAACACCCATAGGTAGTGTTTCATGCAACCATTAAAACTCACATTTTAAAAGACTATTTAAGGACATTGCCAAAATTATCACACTATTTAAAATGTAAAAGGGCAGTTATAAAACAGTGTTCATGATATTATCTCCAATTTAAAAAAAAGTTATGCATGGTAAAGAAGCAACAGTGTGATAGATACATCAGAATATCATTAGTATTGCTGAGATTATGGGTGACATTACTTTCTATTTGTGTATTGTTCTATATCTATATGTTTTCCACAAAACATGTGTTAATATGTATTGCTATTACATTAGGAAAAAACACACAACAAAGCCATTTGTATTTGCCCATAGAAAAATTTTGTATTTATCAATACAAAAAATGAACAGAGCAAAAGGAAAAAAAATCATCTATGTGTAGTGTTCTGTGCATGGTACAGGTCAAGCTATTTAGGGAATGGAATCTATATGTACTCCCCAGGGCAAGCATCCGTCTTCCTGCCAGCTGTCACTTCTGAATCAAGGCACTTCTGGGATCTGCTTTGCAGACTCTGACCCCACCATGCTTTGCTTGTTCACATGTCAATAAACTTGTTGGTCCTCCTTGCTGAATGAGTTGGTTTCCTTTTAGCTACCAGATTAGAGATAAAGTCTTTTCTATTCCCTTCCTACTTCCATAGCGACTTCTTTCTCATAGCTGAGAAGGCACTAATGAAGTGTAAGTGCTTCTTACTGTGCAACTCTTGCAGGAGTCCTTGTACTGACTGCAGTAAGAAATAACTTATCATTTTTTTCCTTGCCCTGAAAGCAAATCTCTTGGTTAGACAAATAATCTTAAATTTATTGTGCTTTGTGTATCAATCAAGTATTTGATACTTCTTTTTTTCTCTTCAAAGATATTGATTGATTGGTTCTACATACTTCAGAAAAAAAGCCGACACCCGACTTTCCCTTTATCCTGTGTCCTCCCTACCCCAAACCTGCAAACCAGAGAGGAGATGCTCAAATTTCTGATCCATAGATCATTGTCACTGTGACTCACTTTCACTTATTATGCCTTCATCCTCCTCCTGCTCAGCTGAGTTTCTTTCAAATTTTATTGTTTTGTGTGTGTGTGTGTGTGCGTGTTTAAAACACATAAATATATACACAAATGACATGATAATCTGTATGAGATTAAAAGCATCAGATTATTCTGCTTACTCTGTTACTTTTTATTTACTTCTCTCTTTTTTAAAGTGACCTTGGATTCTGAGCAAAAATTAGAACATGTGATTTAAAACTAATTTTTCTTTGTATTTTAAATACCTATTTGGTTAAAATCTTTAAATAGGATAACAATTAAAGAATATTTAGATTTAAAGTTACCTGTATTGAATAGTAATAAATTATATGCCATCAGGACTGTTTACATCCTTAGTGCCTTGATATTGTAATTTTACCCTTTTTTAAATGTGTGTGGTTGTGTGTGCATGCTTGCGTGTGTGTGTGTGTGTGTGTGTGTGTGTGTATGTGTGTGTGTGTGTATGTGTGTGTGTGTGTTATGTTCACCATACCATTTGGAGTGCTGGGTCAGAGGGAAACCCTGGGGTTCATTTCTTTAGTTAACCAGGGGAAATGTTCTGTAACTCACTTGTTTCTGAACAGAGGGTATCTTCTTTCAAGGAAGGGGCATTCAGCATCATTAGAGTTTGGGGAAACCTGAGGGCTAAAGTGAACCACGTATGAACTTGATTAAAGAGTTAGGGACAGGCATCTGCATAGATTCAGTTAAAAACTCCAGCCAGATTCTTGGGGGTTCATTATTTAACTTCCAGGCCTTTGGTTTTCATCTATAAAATAAAGAATTGACATGCAAAATTCAGGTCCAGCTTTCTTTGAAATTTAAGCTCCAGGGTCTCTACCTCCTGGTTTAGAGGTGATTTCCAGGCTACTCCATTATATTCACTGCTCCCTGAAGGCACGACTTTATGTTCACAGACAAATGTAAGACTTAAGAGGCATCCATGAGCTGGCTTATGATTATCTTCATTATTTTTTTTTCTTTACAGTAAGTCAGCAAAATTGTGCCCTCTCTGGCTTATACCCACTCATTGGGACAGCACGTCCCCTTCTCTCTGGTGTGTTGAGTATAGCAAGAACCCAGAGCATCTAGAAGCCCATTATTGATTCCACACTGTTTGTTGGCTAAGGTGTGCCTTCGAATGGCAGAGGGCATTGAGTGCGTTCCTTTGTTTCATTTGTTTTCTATTTCGTTTTTCATGTGGGACCACAAATGATGCTCCATCTACCTTAGCTGCCTGGAGCATTTGTATGGTAGTGAGGGGGCCAGGGATGGCTGTCCCAAGCCCTTGGTGCTAATGCTCAGTCACTGAAGGAAGGGACCTGTTGGGGAACAGCTGGAGTAGGAGGAATTGGAAATAGAATCAGGTAAAACCATCTCTCTAGTTTGTCAGTCTAAAGGACCTATCAGAACAAGGGTCCAGTCCATAGGCTGGAACCAGATGAGGCAAGAGGGTTAGCAGTGGTAGGGAGATGGAGCCTGCAGCTTTTCATGGGAACCTTATCACCCCTCGGGATGGCAGAGAGTTACCATGAAGAGCAACAACTGGACCTGGCCAACTATTAAATGACTAGAGCAGAACTAGCAGGCAGGATCCTGTCTGGCTAGCAGCCAGCAGCAGATTTCACTGAATTGCCACACCAGCTCAGGGTCAAGGAGCATATGGAAGGGGCCCGAGTCATCTGTGTCCCCCAAGCTCTTAGTGACACTGTGGAATGCTCACAGTTGGGTATTGAGTGATGACAAATGACTTTGGCCTTTTGTATAAACTATAATTACAATAAATTTTATTTGATTAGAATAAACTTCCTTATGATACTTTGTTGCCAGGGCACATCAGCAGGGACCTTGATGTCAGCCTTCCAGGCTGCTGGATGGTTACCCTTTGTCCAGTAGTTCTGGACAAAAACATAGATGACAGCCTGCTGGACTTTGCTGGCTTGGGGCTTTAATAGTCCCTGGGGGATACTCAAGATGAGTTAATAGAGAAGGAAAACTTCTTTTCCATGAGGTGTAGATCAGTGTTAGAGGAAACTGGCATTGCTCACATTCCCTCTCCCTGCTAAAAAGCCAGTAAGAAAGTTACGTCTCTGTACTACCATGGCTGTTCCAAGAAGACTGTGACGTATCTCCTTTGTCCTTGAGCATGTGGATGGCTTGAACTTCAAACTCTGGGACTATGTTAGTACTCTGTGTGCTAGTTGACAGTTTCTCGTGGGAGCCTACACCACCTCTCCTTGCACTAGCTATCCTTTATTGAACCATAGTCTACCTCACCCAGTTTCAAATGCATACTTGGTGAGTACTTGCTTCACTGTTCAGACAGAAGTGCCCAAACAGGCACCAGTTTTCTTTGATTGTTTTCCATAAGACATTTTAATTCTTGATTTCAAAAGAAGTTTGCCAAGTGTTTGCATTAAAAAATAAGAGTATTCACACAAACACCATTCAACTCAGGTTAGTATGAACTGTGTTTTGAATACAGATGAGATGAATTATTTACCTGAATGAAGATGTATTCTGTATTCAACAAGCATTTATTGATTTCTCACTGTTGGCCAGGATTTGTGTTAAATACTATGAAGTTTTTATTGACGAATGAGATAATCCTGGCTTCAAATAGCTCGTAGTCTCTTGAGGAGTTGTATAGTAAAACATTAGTGTTATGTTGTGATTAATATGGAGGAATAAAAAGGAACAGGGGCTGATGGAACCACTTTGAGGGTCCCAGAAAGGGATAGGAGGCTCAGGAAACCCACTGAAATGGCAAAGACTTTTGCAGTTACCTGTGTGGACTTTGGTTTCTTTAAGCATCCCAAATGATCTCAACCTGTTATGTGGTTTTACATCTCATTCTCTGCAGGTATTTCCTCAAGCATCACCTTCTTAGTGCCCTTCCCTGATCATCTCATTTCAAATGTACCCTCGGCCTCTGCCCCTCACCCACCTTCTAGTCCTAAACCCTCTCCCATGCTTTATTTGTTTCTCCCCAGTATGGGGCCACCGTCTGCCATTATATATATTTTATTTTCTATTTGTTGTTATTAGTGATGATTAACTTTTTCTCTCTCTTCATTACTTGAAATGTAAGCTTTATTCTTACATGGCTGAATTCTCAGGAGTTATAATAGTGACTGCCACAGAGGAGGTGTTTGATTTGTTGCCTAGAAGAAAGAATGAGTCTTATTATAATTTATACAAAATTAAGAATATGTTTTATGGTCTATGCTTTTTTACTTTTTATTGCTTACCTAGCCAAAAATTCAAGGAGAAAATAATAGATAAAAGTTAGGTAGAAAAATAATTATCTTGCAACTGAGGTATTAATAAATAGTTAGGGAGTGCTTATTGCATACTAGGCACACTGTTGGATGGTATGGTAAGTAGAAACCCAAGAGGGATCAAATATCTTACAGTTTAGATGGGAAAGAAGATATGAAGCAATGTGTACAAAGGTAAATGCCATGGGGCTTAAAGACCAATATAGGGAAATAATTAGAGCTATCTCAAGTAGAAATGAGCTCAGGGAGCATTGTCGTACTGTCGGGCTGCTATAACAAAAGTGGGTAACTTGTAAACAAGAGAAATGTGTTTTTCACAGGCCAGGAGGGTGGAGGTTCAAGATCATGGTGCTAGCATGATTAGGTTCTAGTGAAGGCCCAAGTATAGGTTGCAGATTGTGGCTTCCTGTCTCATGTGGTGGAAAGAGAACTAGAAAGCTCTCTGGAGTCTCTTTTAGGAGGATATTATATTACCCATGAGGGTTTCTCTCTCATGAATTAAATTACCTCCCTGTGCTCTTTGGAGGGGGGGGGTCACTATTTCAACATATATATTTTAGGGGGGAGCAAAAACATTCAGTTCATAACAACATCTAATCAGTGTAGTCAATGAGTTGACTGAGGGTGGGCACCTCGTGTCAGGAAAAGTTTCCAGGAAAACATGGGATTTAACCTCGGGGGCAAGAAAGAGGTGAAACCCATGTGGCAGGAGTAATGGGGGGTAGAAGAGTGTAACTGGAGGGTTCAGAGACTGTGCAAAGCTGTGGCACTGGGAGATGGTCCTCAGGGCTTTGCAGGACAGTTCTTTAGAGAGGTTATCTTGCAGAGCTCTAAACCAATCCCCATGATACTAACTGTGCTCCAGTCATTTTGAAACGTTCAAGTGGGAATGATCTTCAGAGACTGTGACTCCTTCTTTTGGTGTCCACTATTGCTGGTATCCTTTGCCACTAGAACATTACTTGAAATGTAAGAACAGGGATCCTGGGTCAAGCTGGGTTAATGAAGTGACCTGTCAATCCAGGCCATACTGTAGGGCCTCAACTGAAGTGTAATTTTTTAATTAATGGGCTGGATTTTCCAATGTGTTTTATGCATTAGAGATGAAAGGAACTACAAATTTGGGGTTTGAAAATGTTGTTTCCTTATAATGTTTTGTTACCTTCTAAGGTAACTGTCTAGAAAACCATTGCTCATTTGGATGAATAAATATTTTAGTTTATTTTTAAAAAGTTTTGACATTTCCTATTTTCTTTTTATTTTAATAGAGGATACTTAATAATTTAGAATGTAACTGTAGATGAAAAACAATCTAAAGTCAAAGATTTTTTTTTACCTTCCAATTAAATTCTATTGAATTTTCATACTGAATAATTATTTAAAAAGCAGCCAGTGCTATTCCTTTATAAGTCACCCTTCACAATTACAAATATGGAATAATTTCCCGTTTTTCTCAATTCTTTGTACCAGTCCTTTGCATATGGCAGTGCTTTCTCTGATTCTATGTTCATTGGAATTTTCCCCATTGGATTTGGGTCAGTTGTGATGATGAGAAATGTTTTCCATGATGTAAGAACAATGTAGGACAAAGAGCATGACAAAGAGCTCTTTAACTCCAATATTTGGTAGGTTGCAATTGGAGTTTTGCGAGTCATTAATTACTAGGTGAACATCAATAGTGTGGTCAAAGGAGGTATTTAACTTTGACCTTAATCAAAGAGAATACTCAGGCAGTGGCTCCATCATGTGAACAGGAAGTTTGGGGAAACTCAGTGATCCAAGTCACTATGCTATTTCCTCGTGTTCTGCCAAACCCAACTTTACTCCTCAAACAGACCTTGGACAAGTCCAAGGTTCAGGAACCTGAGTTCCTGCATACTCCAATAATGGGCTATATTCATAGATAATTTAAAATTTGCCTCAGATTTCATGGGTAGATACTATTTCTAAGTTCTTCAACATTTGATTTTTTTTAATTTTTTTTTTAGGGGCAGAGGGATATAATCACTAAATCATTTCTATGGGAAGACCAATAATCAGAGTTAATATATGGAATCCATTGGATTTATTCTTTTATAGGAATTGGAAGAAGAACAAACTACTAATGGGTAATATTTGAGAGGCAGACCTGGTTAGTGTGGCATTGAAGGTCAGTCACCTCCATGTGTGTCATCCAGGGAACTGTCAGAGAGGGCAGAGGTAAGTATGGTTATCAACTGAGATGGAGTGTCACTAGATGCTTACAAATACACCCTAAGTACAAGGGATCACTTGGTAAGAACACGTCTTGTTGAAAGTGACAAGGTCAAGTTTCAGGAATGGCAACTCAATTGTCACCTTGGCACTAACATCCACAAGGTTTACAGAGGCATAATGGAGTCCCCTAATTCTATTGTCTTAGAATTTATAAGGCATTAAAGTAGAAAGGGATCTGGGGAGGGTAATTCATCTTCCCAAATTCACAATGAATCTAAAATTTTTAGATTTTCTCATTATTGCTTAATGTGGGTTAGACTTGTCTCCAAGACGAGGCTGATAAGTTCCTTGAATTTAGTACAGAAAGTTTACACTTATGCCATCTCCAATTGGATTAGCAATTTTGGAAACACTCAGTTAAATATTATTGAATTTATTGTAGGGACTAACAATTTGTAAAGGAATGCTATTGGGTCTCACAATATCTGTGGAAATGTGTAGAAGGTAGAGACAAAGGGATGGGGGAACCAAGTTCATACTACTGCCCACAAAGTAGCAAGACACACATTACCTTACAGCAGATTTTCTATCCTTTGGTAGCTCTCATGGTTGTGCAACTCATTTAGCTGTGTGGTTTGAGCTCTTTATTTGTGATTTCTGTCTGATCTGTAATTTTAAAGGCAATGTACTAACTAGTGTTTAAGCAGGAAAATAGAGACTGTGGTATTTATAATGAAATGCAGGAGAACAGGAAAACATGAGCTAGTTGGTGCTTTGGAGATCATTATTATCCTTGCTTAATAAAGTAATAGATGCTTCAAAATTGCTTTGAAGTGGTTGCCAACTTCTTCCCAGTGCTGTGAAATCTGATACTTCTGCCTTTAAACAGTGTGTGAAAATGCAAACGGTAGTACTTGTGAATTCATTCAGCGACTTCCAAACTGTAGTCTGGGCAGGGAGTGGGAATATGAAGACAGAAAGGAGGGGGAAATGGTCTCCACAAGATCCAGTGGTTGGATGTCAGATTTGGCTGACTTTTAGTTATGCAGACTTGAACTTTACAGAGATAAACAGTGGTTTCCCCAAAGGATCTAAAGGAATTAAAGGAAGGAACTTTGATCTTCTTAATAATTTTTTTTTTAATTTAATAAGCTCATGGCAGAGTTAAGTGAAAGGCAGCTCGACTTACATTTAATTAAACACTTATTAGGATACAAAATTTAATAGATGCATTTTAGAAGGTAGAAATTAGTGTTCAAATAATAAAGGGGGTAGGTCAGAAGAATATTTTATGTGCTCTTGAACTTAGATGACTACTATGGAAGGCTGACCCAGTCTTCTAGAGAAGTGGTTTTTGTTATCTGCCTTCCCTTCCTGAGCAGGTGGTCCATGTGCTGAGTTCTTGAAAATGTCAAGTCATCTTTACAAGTGTCATAAAAGCCATACAGGAAACCAGGGAAGCTTTATTCCCAGAACTGTGTTATGACTTTGGCTATATATTCATAATCCCTGCTGCATTTAGGGGGAACATGATAATTATATTGTTGTCCTGGCCTAATTTGCTTGCTAATAAAGTGAGTTAGAACAAAGGTTGACTCCCTGGCTGCTCCTTGCCTTCTGGATTGTGTAAGAAAAAAGTCTGAATCTGTGATTGGAGATCTTTCTGAAGCAATAAGCCACTAAGTCTGAAGAATGGGGTGAAGACTTTCTTGTGCTATCCTCTGGAATTTTTAGAAGAGTCACGAGGTAAAATGAAGAAGTCTTCATTGGAACACTGGTCCAGAATACTGGTTCTCTCCTAAAGTGTAGCATTTGGGTATAATGTAGATCATTGTCTTTGTTTTACCATGGAAAATCCATATCTCACAGTGCCATTGTTCAATAAAGCCTTCTACAATGAAGGAACTATTCTGTGTCTACACTGTCCAATATGGTAGCCACAAGTCACATGTGGCTTCTGAAATTGCAAAACTGGATGTTTAATTTTACTTATTTACTTATTCATTTTAAGTAGCTATACAATCTAAAGGATTCTATGCAGGGCAGCACCATTCTAGAGGAATGGCTGCAGAGATGTGAGCACCTTCTTCATGTAAATTTAAAATGGATGGACAGAATGTTCAGTGTATGGTTTTGAAGTTTAGGAGTTTCCATTTCTCTCTCTCATGAAGACTGCAATGCTGATCATAAAATAAGGTATGTTCTTGCTATATGGTAAGGCCCTTATGTCAAAGAAAGAAAAGGGGGAAAAAAAGCCAAAATATGAAACCCCAAAACCTGAGGTTGCAGGTGTTGCTGGAGAAGGACTTATGATTACTGCTTTGCCAAATATGTGTTGTGATGAAAAGTGGTAATGTCTCAGCAAGTAGATCACTTTCCTACTGGAAGTCTCTTCTAGATCCTGGGTCCTGCCCTTTCATCAGTGTTGGAGAGCTGTTTCACTCTTTTCCAAATCACATCTTGGGAAAACAAAACAAAACAAACAGAGGAAGATGTGCTAAGGGTGAGAAAATGCTTAACAAGTCACGTCCTAACTTGCTACCAGGTCATTCTATATGCGACTTGTAAGTCATTTAATTGGAATTTGGAACATGCTCTTATAGAAACACTTTATAATTTGCTGGTTTCCAAAGTTAACCCCTGATAGTCTATTTTACCCATCATGGAGCTGAGGTATGTTTTTTTTTTTTGCAATAAAAATATAAGAAAAGTTTTCTGTGGAATACTAGTTAATGAAAACTCAGCAATTATTAACTGACTGATGTTGGCTTGAAAAAATATGTATGAAGTTTGCTTCAAAGAACATTTTCTCTGATCTCAGAGGGTAAATATATGAAGTGATATACCCATTCCAGCAAACCATCTTGTTTAGATGCCGTCTATCCTACTCCTTCTAACCATCCTGTCAGCATCTACAAATCTTTAAGAGTGCCCTGGTCACTCCACATGTTGGAAAAAGTCACATTTTAATTCACTATCCCTCTTATTTTAATATCATTCATCTGTGCCCCTCCTGTCACAGTACCATGTGGTATTAAAATACTACTTGAAGGAAGCAGAACATTTTCCTTATAGTATATTTATAACTTCCTCTAGATTCAGGGGCTTGCCATGGCTGAGTAGAAAACTAAATATAACCCATGTTTGTATTTTCCCTAAGAAGTCTATTGGGCATTAAAAAGGAAGGACGAGAATATGAGCTTTGTGGAAAAGGCTTTCAGTGTTAATGAGCAGCTGTGTGTGTCTCAGGGAAGCAGTTTGTTACTAAAAATAGAGGCTATCTAACTATAGCCACTCAGAGCAGTTTAATACTCAGATTCTGCATGGGCAGAAATAAATTCCAAAAGGGTGTGGGATTAAGGAGTGGTAGCGCAGAAGTCATCAGAACCAGGGCCCCACGTCTAAGGTTGCATAATGGCCACGTAAGCTTCAATCAAATATGCTCACCGGCTCACATGAGGTGTTCCTAGTTTCCAAGAAAATTTGGAGTCAGTGTGTAACAATGACGCTGAAAGGAAAAACAGTGCACATAGGCTATTTTTAGCACACTAAGCCAAATTGTTAAAAAAAAAATAGACTGGAGAGAGTAAGTAGAAAGTAAATATAAATGCTTAAAGAAGAAGATACCATAAATTTCTTGGTGTATAGCAATAGTTCACTAAAGATGTGAGAATTGTCCAGTAGGATCTTACGGGTATTATTTTTAAATAGCCATCTCTGTATTTCCTTAATATTTGTTGTGATTTTATTTATTTAACCAATGCCAAAGACCAATGTCTCTAAATTCATGTCTAAACCTTGCCCTTCATGCCACAGTGTGTGGAGTTGAGGCCTTTGGGAGATAATTAGATTTAGACGGGGTCTTGGGGTCTGGGCCTTCAGGATGGGGCAGAGTCCTCCCTCCCTCTCTTCCTCTACTGTGTGAGGACACAGTGAGGAGGGGGTTGTTGGCAAGCCAGGAAAACAGCCCTCACCAAGAATCTAATAAGGCAGCACCTTGGACACCAGCTTCCAGAACTAGGTGAAAAACACGTATGTTGTTTAAGCTACCCGGCTTGTGGCGTTTTGTGACAGCAACCTAAGCAGACAAATGTGACCTGCGCTGCCACTGTTGGGTTGAAAAGAATTGTCTGCTTATGGCTCCATAGGCAAGGAGCTTCCAAGCAAGCATGCCTGTTCCTTTCCATATGCGGTTTCCTCCCTCATCAAAGATGGAAATCCTTTGAAAAAACGTCAACAGGTAAAGACATCTCCCAACAGTCTCCATCATAATTAGCCTGCGCTTGATAAAATGTTTAAGGCATTTCCAGGATGCGTACACCTGAACCTTAATTAGAAGGCGAGGCCTGAAGGGCTGGGCCTTTTGGCCCTTTGGCTGTTTAGTACTAAAAAGAGGAAGATCTAGGCAGCCAATGTTTAAGACTCATGGCCACACCTTTGTTTTGAAATAGTAATTGTTATGATCTTGGCAGTGGAGGATGAACTGGTTCCATGTATACAGGCAAACACACTAAGGAAATACAGTTTCCCATATTGATAGATCTAGAAAGGTATAAAGCTTATGATGTATTTGGTTAATACCTTCCTTGAAACCACAACAATCAGGTTAAGATGATAAATGAACATAGAACAAAAATTTTAAGAGAATAGAGCTATTCTGCATAATTCATATGCTGTCCAATTTTTATTTTTATTTTGGAGTCAAATTGTAAGTTGCAGATATAATAGTACCCAGTTACTGATGGAGAGACTCATTCAGAAAAGTTCAAGTCAAAGGATAATCCATTCCTCTGAGATTTTCAAACTACAGCTTTCCAGGTCCAGAGGAGTTAAACCAACCATTCTTAATTTCTGTGGATGTACCTTTCTGTAGCCATGGAGGGCCTAGAGCTGAGATTGAAATTCCACTGCTGTTCTCACATGGGCAGACCCAAACATGGGTAACAACAAGGAAGCATTTGTAACACTGTATAGTGTTGCAGTCCTCTTGGTTAAAAATGGAATGAAACAAAATAGAGCAAAATGAAATCATTGTGGAGTGCCTTCCTCCCTTGCCTGCAGACCCAGCTAGCAGCATGGGGGGATGGGGGTTGGTCTGTCACTTCTCTGGGTTGTTTTAACGCAATGCGAAATCATATTAAATCAAAGACAAGAATTTGCTACTTTTGTGAATCAGAAATGGCCAAATATTGGCAATTTCTTATGGTCACATTTACAGTGGATTTCTAGAACTGTATTGCCTGGGGTGATTGCCAAACTGATTGATTGTGGCTCAGGCATTTTAAACTGTCTCCATGAGCCAACCCCTTCCCCAGCCCTACTTTGCTAGTATGATTAGTTGACATTCATACATGGACTTAGAAAGATTCTCTCCCTGACCAAACTCTAGCCAGGGTTCCCCTGAGACCTTGTCTCAACGAGGCCTCAACCTTGGCTTATAAAGAACAGACCCTAACAGTTTCTAATAGCTCAAGGTTACATCCTTTGGATGACCTTAGCCCCTCTTAAAGTGCTTGCCTGGGAAAACTGAAGGATGCCAAAAGAATATGCTATTATCTTCCAGCCGACTCCTGAAGGTAGGACCCCTGTCTCCCAGCCTCCAGTGGAGTGTTGGTGAGTCAGTTAGCAAACCCAGATGGATTTCATAGAAAACAAATCCACCTCCTGCTTTTTGTATCTTTTCACTTCCTTGACCACTGAGCCCCACCTGCCTCCTCCCTAGCCCCTCCTTCTTCCCATAAATGCCCAGTTACCTCTGCACAAATTGAGGTTGAGTTCAATGCAATGGCTGGTCTGTTTCTGATTAAGATCTGTGCTTATCCTGCTCTGATACTTCCTGGCCATAGTCAGATTTTACTGAAACACCAAAACTAACAATAACAGTTCTTATCACAAGAATTAAGAGCCTGTGGCATAGATAACTAGGCCTTTCGCTATATTTTATTCCCAGGGCGGATGTCCACAGCTTTACCATGGAAGGAAAGGTGAGTGCAATTAGTCACTGCTATGAGAATAACCTAGCATTGACTCCGACATATTGAAAAAGCCAATCATTTTCGAGTTTCAGTGATGAATTATTTCCAGTGCACCTTGTCCCTGACTAATACATGTGGTGTTAAAACCCCATGGCTGAGAATTCCTTGTGCTGCCTATGAGACCATAGGGACAAAGGGGCTCAATTTTAAAGCCTGGAGCTTGACCCATAGGGAGCACATTTAGAGGAGCTGCCTAGGAATTATCAAAAGGTCCATAAGGGCTGGGGGGTAGCTCAGTGGTAGAAAGTTGCCTAGCATGTTCTAGGCCCTGGGATTGATCCCCAGAACCAAAGGTGGAGAGGGGGGAAGAGGCCCATGAATTCCATATGTCTGGGAGAACTCTTTTACTTCAGATACATTCTTGGAATTAAAGTCAGTTGCTTTAAAAACCACTTTAAAGACACTGTAGCCTCTCTAAGAAGGCTGGACAGGGCTTCAGTGGACAAGATGTTGCAAGCAGCAGAATAAAGGCAGAAGCACAGAACTACAAGCACCATACCAACAGGTGGCCAACACTTCAGAAACCTTTGAATAAAAGCAAACCCAGTTGGAATGGGGTTGATCAAAACTGTGCACTTAGCCATGCCACTTAAAGCACTACTGCAGACTGAGAATCATTCCCAGGTAAAATTAAATGCCTTGCTACAAAGAAACAGCTCAGCAGTGCAAATAAGCTGAGAAATCCTAGAAATGAGTCTCTGGGGGGGGTGGAACTGAGAGAATGAGAACAGGAGCCCCACCTGGCTCTGAACTTTTACCAATTCCTTAGGAAGAAAGGCTGGCTGGGAAGGGAACACCAGAACTTTACAGTGCAGTTTGCAGTTTGTTTTCTGGGTGTGGTGGGCCTGTTGCTGCTGCTGGCGTGTGTGCCTCTGGACACGGTTATATTAATTAGTTAGTAACCGCTAGTGTTTGTTTCTTGGTATGGATTTTATCACTTTCAGTGAATTCTGTATAATGTCCTAGGCTAAAGAACCTGTTCTGATATTTTTATTTGCATATCTGTACCAGGTGGAATCCATGATAAATTCATATGTGTTTCAGATCTTCCAAGAAGGCTAATCAGACAAATAGTCCTCCTCACAGTGCGTGCCTAGATAAGGCTTAGTTCATTCAGCCTGGAAAGATTCATAAAGTTAGCACCATAGCACTGGCCAGTAGTCATGTAGTCATTGATTATATTTGGCAGAGAAAGAGAAATATACTCATTTTTACACACACACACACACACACACACACACACACGAGAGAGAGAGAGAGAGAGAGAGAAAGAGAGAGAGAGAGATGCTTGGGTGGGGCAATGCAAAATAGTTATACAAATGAGCAAAGTAAATTGGATGTCATGATATGATTGGAAAGGTGACAAAGACTTGAATCTTAGCAACAAATATTTGGATCTTTACTCAAATTTGGAGAAAAATAGAAAGGAAAGAAAGATGAAATTCTAGGAAAAGCAAACCTGTAACATCTGTGTGAGGATTTTAGCCTGGGTCTTCAGTCTATTTTTTCCTTACTCTCTCTTCATTTCAACCTTCTGATTAGACAATGAGAAGTTACGCTAGTTGGAAGGAACCATGAACTCTACCTGGTGCTTATACTCGGGACAAAGTTGTCTTTGACCCCCGACCAAGACTTCTGCAATGGGGTAGGCTGTCTGTAGGGCACACACAAAACCTGAGGTTGGGTGGGGAAGAATTTTCCTTGCACAAATATACAGTTCAAAGGGAGAGTGGTATCCAGGGTAAGAATTCCAAATCGACTTTGGTCAGTCAGCAGTGAAGAAGCATCCCTTGCTGTTTGCAACAGCAGATTCTTAGCTGTTCCTTTATGAGAGACCCCTGTCTTTCATTTGTGTCTGTATTGGACTTGGAGCTTGAATGTCCAGGGCATGGTCATGGGCGATGGCAGGCAGACAGATAGTCTATCACTAGAACTTGTAATATCATAGTGTGATGGTCCTAAAAGGCATCATTTTGGTAATCTTTAAAAATATTTTTTAGAAAAAAGCAGGACAAGAATATATAAAACAAAAGCAATTTGTGATCAAGGGAAGATATAAAGGAAATCCCCAACATACAATTCTATCATAGAATTTCCACTTTCAGCCCCTCCTGTTTTTTGAGTACTCTGATGGAGAGATATGACCAGATTCACAGAGAGGAGGGAGACATTGAATCTAAAGAAACAAGATTCCTTAGTGCGAAAGAAGCATGTTTCAGTGCAGGTAGAAGGAGAAAACTCCATTTCTACACCTCAGGTTTGGAGGCTATTATTTTGGGGGGACTTTTTAAAATTCTGACAATGCCTATGAACCCCTTCAGAATGTTTTTAGATATATACCTTTCATTATAATTATTTTTCTCTACACTACAATACATTGCAGTGTAGAGAAAAATAATTATACTGAGAGGTCAAAATCAAAATACCTTTTAAAATCTAAACTTGGGATATACGTAAATTAATGTGCATACTTCTTATTGCACTAAATAACGGCATCTAGTAGCAGCTCTGAACTTGCATAATTTTGAAGTAGTGATGATTCTGGATGTCTCCACATTTGTATTGTGGAATGACAATATCTGAGACACTTATTGTTCCCAGAGCCACAGGCCTGGCTTGTAGAAATCTGGCTTATTGTCTCTTTTCATAACTGAAGGCTGAATTTCAGTCAGAGGTTGGTAGGTCAGAGAGAGGTTAGTTGACAATAGGAAGTAATAATTTCCCCTCTCCAATTTCATAGGCTTCCCAAGTTTTCTCCAGGAACCTCGTGTTAAGAACCTGTGGCCACACTTCCACTGTTTCTGTCCACAGTCACTGGTGACTGGGAGAGGAGCTCAGCTCAGGCTCTGGCAGGACTCCCTCTTCCCATCCAGCCTGTCTGTACAACACACACCTGTCCTTCTACTTCGTCCTGCTAGAGCCATGCAGCCAAAAGGGAGACTTGTCCAGCTGTGCCAGTGATTAGGTGGACCGATCTGTCTCTTTCAGGGTGCGTGTTACACTCCTTTGTGGCAGTACTAAGCTGTGTGCTCCAATCAGCTTTTATTGGTAATAAAGCTGCCATGTTGATCTGCAAATGTCTCCTGTGGTTCGCCTCCTCTGTTGACCTCCCATTGGATTCCTAGGCAGCTGGAGACCATGAAGGACTGTGATGTGTCACCTGAACTGCCATAAGGGGTGGTCAGATGGCTGGTTAAACAGTATCTCTAGCTGTGTCTGAGGCTATTTCTGGAAGAGGTGAGCATCTAAATCTGTAGAACGAATAAAGATTGCCTTCTGCAGAGTGGGTGAGCATCATCCCATCCTGTTGAAGGCCTGAATAGAACAAAAAAAGGAGAGGGAGGACAAATTTCTCTCTCTGTTTGAGCTGGGACATTCATCTTCTCCTGTCCTCAGACACAAGACACTCTGGCCTATGGGCCTTGGGCTCTTATATGATTGACTCCCAAGGTTCTCAGGCCTTCAGGCTTGAACTGTGCTTTAGTTAGCACTTAGTTGCTGTCACCAAAATACCAACAAGAACAACTAGAGAAGAAAAAGTTGATTTGGAGCTCATGGTTTCAGAGGTCTCAGTATGTAGATGGCTGACTCTGTTGCTCTGGGCCTAAGACAAAGCAGCACATTGTGGGGGAGGAGAGGATGGAGGGGATCTGTCACATCAGGGCAACCAGGAAGCACAGAAAGAGAGGGGAAAAGTCACAGGGAAGATGCACCCTTCTGGGGCACGGCCCCTGTGACACACCTGCTCCTCGTTCCACTTACCATCTAGTCAGTCCATTTAAACTAGAATGGGCTGATTACATTACAGCTCTCTTAATCAAATCCTTTTACTTGTGAATTTTGCTGCTTTAGCAAGAGCTTTTGGGGGATAACCTCCTATCCAAACCATGACAGACTGAAACTATACCACTGGTCTCCAGCTTGCAAACCATAAATGGTAGGTTTTCTCGACCTCTGTAATAATGTGGGCCAATCCTTCATGATAAATAGCTTTTCGTATACCAATGTATCCCATTGTTTCAATTTCTCTGGAGAACACTGGCTTAGATAAGTGCATAGATTCTGGAGACAGGCAGTTTTGTGGCAGAGACAACCTCTGGAACTTTGGAAAATTATCTATTTCGTTCACTCCATTTTTTTTTTTTCATTCATAAAATGGAGTGATGGGAGAATCTCTCCTGGAGGGTTGTATGAGATTTTGGTGAGTGAATTCTTAGAAAGGCCTTATAAATATATTGGGAACGTGGAGCATATTGGTAAATATTAGCTGTTAGGAATCTGACTGGAGTGTGGGGACAAGGTATGCTGTTGATGGATCTCCCAGTCCTAACAATTTTTACTGATGATTTGATCTATCTGCTTGCCTGCATGGATAAAGTGAACTAGATTCCTGTCACATCCTATCTAATTGTGCCAGACAAATACAGCTGAAGAGTCAAACTTGGCCCCTTTGCAGGGAAGCCTAATCCCTGCTTCCTCTCTGGGATGTATGTGCCGATGATGGCTGAGGGGGTTATTCAAACAGTGAGGCATTAGGTAGAGCTTAGATGGTTGACAGTTTTTTTCAAAATGGCTATAACAGTTATTACATATATTTAATCTAATAGTTCCATAATGTTGTTAAATAGTCACTGGCTTCCAGAGACTTCCCAAGGGACCCACCTCCCAATTTCTAGCATTCCCTAGAACTCTCTAACTAAAAGGGTCCCCAGAACCATGCTATAGTGTCAAGACTATCTGAAGCCCTTATTACTATTAAAGAAAATGTTTTCAAGAGCCTATTATTTATTGAGTACTGGATGACTTATGTGAGATACTGAGACTGTGCAAGGTCCTCAGCATATGGTTTGGACTCCACCATCACTGCGCAATTACTTTTTAAAAAGTAGAATTCCAGCCTACTTTGAAACATTGAGGTATCCATGACATTTCTCTAACCTCTGTGCTGTGCCTTAATAAGTTTAATTATCTCAGCTTTCGAAACATGTAAGAATTACTGTCTAGATCTCTTAGGAGAAGCTGAGTGAGGACTGATTTAGCTGAGGCCCTAACAGGATTATCAGCAGGCACCTGGCTCCAAATGCCCACCAGCTGCATACAGCCGGATTGGGCTGTGAGTCCTGTGCCCAGCGAGGAGAAGCAGACTGGATGAGGGGATCCTGTTATTGAGTTACTTCCTGGCACTGCGGTAGGTCATCTCATGCACACAACTGATCTGACAGCTGAGCTAACTTGGGAGAACAGAACATGAAAGAATGATTATTTTGGCTTTTAAGAACCTCTAGGATTGGACTGTTTCCTGATCTCTTCTCCAACAGGTCGTCCCTTGCCGTTTTTCATCCCTGTGTTTTTAACAGCACTCTTTCCCCCGCCGAAGTCTCTTTCCCTTCCACCACTCACTGATGAAAGGTACAACCCAAAGGGGCAGGTTCTTGAAGTCTGCACAAGAAAAGAGTCCACAACCTGATGGTAGCTGTATCTCACAGTCCGCTTTCCTTACAGGGTTCACAGGTCAGACCTTCTGTCTTCAAATGATGGAGAAGGCAAGAGGAAGACCTTAGATAAAGATGGACATGATCCATGAGGCCTGTTGTGGATCAATCAGAGAACCATAGTTGGATCATTCATAGTGTTTATGTGCCAGGGAGTTCCAGACACTGGAGACACATGGTGTGCAGGACACAGTCTCTATCTCCGAAGAGACAGTCCCAAGCTACCTTTAAATCTGGATCTTTCTCTTCATTGATACAGCACTCCTCTTAAAGTGACATTGTTTGCTGACATCTTTTTTTATTCTTACCCCCACCCAGATGTACACTAGTGTAAAAGAGAACGTGTTCTAGAAACAAATTGAAATAACAGAGCCCAGGGTAATGGTGCCCTTTTTTTCCTTGTGATTTAAGACCAACTGACTTTTGCCATGTTTCTGTGGACTCTGGTAGGGAACACCCATAAGAGCACCAGGCATTTGTCACTGGGCTACAAAGGCAGTACATATGCAAGCCAGGCCACCTGCATGGAGAGGCCTGCTTAATTTACCAGTCAGCCTGTGCAGATACGGAGAGGTCCAGACTGAACCCAGCAGTGCGCTCACACTCAGATAAGCAAGGTCAGGCGTCCCTGGGGGCTCAGACAATTACAGAGAAGGCAGCTCATTGCTACCTCACAAATAGTTTGCAATTTACTTCTAGCTTTCTTTTGGGCTTGGGGCCAATGTTGGGAATTATATTATAATATTAATTCACACACACACACACACACACACACACAGTCCACACATAAAAGCCTGGGCTCATTTTGTTTTGTAAGTATAACACATAATTTTATTAATGTAAATTGTTTTGAATTTCACTGCCTTTTAAAGCAAGAGAAGTTGAAGTTTTGCTTATTTTTGCAATAGTTTTGAAGCAGATTTTTCTATGTGTGATCTGCTGTGGCATATAAGTAAATATTCCCTTTAATTAATGAGAGCAATATACTGCAATTTATTACTAAGTGAATACACTACTTAAGAAGTATTCTGTAGACTTTCGATCCAAGGTTGTTTTGCAGGAAAAGTTTCTCAGGGATGCTACTAATATGAAGTTTGTGTTGGAATGAGTAGGTTAGTTACCAAGAGTTATGCATATTAATGTAGTAATTTCTAATTAACAAAATGACTTAGAAACAATCTGGCTGGGTATCTAAGGACCAATATCTTTAATTGCCCTGTGATGAACTAACTACAAATGGAACCCACAGCAGGATAACAGATAGCTATAAAATCTGTCAATAAAACAAATATCATTATGCCTCTCCATCTCTGCTCACTTGTTAGAATGCTAAAAGCAGAATTTTAATGGAGAATTATTTAAAAGTCATTTAGTCATGTCGGAACACATCTCTGCTTATGTATGACTTGGTGAAATTTTTTTAGTCCTTCAAACTTAATCATAATGGAGTACAATACATAACAAACATAGGTAAAAAGTTTCCTCCCTTAAAGACTTACGTGTCTACAAGGAGAACCCAGGCAGGATTATCAGTACTCAGATCAAATATTTATTGTGCCTATTTCTTATGCATGAACACTGTGTACTAACTAACAGTGATTACCATCTAATTAGGCCAAACAGCACTGGAAGTTAGTAAACATATTTATCACAGTTGTATTCTTGGTCTCCTCTCTCATGTTTATTATTAAACATTTTGTTATATGAAATTCGATGAACTCTTAAATTATCTATTAGGTGATTTCTAAATATTACTTTGATGTGTGTGGATAGGAATTACCATGAGCTTATATTCAAGGTGGGGCACTGAGCAAATTTAAATTACCTTTCAGGAAGTTACAGAAGAAAGACTAAGACCCAGAGGGTAGCTAGGATGTGGTAGCTTTGGCCTCTCAGAGCCATACAGTTTTTCTAGAGTTGTTCTGACGGCAGTTCTTTGTTCTCCTTCCAGTGACAACCCTGCAAGTTCCACGTGAACTTCGTGGGGCTGGAAGTCACAGTGGCCTGCCCCATACTGACCACAGGTGTGAGGCACAGGACTCTGAGTATCCCCTTTGTGTGGCTGAAGCACTGGTTCACAGGTGGGCATGTGGCCAATTTGAGTCAATCACTGCATTCCCTAAATTTTTTAGCTTGGAGTTGAGTGTTTTCCTGCTGGAATTGGCAACATGCTGAGAGGATGTGGTTGGCTGTCAGCTGAGGTCATCTTGGAGAAACATAAATTGAAGAATGGACTCAAGCTAGATCAAGAGGGAGGAGGAAATGAGAAACTGAGTTTGGAAAACATTATTTAGATCCTGATACCCACTGTGCCTAAAGCCAGTGGTGATTCTCCACCTTCTAGAAATAAGATTGCCTTTTTGGCCAGAGTTGCTTTGAGTTAGTTTCATTCATTTGAAACCCCAAGAGTTGTATCATTACTGAGGGTCACCTGTGTGTTTAGGCAACATCCACAGCATGTTTTCTTGATTAGAAATCCTAAATGTAATTAATACTCACAAACCCTCCCAGAACAGGGCTCTGCTCTACTGACATGTTAGATTCGGTTTGGAAAATAATCCTGCTAATTTAAAAATATATTGATTAATATTATTGGATACCTCTGAAAAAACAAGTTTACAGTGTATTTCTACGTGATTTCTGCTGTAACTAAACACCATGTATTTATTTAGGGTTTCCTCTTGGTAGAGATAATTTATTCTGTTTGTTGAGTTATACAGACTCCCAAAGTAATACAGAAAGCAATTAAAGCCTGCTGGAGTCAAAGCAAAGAAGAACATCTTTTTATCTCACTCGGTAGTAAAAATACCCCCTCAGAATTGTCCAAGTTTTGTCTTAGTGGCTCCTTAAAGAATAGGTTAGCTCTGCCAGGCTTTCTCCAGCTCTTTCTGATTTAATTCCCAAACAGTCTGTCTTCTCTGGCTGACCCTTTCTTCTGTGTTTGATTAACATTAACACCTTCATCTTGCTTCATTTTGCTGTTTCTCAGACTTGATTTGGTTTCTAAGTCCTCCTACCCCTAATGCAGGTTATGGCCTCTCCTTCTGGAAGGTGCCTCCTTAACACTCCAGGTCTAATCCATCCTGGGCGAACCTATACTCCAAGCCTCTTCCTCCCTTATACTAACTCTGAGAAGTCTCTTTGTCTCCCAAATCTGGTCTGTCCCCTCGAAGATACGGCATTAGAGTCCTTCAGGGAGTATTTCCCAAACATCTCTTTGAAAAATAAAATCCTAACGATTCATTTTTCTCTGTTGTTTCCTCATTTGAAAAGAAAAAGTAGATATCTCTGGGAGAACTAACACAAAAGTCTCACCAATAATGTTTTTGTTTGGAGAAACAAAGGAAAACGGAACAGGATATTGTGGTTGAGTGCACAACAGCTATTCCACCGTCCTCTCTATGCAGCAGAAGTGGGTGTTGGGAGATTGACCCAGCTCCAGAGAGGGAGGACACTGATTCCTCTCCAGGAATTATGGTAAGTGTCTTTTCCTTACCAGCAATTGGTTTAGCACACAACTCCAGGAATCAATGACAAGTTGGTCCCATCAGACAGTAGAGAAGGCTTGGATTCCATGAGTTGGGTCGAGGCTCTTCCTCGCCCCCTGCCCCCTTCCCATTCTCTTGACACTTCTTGGAGGAAGCATGGGGTCCTATCGGATACATATGACCATCTGATGGCCTCATGGAAAACCCCCTTAGGATGAGGCCTGTGTCTTGTTTGAACAGAGCATCAAGAGAAGGAACCTGAGTGTGTCATGACATTGTCCAGCCCCAAGTTTGTCCAGCATTTATCGGGACTTCAGATAAGGGAGTCATATATTCTGTGTGGTTTATAAACCATTGGATTAGAAAACCTACTACAACTAGCACAACGGGTTTATTAGTGTTCTCTTCTGGGAGAGGTTTTGAGAAGAAGGGAATAAATACAGCGAAGAAAAAGGGGCAAGAAAATATTTCCCGGAGAAGCACTGAATGGGATAGGACACAGGGAAGGGAGGTCAGAACATCAGAAGACACCCCTTTCTCATTTCAGATGTGCTTTGGAGTCAGCCCTCTATCCAAGGGTATGAAAGCTTAGGATCGTTTTTTTTTCCCCTTTCATCAGGGGATAAAGGCTTCTTTTCTGTCATTTTCCTTGAAACCTTCCAAATCATTACTACACTGAGGCAGAGACCCCAGTGTTTCCAGGCAAAGATCCCAAGGTTGGGCCACAAGTCCAGCAAATATTAATAGGAGCTAAGTTTAACATTTACAAATCACTCTCTACCTGGTGAGGGGCTTGCACAGCCTGATTTCATCTGGGGTAAATTTTTGTCCTCCACATTGTACAGACGAGGCTCTCGCTCACGGAGATGAAATGAGTGGCACCAAGCCATGCAGCTTTAATGTCAAATCCAAGACTAAACGCCGGAGTCTTGACTCAGAGGCCTCTGTGGCTTCTACCCCACCCCCCCCCAACACACACACACTGCTGCCCTGCTGGTCCCTGTGCCCACACCCTTTCCTGGCTGCCAGTTGCTTCCTCTAAATTCAGAATCAGTTTTCCTTATTGGCATCTCTTTGGGAAGGCAGCCCCAGGGCCTTCCTTATCGGTTTGTGGTTTCTAGATTTCTCTTACCACGAAAAGGGCTTTATTTCCTGGCATCGAATCCCCTTCCTTATCCACACCCTCTTCTTCATTTCTCTGCTCCGCTTCCTGTTGGTTTTGAATTAGGAACGCCCGGGTCGACGGCTGGTGTCAATTTCTGCATTTGTTTCAAAGGAAGCTCAACGGAGTGAATTCTACACAATGGTGAACTTGGTGGGTCGTCCCATCTTAAGCAATTCCCAGGAAATGTGATGAAACTGTAGAACAGATATCCTTAATCCTAAATAACGTGAGCCAAGCGTGAATAAGCTCTGGGGTTTTTTAATGACACCGGTGAGACTATTGATGTTTTGCCTCCAATATGGAAGGTAGGAAAAAAGGAATAGAAAATGAAAAGAAGTGAAAATAGCAGAGAAGGAGTGAGGCAATTAATAAAATAAAAGAAAGAAAAGAAGGGGTGAGGGAGAGAAATAAATATATATGCAATTATTTGGAGTCAAAGAGTATGTGTATGCAACAATTTTCTGTCCTCTGTAGTTTCTGCCTCATTTTTTAGGCTGATTTGGGCAATTAGATGCTTCCTGAGGTCTTTAAATATCACTGAATGCATTGAATCAGTAATTTGTGGGATGGCCTTACATTGAGTTAGCAGCTGATAAAATGGCATATCAATATCCAGCTGACTCACAGATACAGTTGATTTGGCCCCTATTAATGCCTATTATATTTATTTGTTGAATTTCATGCACAAAATATGGAAAAAATACAAAATAATGTTGTTCATCTCCGATAGTTGTTTACTTTTCCTTCCCGAACCCTTACAAATTCAAATGGAAAGAAGAGGTCAGAAATTTAGAGGTCAAATATTGTCCTGACCATTTGTCACAGTGTATATTTGCAGTTTTGATCGTCAAAAAGCTCTCTCTCCCCGATTTAGTGAGGCATGCCATTGTTTTATTCTGTTTCATGAATACCCTGGTTTAGCTAAGGTGAAACTTGGATGGAGGTCAGAACATGTCAGAGAGGTCATGAGAACTTTCAATTGTATTTGCTCTAGAGTTTTGGTTCTTCTTGTTGCTTGTGATTTTCTTTTTTAAGAATTTCACTAAAATCATTTATTGATTTGAGTTCAAAGTTGACTTTCTTTTTTATTGGTTCTTTAAAATTATACACAATAGTAGCATATGGCAATGACACAGCCACATTGATGTTTATAGCAGTTCAATTCCTGATAGCTAAGCTTTTGATGCTTGTGAATCCCTTGAACTGAGAGCTTTGGGTTCTAGGTTGTCTATCTATACTCAAGGAAAAATAACAAGGTGAGTTTCATATATGCTTAGACCTTGTCATTTATTTGCTTATTTTGGTACTGGGGATTGAACCCAGAGGCACTTTACCAGTGAGCTATATCCCCAGTCCTTTTTAATTTTTTTTTTTTAAATTTTGAGACAGTATCTCTCTAAGCTGCTGAAGCTTGTCTTGAACTTTCAACCCTTCTCCCCCAGTATTCTGAGTTTCTGGGAGTAGAGGTGTGTGCTTCTGCACCCAGTCCAAACCTTGTCTTTTATAATCAGATGGCAGCAACTTGTTTAAAGCATTGAGGAATAAGAAAAACTCCAAAAGGGAACATTTAGTTCATCCTTACCTTTACGTTTAGATGAAGATGATCCTTGGAATCCACGAATGTGAAAATAGACTGCGTAATTGTGGGTGCTCTGATTATTTTCATTAGTGGAACTGTGAGAGTTATTGAGAAACATTAATAGCTGGATTTGACGCAAGCCTTGCTAATATGCAGAAGGTAATATAAGGAAAAAATTTTAAATATACAAAAATAGAGAGTTACAGTGTAGATAAGTGAGGAAAGATATCTGTCACACTGTATATTTGTGTAGTAAAAAATGTTCAAGAAAATAGACATGACTGTGTACACATCTTAAGTGCTGTTTCTCTGTGTTGATTCAGGGGAAGGTGGTACCTGGAACAAAGCCATACCTTGTGCAATTGTTGTGGTTTTTCATTCATGCAAGGAAAGGTTTTGAATGCCCTAGTTTGCTTTTCCTTTTTCTGGGGTTCATGATTCCCACCCCATTGACTTCATGTGCATTTACACAGGATGGCTTAACTGTATGGGTTCTGCTCCCCACCCGCTACTCGTTAATTTTCTGTCCAATCCAGACTGAAGCTTATGGGAAGGCAGGATAAGATTAGCAAATCAAGATTAGGGCAAAGGATATGAGCAAGCTGAGCTGCTGCCTCATGCTATTTACAGCTTTTCTCTCCTAAGGCTTCTGATTTGTGTATGTTTGGCAATGGTAAGAGACATAGGGATGTCATCTTTCCAACTCCTATTTCAAAGAGAATTACAGGGACAATAGCCATAGTAATAGTCACTGTTACTTAGAAAATGATATAAATGCATTTATATTCATCATCTTGCTTAATCCTTTGAATAACCCGAAAGTAAGGTAATATTATTGCATTTCACAGGTGAGAAAAAAAAGAAAGACACAAAACACTGGGTAATGAGCTCAAAGTTGCATGACTGGTGAATGGAAGTGTCAGAATTGAAAACTACATTGTCTCTCACTAATGTCTGTGCTTTTGTTACTGTACTCACTGCCTTTTTTAAAGCAAAGTCTCGAAGGTGGAGATGCTACGTGGGCCCCTGGTTTCAGGGTCTTTTGACATTCTACCACATTCTCTCTCTATTACATTTCCTTCTTGCTTCTCTGTCCACCACACTGAGCAGAAAACCATGGGAAAAGCCAAAAGAGAGACAATTTTGAATTAAAGGAGTAATGCCCAGTTTTGAAATGAAAGGAGTTAGTCTTCTAAAACAAACTGTAGAACATTGTTCTGCCATGTTGCCACGTTCTAGATGCAGGCACTTCTCTCTTTCCATGAAGCAAACATCAAGACAAATTTTTAGACAGGATTTCCTACAGGAAGCAGAGGTGTGTTGTATCTCAGAATTTTGGGTACCAAAGACTCATTAGCATTTATTTGCATTCCAGGCTTCCTCTGCTGGTTTGAGCAAGTGGTCCTCAATCATTGGTATGAATGAGACTCATCCAGGGGAAAGTCTACTGGCATTTGTATATTGTAAAGTAGTGGAAATCTTCTCTGGCTGTTGTAGAGATCGAGGATTTGAGCAGCTATCAGAACTAAATGGAAGACTGGAGAATCAGGCCAGGAAAAGGATAAAGACAAGGCAGTTCTGTGGGTCTCTGTGGAAGAAAGTAATTTTCTATCTACACTAAACTTGATGGTCTCATTGAATCTCAAAGTATTTAGAATTCCAAGATGGGCTCTAGATTCTCATCCCTCTCTATAACCTCCTCTTGACTGGAGGTGGGACTATGAATATGATGGGATATCACTTCTGTGATAAGGTCATTGATCAGGTGACCCTGACTTAATCAAAAGGGTGATTATTCTGGATTTGTGAGCTCTTACAAGAGGGACTGCATCTTTTTCAGGGTGATGGATTTGATGAGAAAGAGATTCTTTTAATGGCCTTGAGGAAGAAGATAGCCATGTGGAGAAGACCAGATTCTCACCTCAGCCCCTGCAGCCATGATTTTGGCCTGTGAAAGCCCAGGCTGACAAATCAGTCATGCTGTGGTGGGCTTCTGACCTCCACAACCATCAGACAATGAGTACCATTCTCAGCTGCTCAGTGTGTGGTAATTTGATTTGCAGTACTAGAAAACTAATACACCCTCTGCATACTGTTAGCTCCAAAATTCAGGTTTCCAGTTCAGTCCTGTCTCCTGAACTTCAGTCTGATTTTCAGCTACCTATTTGACATCTCCATCTGGGGACATTGCACACTTAACATGTCCCAACCAGGTTCATCATCTTTACCTTCTTTTAACTCACTCTTCCTCCTGTCCTTCCATCTCAAAAGTGACAACTCTGTCTTTACAGTTGCCTAATGCAAAACCTTTGTATCATGTTTTATGCTCAATCCATCAACAAATCCTTTGATGTAGTTTCAAAATATTTCCAGAATTTACCACCTCTCACTAACTTCTCTGCTATCCCTCTGATCTTGGTGTAATTGCTTCTAACTGATCTCCCTGATTCCACCTTGGCTCTCTCACAGTGTATTTTGAACCAGATTGATGGTGTTCAATGAAAGACAGAACAGGTCTCTTGACCACTTCCAATAGCTCGCTGGTCGAATGGCTTATTTGTCCTTTCTCTATCCCTCTCATAAGAGGTGAAGTGTGTTGCCCCATTCCTTGACTTTGGCCTGGCCATGTATCTGCTTTGAGCAAGTGAGTAGAAATAAGAAACACTTATAGTTCTATACCCCAGAGTCTGTGTGTTTGTCTTGAAGCAATAACTGACTAAGACAGGCTTAGAGGAGAGACTAAAGTGCTTCCAGTGGTCTATAGGGTCTTGCACATTCTATCCCATAATGGTCCTAATCCCTCCCTTCTTATTTCCTGCACATCTGCCAGTTTGGTCTCTTTGCTTACCCTTAACCTCACTAGGCCTCTTCCCACTTAGGCCTCTGCATTTGTTTCCTATGCTGGAAACAAATGGTTCCCCCGTCTCTCACATGGTTCCCCCGCCGCCACCCTGCTTCAGGTTTTCACTCAAATGTCACCTTCTCAGTAAGAACATTGTGCAGGTGAACCTCATTTTTCTTCTCTGTCTCCTTTTCTTAAGCTAGTTTTCTTTATAGTTATCTTACTTCTTGTGTGCCTTCTCTCCCAACTTGTCAACTTTAATTACAGTGGGCAGGGATTTTTGTGATTTTTGTTTGTTTGTTTTTACTCTCGAATCTCAAATTCCTGGAATGGTGTTCAATAGTAGTTATTGAATAAATGCAGGTACAAATTAATTTCTGATAGCTTTTCCAGGGTGCCACTTTTTTCCTCATATTTTAGCCCTCTTCCCAAATTATCAATATCCTAGGAAACAGGAGTCCTGGCTTGAATACGGCTTTACTTCTTGACCAGAGCAAGTTAGAACATTCTCCTTCACAGCCTCCCAATGAAGAGGGGAGGATTCCTGCAAAGGAATTTGGCATCTTGTGACCTAAACAAAGGGGAATGAGGAGTGTTACACGGGCTCATCCTCATACCCACCTAGGTCCCACCTTAGTATCTGCAGCTCACCCTAGATAGGAAAACACCTTAGAAAAGTCCTTTGAGAATCTCAAGGAAGGGTAAGGAAAGTGGAGACTCTGAAAGATTCTATTAGAAGGAGGGCAGTCATGAGAGAAGGCCCTGAGTTAGGAGATGTGGACTTTTAGGCTGAGAGTAACCTATGATCAATAGCCAGCGAGAAAGTAGGATCCTGGGTCCTCTAGTCAAACTGAACTTGGCCACCAACCAATGAACTCGGAAGAAGACCAAAGTCTCATTGCCCCAGTTGACACCTTGATTTTGGCCCATGAGAGCCCAAGTAGAGAACCAGCATACTGTCTTTGTGAATGAGGGGAAGAGGAAACACCATTCGAACCCTTGGGAAGAAAGAAGACACAGGGATTAGGATAGGGAAACTCAGGATCAGAAGGTACCCCAGAGATTTCCAAGATGTTTTGAGCCTTCCCGGCTGCTGTTATCTGGAATCTCTGATCTAGCTCTTTACTATTGCTCTGACGTTTTCCCCACCAGAGCTATCCCTCAGATCCCTGGCCGTCAGGTCTCAGAGACCCAGTAGAGCCTCTGCTTCTCTTCCTGGCCAGAAGGGAGGAGGTGAAAGGGACTTCCATCTGCTTCCAAGGATGCAGTGTGGCAGAAACATTTTTGCTCTCTGAGGTTGGGATTCCAACAGCACGTTCTCATTGCAGTCCTTGCTGTTCAAGCCACTGGGATTACAATGAACCTTAGTTGTATCGTTCACATAACAGACTTCTGTGTGTTGCTCCCAGGACCTGAAACACCCTGTGTTAAGTGGGAAAGAGTATTTGGAGCAACAGACACCAAGTGACAAATTTTTTTTTATCCCTTTCCTGTGATGCAGGAGATTGAACCCAGGGCCTTGTGCATGCAAGACAAGCCACTCTGCCATCTGAGGTATATCCTCAGCCTGGCCAGCTTGTTTTTTGACCACATATTGTACGTTGGAAATCATACTTCTAAAAAAGAAAAATTACAGTCTTTCTAGGTAAAGTAACTCAGTGTTTAATAGCTGGTCAATCCATATCCCTGCCATTTTGGTGTAACCATCAACTTGGGATATGGCCATCATGAGCTGGAGTATGTTTTTTTTTTTTAAATTTTATTTTAAGGAACTCATTACCAGCTTGCCCTTTCCATAGCTTGGCCAATCATTATCCATCTGCAACATTTCCTGAGTTGAAATTCTGTGAACAACTGTGAACCTTTTAGAGATAGTCCTTATTTCAATTCATTTATTTCGTATTTAGAGATAATACCTTTATTGACCTTATATTTTCACCTTCTGACATTAGTTTAGAGAATTTACCATCACATTTATGGTTTTAATACCATAGGTCTTTCTAAGGCCTGGACAGTAGGTTTGAAGAGTCTGAATCTTGAATAATGATAATAAGAGACCAATAACGGTAATCATAATAATCCTCTCACCAGTAATTTTTGATACTTTATTATGTGCTAAGCACATATATAATGTCATTTAACCTTTCAAACCACTGATTCTTCTCATATCAGTCAAATGGAGGTTCATTGAGTGAGTGCTGACTTTGATATCAGACATATATTGGTCTGAACCACACTTGTGCCACCTAACTGGATGTATAATCATGGGCCAGTTATTTAAACCTCCCTGTAAAGGGTGGATAGCAAATCCCTAATTTACAGATTTTTTGTGAAACAAAAATTAAATACAATATGTGTAAAAGAGTAGGTATGGAGTCAAATAGTCCCCTTTTAATAGGCAGTGGCTCAGAATAATGATAATAAATCCATCACATGATATACATACCCAACGCTATTTATTTATGTGAATAAACAAATAGGGATAACATGAAAGGAAAACTACTATGCCCCAGGGCTCAAGGAGACAATGCATATATTTTGATTTTGATTGACAATAGAAATTTGTTAAACATTAACCAATTGGAAGATCAGAGAGACCTACAAAATTCTACCTTGAAGTACGATTGTTGAATCAAAGATGGACCGACCACCAGTTATTGCCTGTAAACATGTCATTACTTCTCACTGAAGTTTTAGTCTTTTGAGTTGTGATAGCACTACCAATAAAAGCAAAGTTCATGGGAGTGGGAGTTGGGAGGTAGGAAAGACTTTCTCAAAGAAATGTTTAGCCCAAGATAATTAGAAACACTGGAGGAGGACACAGGCAAATGAGCACCATCCTCTATGGGAGCGGAAGGCATGGTGGTTATTTTCCCACAAGATCTACATCTATTTTGGAATTCTCAGTGGCTCACTACTTTCTCTACCATGGGATTCAACACATCTTTGAATCTTTGATTGACTGACTCAGTGTCCCTGGAGAATTTTTCCCTGAATTTTAAACCAAAAAATAAAAAAAGAGGGAAGAAGAAGAAAAAAATTCAGTATGTTATTGTTATAGAGGCTTAAACTATTTAACATTTCACTTTGTTCCAATTAAATAAAATAAAAGTAAAAAATATTCTGATTATTTAAGGCATCACTGAAATAGTTGAAGTGTGAATATTTATTCAATCAGTGATCCTTCTATTAACCCACTGGTAAGAATTTATTTAGTGTTTAATTTATTTAGTCTGATGGTTGTGTCAATGGATTTGTGTCTATTCTACCCAGCACTCGTGATCTGGTTGGGAACACATAAGCTTAGAGCATTAGATACCTATAATCTAGAAGTAAAATCAGTAGAAAGACCTTTATATTAGTTCTAAAGGTTGCTAGAAAGAGAAAATATAAAGGAACAAGAGTGGTCCAGGCAAATATCTTTGGGGAATTCTGCATCTATTTCTTCCAGGACAATCAAAGTGCACATGAACATATTAGAGTTCTCTCTTCAGTGGAGGAAGTGTCTTAGCCTGTGTGACCTCAAGAGCAGAGGCTGCCAGAGGCTGTGTGGGGGTAGTGTGTTAGGGAGTAGGAATTCAGAGAGCAGGGCAAGGAGCAAGGGGGAGTAAGGAAGGGGAGGAGAGGAAGTCAGCATGTGCACAGGGTCAGCCTCCCGAAGGGCATCTGTGCTGGAGAATAGAACTGAAACATAGGAGCTAGAGGGACATGTTCAGAAAAGGAGAACAGCACATGGAAACTATCATTTGAGCCTCTAATTAGAGTCCTATCAAATGTCTCAGAATTATCCCATGAAAGGAGGCATGTTTATCCCTGGGCTTCTGAGATGCCTTGGTCAGGGGTGGTCCCCATGTGCCTAAACCTCTGCCCTTCAGGGTTGCTCCCCCATGATTGATGAGTAGTTCCCACTGAAGAATTGGGCTGCTGTATTAGGGAAGCCCTGAGTTGGAAGGAAAGGCCCCAGACATTGGGCCAAGGTGAACATTACCAGCTGGCACTTGAGTGATAGCCTGGAAATGGACACCTCACACAGTGGCCAGAAGAAGAGGTGGGCCCAAGAGGATCTGCAGATTGTGTAAAAGTGCTGGTTCATCCAGACACCTCTTTAAGCTGTAAGATTTTTTTTATCTGCCATCCTGTGAAATTATTATTCTGCTGAACACGTTTTGGTAAATGCAAGGATGTTCTCTTTGAAATGGTAATTACTGGAGTTGGTCCAACCTCAGACGTGAATCTATCGAGGGGTCCAAATGATGTTTCTCAAATCTTTCTTTTTCTCTGTTTTTTCCCTTTTTTTTTGCTATGTTTTAGTTACACTTTTTAGCAGTCTCTTTTTCCACATGATAGAAAAGGTGGACTCGGGTAACCTGCGCTAGTTCACTTGATCCATTCTTCCCTTTTGCTCTGGGGATAGGACTGGACTTATTTCTAAGCCTCTCTTGCATTTAGGTGTGAGCACGTGGTGACTTCTGACGGATGGGAGGTGGCAGAGTGGCAGAATCCAGCCTGTCTCAAGAGACTTCGCTCATTCTCTCTTCTATCTTTCCCAAGCTACCAGCCAGCGGCAGGGGGCCCAGGGAGGACTCCCTGGCCCAGAGGATTGAGAGCGGATGGGTTCCTCACTCAGACACACACTGGTCTGTTACCCAAGCCAGAAAAAAACCTTTGCATAGTGTTAAGTCACTGTGATTTTGGTATTATCTTCATAGTAGTTAGCCTACCCTAAGTCACCTCTCATGGTGCTTGTGTCCATGTCAATTTTATAAAAGTATTCTCGTTATTTCAGTTTGGTTCCTAACCACCTACTGGTCTGATTAGAGTTTCCAGGAAATTGCTGGAGTGGGGGTGGTGGGGGTGGTGAAGCGCATGGACTAGGGTGGTTTATAAAATGAAGAGAGGCAGACAGAAGGGGAAAGGGTGCCATGAGGTTATCACAGGGTTGAACACTAGGCATCAGGGCTTTGGTTTCCAGACTTGGCTTCACCCTAACTTCTTCTATGTACAGCCTGGGATGTGCCTTCTGCCTGCTCACTGTCTGCAGCTATGCCAGTGAAGCCAAGCTACAGCTGTGGAGGGTGTTGGGGTCACCCACATGCAGCAGAGACACAACATAAGCAGCCCCTCCACAGGTTGTGACTCTTATGTGGACAGGAGAGTTTTGAATGGAGGGAGCAAGGGCACCAACTCCTGTTTTCCCTGTGAATATGGCCTCCCTTGTCTCAAAGGTCCTAATCTTTTCTCCTAAACAGTGGATTTGTGAAGGGACATGATTTTCCTGCCCACATGATGGATATTTAGTCCAGAAGGGGACCAAGTGCCGACAGGGGTGACAGAGGCAGATCTATTCAATGGTGGGTAGCCACGTGCATGGCCACGTGAGCAGAACGGAGAGCAGAAGGATCATGTAAGGAAATGCCAAAGCAGGAAGGATGCTTTGAGGGTCACGTCAAGTGTCCTGCAGGGTGCACGGGGGTAAGAGATGTCACTTACAGTACTCACAGGGAAAACAGCAAAGGACTATAAATTATCAGTAGTGGCCACAGACTGAGTCACTTCAGAGGCATTTGTAAATTCTTAGCTGTCTCCCTAAAAACATGCCAGATATGTGACCAAGGGGGAAGGGGGCGGGGGAAGAATCAGGATGAAGGTCAGGATACAGATGACCAGCTAGATGGTCCAGCCTAGATGACATTGTTCCTCGAAGGAGGCATCTGTGGTCCCAGGTAGTATGGTTGGTTGTATTTGCAATGTAAATTGTTTTAATGAGATCTATTTAATAATCCCCTTTTGTGGAAAGTCCCTCTTAAGAACTCTGATCAGTTATGGGCTCTGTACCTGTGGTCCCCCTTTGAATTGAAGCTGAATCTCTGCACGTTAGGAAGAGTCGTGGGGTAGGACTCAGACATGTCTTGAGGGACCACACTGTGTCTTGGGAGAGAAATGACCTTGAGAAAAGACCTGGGCTCATGTTTTAGGTTCAGGAGAAAATGACTCAGTGCTGTCTGTGCAGAGTCAGCATATGAAAACTACTGTCAAGGTGATGCTTTGGGAACAGGTGCTCTAAGGGCCCATGTGACTTGGTGGAAAGGTGTGGTGTGGGGCCAAACACACAGGGAGGCCAGTGTTCTCTAAAAATATCTAAGACACATTCCTCCCTGGTTCAAGGAGTACTTGTGGAGCACTTGCTATGTGGCAGGCCTACACTCAGCCCTGGGGCAGAGTCCTAGGTACCCATCCCTCCAGACTCTTACTGGGGGTCAGGCTCCTGATGCATCAGGTAAAACAAGCAGATGTCAGATGGAGATGAAGAAGTGCTCAGGTTAATGAATTGGAGGGCTCGGGGCCAGGCAAGGCTGGGGTTTCTTGGTGAAACTGGAGAGATGACCAGGAACTGGCCATTCAAGGAGTCCAGTGCTTCAGACAGTGGGAATGACAATTGTAGAGGCCCTAAAGAGGGAAGGAACTGGCCTGTTCTGTGACCTGAAAGGAGGCCAGAGAAGATGAAGCAATAATGAACAGGGTTAGAAAGACAGGAAGTGAGCTGGTCGTTTAGAGCAGGATTTCTCAACCGCAGTGCTACTCTTGGCATGTGAGACCGGAAAACCCTGCGCTGTTGGGGGCTGTTCTGTATCTTGGAGGATATTGTGCAGTGTCTCTGGGCTCTAATCATGAGAGGCCAATAGTGCTCCCAAGCTGTGATAGCTAAACATACTCAGGGGGGTTCGAGAACCACTGCTTAGAGCTGTAAGCCCACCAAGAGGAGGGCAAGCAGCCAGGAGGCCTCTAGACTGTCAAATCAAAGAGACGGAGAGCATCATATCAGTAATTTTATGTGCCAACTTGATTGGGCCATGTTGACACATAGATACCTAGGCATTTGGCCAAACACTATCCTGAATGTCCTGTGAAGGTATTTTAGAGATGAGATTAGCATTTAAATCAGTCAAATTGGGAATCAAAAAACAGTAGACTTGGAGTAAAGAAATTTGCCCTCTATAACACAGACAGGCCTCATCCAACCAGCAGAAGGCCTTGGGAGAGAAAAGATCAACTTTCTCCCCAAAGAGGGAATTCTTCCAGTGAAATTCTGCCAGGCAGCAGACTACTTTTGGACCCTGCAACCTTATACTTTTCCTGGGTCTCCAGCCTGCCAGCCTCTCCTGCAGGCTCCAGGCTTGCCAGATGTCACCACGTGAGACAATCCCCTAAGTCAATCTATTTATATACATATATTAAATGCATTATATGCTATGTTATATGGATGATGCATACATTATATTTCATGTTTATTCACACACACACACACACACACACACACACACACGGAGTCAGCCCTCTATGTGCTCTGCAGCCATGGACTAAATTGGAGACTAAAAACATATTGAAAAAAAAAAAAAACATTGCATCTGGGGTGAATATGTACAGACCATTTTCTTGTCATTATTTCCTAAGCATAATGTATAACAACTATTTATATAGCTTATGAGGCATTGACATTGTATTAGGTATTATAAGCAATCTAGAGATGATTTAAAGTATAGAGGAGGTTATATGAAGAGGTTATAGGCAAACACCGTACTGTTTTGTACAAGAGACTACAACATCCTTGGAGTTTGGCATCTAAGGGTGGTACTGGGACTAAACCCCCATGGCACAACTGTTTCTCTCTCTCTCTCTCTCTCTCTCTCTCACACACACACACACACACACACACACACACGCACCCCTCTCCCTCCCTGTTGGTTCTGTTTCTGTGGGAAAGCTGGCCTACGACAGGCATTCATTTTTCATTCTTCTCCCTCTGGCACCAGCTGCAGGTATCCTATGGGTGCGGCCCAGGAGGTGCCCCAGGCGGAGGTGCTTGGTGTTGGGGGTGAGAGTGGGGGCTGGCTGATACTCTCAGGAGTACCACAGGGACATACATTTTGGCAGGGAGGGTAATTTTCTTGTCACAGGGCCAGAGCAGGTCAAGCAATGAGAGTCCTGTGGTGACCAGAGGCCTCACGCAACATTGTAGAGACAGCTGTAGTGAAGAAGGGTGAAAGGAGCTGAGTAACTGCAGTTACCCCCAGGCCACTCTTCCTAATAAGCAAATGGGACTTTCTGGAGACTGGAGATGATGTCAGAGGAGGTGACAGTCAAGGAAATAGGGTCTCTGCTCTTTTGTGAGGATATTTTATCTCCCAGGCTGGTGTGGGGAGCTGGGGACAAAGGTATATAAGAAATATCCTAATCTGGGTGTTATTTAAGTATCTGGCGGTTCCAAGGTGGTGCACAGGACTAAAGAAGGGTCGTCTTGCACCCAACCCCTACATAATAAAGTCAGTGCTTTTAAAGGGGCAGTTCTGTGCGCAGTGACCACGCCCTCCCATTCCTACCTCTGGGAGCCTGTAAGGAGGAACTTACATTGCCATATGATACCTGACTTTGAGTGGACAAAACCCAATGACACATACATCATCTTTCCGAACCTCTGAAGTGGGGTTCTTCCCCCAGAAAGGCCAGAGGGAAAAGAAAAAGTGGTTTCTCCTCTATTTCCTGCGAGGAAGCTCGCAGGTTTGCTGATTGGGAGGGGAGACTGAAGAGAAGTTTCTTTTTATAGATGTTGGTTTGGAGTGAGTTCCAGCAGTCACTACAGGATCCATCCAGTCCCCTCAGGGTGCTCGCTGTGACCTGGCCTTAAGAGGAAGTTTGGCAGCCTCAGCCCCTGGGACATGTTGCTGACCCAACCTGAAATCCTTCTTTAGGTTGAGTCAGCAATGTATCCCATGACTTTTGGGTGATAGGATCTTTTATATAAGACCATAAAGCAAAAGGCTCTTTCTGCATAGTGTTGAATTTCCCAGAGGTTATGACAAGGGATTAGACGGGGTAAGAAGATTCGAGAGTGGGCTAAATAGCGCCAAGTAATGCATAACTCAGCTTCGTCATGTCCTTCGGGTTCTGTGGGAAGCAAATAAGACCACGTGTAATTGAGAATAAAATGTGTTGGTTTTTACACATTGGGATAACTCAAGTGAAAAATACCCCTTTAAATATTCTAATTTTGGTTGAGATTATGAGCGCTGCATACACACCACACACACACACACACACACACACACACACACACACATTTGGTTTTTGATTTACATTGCATTTGTTACGGGTTTAGTTCTTCCAAACTTGACATTGTATAATCATTTAAAAGTTTTTCTTAAAAGCTGGGCACAGTGGTCCACATTTATAATCTCAGCTACTTGGGAGGCTGAGACAAGAGGATCACAAGTTCAAGGCCAGTCTTAGCAACTTAGCGAGACCGTCTCAAAATGAAAAATAAGTGGTGGCGGTGTAGTTCAATGGTAAAGTGCCACTAGGTTCATTCCTCTATATCAATTTTTTTTCTTAAAAATTATTCAGTTTATGCTCTAAATATAAAATCTCAAGAAACAGCTGTGTCAGCCCACAAGGAGGTATATTTTTTACTATTTTTGGCCTCTGTTTTAACATTTTGATAATGAATCAAGTTAACTGGTACCCATCACTAACTTTTGGTTGCTCATGGCTGCCCTCGATATTGGTGATGGCAAATAATATCAGGTGCTACGTGGATAATATCACAGTTTCCATCTCTAAAATGTCTCTTGTCTTATGAGTTGATCTCAGACACATCACTACCATGGTGACCCAACACTATGACTGACAACTACTGATCTAGTTTACAAGATGCTCAGTGTGGTAAGAGCCCACTCACGCATTGATAATAAACTTGGGACCTCAAGCTTTAACATGTAGTTTGCTATCACCCAGGTATTTTCCTTTCAGCATTTTATTTAAATAGAAGGTATAGTTTTGTCAATCATTAACAAAAATTGATAGGTATTCATGAAGGAGTGTTTGTAGTAGAATGAAACCTTTGTTTGTACTTAAGAGTTGAATCCGGGCTGGGGATGTGGCTCAAGCGGTAGCGCGCTCGCCTGGCATGCGTGCGGCCCGGGTTCGATCCTCAGCACCACATACCAACAAAGATGTTGTGTCTGCCGAGAACTAAAAAATAAATATTAAAAATTCTCTCTCTCTCACTCTCTCTCCTCTCTCACTCTCTCTCTCTAAAAAAAAAAAAAAGAGTTGAATCCAAGAGGTTTTGAACAAATTGCTCAATTTATTCTGAGTTTCAGTTTTCTTATTTAAAAAGTGGGGCTAGCAGTTTGTTATAATCACACTCCAAACTGTCATAGCAATAATAAGAGCAAGAGTGATTTGTAAGTTTGGATGCACCAGGCATGTATAAGATTGCATTCAGTTGCAATTATTGAGCACTTGCTGTTTGTTAACATCCACTGTATGCTATGCTCCAAGTTTGATATACAATATAGGATATAATAAGTTTCCTGTCATTGGGATTGCACTAGGGTTAGTAGTATAAAAAAACTAGTAGGAATAGTTAGTAGTATAAAAAAATAGTAGTATAAAAAAAACTAGTAGGAATGAAAATTGTGTGGCCCCAATATAAGAAGTAATGAGGATTTTCACTAGCTTCAAGAAGATTTAAAGAGCATTGATTGGATTTTTGCATACTAGGTTCAGTTTTGTTTCCAAGTCAAGGTGGTAAGGTTGGTACATTTATTATTTATTAAAATAGAACTCTTGGACTGGCGAATGAAGTTTCTTGGTAAAGTACTTGCCTAACATGTGTGAAGCCCTGAATTCCCCATCCCTAGTACTGAAAAAACAAACAAACAACAAACAAACAAAAACCCTCTTGAACTATGGTAATAATAAATACTCATTTAAGAAAAAAAGACTATAAAATTGCAAAAAGTAGAAATTATAAGTCCCTTGACTTGAGCTGGGTTTGTGCCTTACCACTATTCTCACTAGTTATGCAAACCTTTGTCAACTTCCTCAACATTAAAATGGGATTAATAAATAAGAAATCTTTCAAGAATTAAGAGAAAAGCAATATAAAATGCCAAGCATAATATGAATAATGAATAAGTGTTCTTCCTCTCCCTCCTTTATATTTAAAGTTAATTTGAGTAGAATTAACTGTACATGTAATGTAGTGATCTGAAAAAGACCAATTTTCTCTGAATATACCTTTGCTCATTCTAGGTTCTGTTTGTGCTTCACAAATGCTGCCAAATCTCCAGCATCCAGTGGAAGGGTTATTCTTTGCTATTTTACAAACTTACTATCCCAAGGACTTTTCCAATGGTTGACCATTAATTCTCAGGAAATGCCTAAACCCTGTGTTATACTGGCTGCTTTAAAGTTTTGAGGAAAAGGCACAGTAAAAACATTATTTTTGTTTGTTGAATAACTTCATCCTATAGCCACAGCCATTTCCCTGTGGACAGGAGCATGGTAAAGTGTCCTTTGTGAGTCTCTAATGACTGTGGCAATCAAAATAAGTAAAGAGTGAGGTTTCACTTTCATTATTCTACAGGAATTGTTCAATTGTAAATTAAGGGATAAAAATTTGCCACTTGGCAAAGAAACAGGAAAGGTTTTATCTTTCGCTGATTTCTCAAGTGTCCTGACTCTAGGCATTTCAGATGAAACCACTTCGATGCTAATGACTGTTTGCTTCTCACTTAAAGTAGCATGTCCCAAAGAAAAGCTGCATATCCTGAACATATTTCCCACAAGTCTTCTGGGAGCTAGAATGGATTTCATGGTGTCACATGAAAAGAAATGTCTTTCTTTTCTGAAGGAGGCCCAGGCAAAGCCTGGCCTTTGGTGTCATAGAACTGGTTTCTTAATGGCCTTCAAATCATATCTGTGATCTAGGCAAGCTGCTCAACTTCTAGAGCTGCAATGTCTTCATCTCTGTTATTCAGCAATCTGCCTGCCTTAGGAGATGGCCCCAGAGATCGCTTGGGAGAATGTGTTCATATTTCCTGCACACCACAAGCAGTAGTAAATATTTATTCCTTCACATTCTCTGTCTCCTCTATCTAAAAATGTTAGATCTTTCATTTGTTTGGTGGTTACAAAAGTGCTTTCATACACATTATCTCCTCTGAGTTTTCAAAACAATCTTGGAAAGTAGTTAGATTTGGACTTACTATGTAAAGGTATTTTATAAGTAAAAAAATTGGTCAGATTTTTTGCCAAAGTCTCCTGGGTGGTGAAGGTAAATGCCAACAGGAAGTTCAGGTCAGGTGGCTCCTGAGTCTATGTTTACCCCATCACACTCTGTAGATATCCATACCTTTGTGGAAGACGTGAACAACAAACTTAAAAATAGACTTCTTGCCTTGTGGTGATAACTCTCAGTCAGGGTTCGAGAGAGAAAGAGAACCCATGTGACATTTGTTAAAACGGATTGGCTTAGGCAATTTGGGGGACTGGTTAGATATGTCTGGAGCCCATAGAGGAGGTGGTCAAGAAGGGAAGTCATGGACATGCCTGTTTTGTTACTATACCTGAATACCACAGACTGGGTAATTTAGCCCACGGGTCTGGAAGTCCAAGAGCATGGTGTCACCATCTGCTTGGGTCTTCCTGCTGGGTCATGGCATGGTGAAGGACATCATGTGCTGAGAGCAAGCCAGAATGAGCTTACTTTCATAACAAAAGTACTTCCAAGATAACTCACCAATCCACCAGTCCCTGAGTGGATTAGTCCAAGTCCACTCATAAAGGCCTCAAAGGTCCCACCTGGTCCTAACTCCTAATACCCCATGATGGGAATTGAATTTCTTTTTTTCTGATTTTGGTGATTAAACCCAGGGGTACTTGGTCACTGAGCCACATTCCTAGGCCTATTCATTTTTTACTTTGAGACAGGATCTCACTAAGTTTCTGAGGCCTCCTGATGGGGATTGAATTTCAACATGAGTGTTTCTGGGGACATTCAAACCATAGCAATGCTAGAATCCAGAAGCATGAGCTGGAATATGGACTCTCTGAAGTTAGGGAAGGCCTGGGCCCTCTTATAAATGATAACCAACTGATTAAGTTGGATCCAACAGGACGGTCTCTCCACTGATTACTGAAAGTCAACTGATTAGGGACTTTAATTACATCTATGAGATCTCTTCACAGCAACATCTGGGTTGACATTAACCCAATTGCTACAAGAAGGTATGTGTATGCTACTGTGTGGCTACTGCCTATTTTCCTTCCTCTGACTCTCAGGAGAGGACATCCTTTGTAGTCCTCCCAAACTGAGGCCATACTAGAAAGGGACTTTTGTGGAAAACTCATAAATCCATCATAATAAGAAACCAAAACTCTCTGCTGAAGCATCTATCTCTAGTAATGTATTTTTTTTAGCACTTGTGCAAACCTCTGGTTCCTCGGAGACATGAGTGAGCTGGGAACTGAGTGGTCACCGTGAGTTCATTCTTAGCTGTTGTTCTATACTAAGTTCTGGGGTGGCTTGCTATGCCATATAAGTTAACTGATATAGTCATCAATTTATGCCTGGAGTGGCATTGGGCTCTCTGAGCATTTTTGTGGATCCCTGTTTTGAATTAATCAATTAATAGGTGCCAGGCATTGAGGCAGAAGCCTGTAATCCCAGTGACTTGGGAGGCTGATGCAGGAAATCACAAATTAGAGGCCAGTCTCTGCTTCTTAGTGAGACCCTGTTTCAAAATAACAAAAAGGAATAGGGATGTTGCTCAGTGGTAAAGTGCCCCTGGGTTCGCTCCATAGTACCAAGGAGGGGAAACCCAGAGAGAATTACTAGGGTATTTCTGTTAGGATTCTTTTATCTAGCATTTTTCTGATATGGCATTATTTCTAAACTCTCACAACCGGCATACACATATAGAGTTGTTTGGTAGGATCTTAAACTTTAGTAGAGAAGCCCAGATGACATAAGCCACTTGCATTGAGTATCTTTGAAGTAGCTCTTCCTTGGACCCCTGAAGGGCTTAAGACGGCATGAGGCCTGGCTTCCCTCTAATCCTGGTTCAAGTAGATGCAGGCTCTGACTGGCCAACTGGCCTAAGGAGATGTCAGCTACACTCATTTCTTACCACATTCCTGACCTGCTGCACTTCCTGGACCTTAATGGCCTCATAGATCTGAAGAGTTAGAGTGCTATTTAGGGGAAGTGAAAGAACAATTTCAGAGGGCATTCATAGATTTTGATGACTATGAATCATACCTTAAGAATCTGTGGCTACCTTTGAAGCAGAGAACCACAGGATGTAGCTGATTTGTTCGGCATCTGTGCTCTTGCTGTGGTTCAGTTTTCCAAAGTCCTGACTGAGCTGAAAATGACCTATGCCCACCAAGATCATGTGTAAACGCTTCAGATGTATTAACCAGAATCATTCTTAATTTTCTGTCTGTGTTGCCAAAATCTTGCTGCACTTGGGTTTTCTTGACATGTGGACATTTTTCTTACATGGAATGGCTGAGATCAAAGCCGAGACTCCCAGAGGGATGTGGATTGTGACTCCAGAATGAGATGTGCCCTAACTTGGATCACATCCAAGATTTGACACAACAGTGCAGTTAAAAAATGAGTTTTCAAAGAGCTTAATTGAGATGTACAACTGACTGCCACTGGACTTAGCAGAATGGATACTTGAATGTGTTTTGTTGAATGATTATTCTTTTAGAATAAAGAGAAAGGATATCCCAGAATTTCCTCCAGTTTTGAGCCTAATTCAGTATGTCTCAGGCAAACATAGATGGTGTGCTTTCCTCTATTCTCACACCACCCATCAATAAGGGAAACTCAGAACACCTGACGGAGGGGTTTTGTCCCTTTCACACCAAGCAAGCAATTCTGTATCAGTGGACACCAGTTGAACATCTTCTAACCCAATTCAGTTCTGACACCATCTACTTGAAGATAGCGTCAGTTCCCACGGGCTATGGGTTCAGTCACCAAGACTGCTTCTCCCACATCAATTTTAGATGCCAGTTTCTAGCTTCAGGTGGATTTTCCTGTGCTTGTGACTGGCCACCTATAAATCTACTCCTTGGGTTCAATTAATTATTTTTTTTTGGGGGGGCAGGCTCACAGATCCGAGGGAAATACCTATTTACATTAACAGGTTTATCATAAAGAGTATGGCAAAGGATACAGATGGAGGGATGCACAGGGGGAGGTATGGGAGATAAGGCAGGGAGCTTCCATGTCGTCTCCTGGTGCACCAGCCTCCAGGAGCCTCTGAGTACCCAGCTGAATGGATGCTCTCTGAACCCTGTCCTTTTGAGGTTTTGTGGAGACTTCATTGTATAGGTGATTGCTTATAGACTGGGTGTCTATTTAGATTCTTCTTGGCCTTTGTGCAGTATTCCTCCATTCAGGGTGCAGGGTAGGAGCCCTCTAGAATGAGAAGAGTCTTATGATCTACTGTCTGACAAAAAGAGTCAGAGGTTTCTCTGTGGCTCTAAGACACAGGCAGAGAAGATTAAGGAAGGGATTTATGAGCTAGGACCTGTGAACAAAAACCCCCAAATACATATTATGCTATCACATCCAGTTAGCATACAAATCTGGCAGATATTTCAGTGTCTTGCAAATGAATGTTTTATTTAATTTACCTGATTTGTGTAGTTTAAGGGTTTAGATAACCCTTAAGTATGAGTTTCTAGGAACTATCTGCCAATAGAAACTATTCACGTGTTTGTTGGAGAAATCCTTCCTCATGAAATTTACACATTTTTGAGATATTTTCTATTATGATTGAAAAAAGATACCACTCTTCCATTGACAAATCACCTCCATCCTTCATCACAAAACACTTTGTCTTTAGAAGCTTGTGGCCCAGAAGAGAGGCTGAACCTTCCCAAGATGTGGCATGAAGCTTTCCTCTCTTCCAAGTCCAATTTATTAGACCTCCAATTAAAATAATTAATCTAATGACTATTGATTAATTTACTTTTATAGAAATAGTAATTGCCTTTATTGAGCACTTGGGAGGACTTTAAAACTGGTTACGTAGGAAGCCCTTTCAAGACAATCCTGGGAGGTAGACACTATTATTATCCCTGTTTTAAAATGAGGAAATGAAGAACTCAGATGATTTGTGCAAGGCAAGCTAGAAAACAGACACAGGCAGTGCCCAAACAGTATTGTTTGGCTCTGAGCTCATTTTATGAAAATATAAATGACTAGTGGAAACTGTATTAGAGTACGGGAAGTGGATGCTTGGAAGTTAACAGTAATTATTGTTAACTTTTGATTAGCAGCTGGAGGGCTGGCTCCTAGCACAGTCTGGGGAATGATGTCAAGTTTACCATCTCTATTGGGTCAGACTTTGAAGGATCTTTTAGACTTTAGATTTCACTCAGGGCAGAATGTTTTACAATACACTAGAGGTAGGGGAGAAAGATGCCTAGAGAAGGAGAAGGAGGAGGAGGAGGAGGAAGAGAAGGAGAAAGAAAGACAGAAACACTCTTAATAATGCCAACCAACCACTGAGGCTTCTATATCTCTAGATTCCTTCCCATTGATCCAGGACGTGTCAGTGCAATTCTTAGTATTTCAGTCACACTACCTGAAAAAAAAAAAAAAAATTAAGGCCCAAAACCCATTTTGAGGCGTGGTCTCTCTCTGGTCATTCTGACTGCTTTAGTACATAGCTGATTTCATTGGCGCTCAGTCATTTCCCCTTCCTGGGCAGCTGCAATTATCTGGCTCTACCTTAGTGAGACAAGCGCATGTTTGTCTGTGTCCTCCACATAATCAAAAGCCGGGAAATCTCAGCATTCTGATCCTGGGGGCAAGCTGCAGTGGGCCTCTCTTTACAGGACTGACTTCCTGGCTGGACGGCAAGGGAAGGCTGCCAATGCCCTTCCCATCCAAAGCTGGTGACATGGCCCCGCGTAAACATTGACTTTGTTTAGCCTGGAAATCCCTGGGTGCCTGGAGAGGTGTGAGAAATGGATTCTGAAAATGCTAATCTGGTGGAGGTCCACCCTGGCGTCTTGCTGCAGCTCCCTGCTATGACTCACTCCACGTTGCTGGGTGGTTCGGGTGGTTCACATGCCGGCCTGCCTGCCGGAACAGGAAGGCCCTTATTGTGCTCAATTGTTTTCCTGAATGCCCTTTTCAACAACAGCAAAAGGAAACATTACTGTTTGGCTTGCTGCCATCGTGGCCACTGGGTACTTACAGTGCTTAGAATGCAAACCTTGGGCTCAGCCTAGACGTGCCAGAAGAGATGCGTGGCTGCAGTTCGTCCTGTTTCAGATGAAACGCTGCCTTCCCCAGTACACAGTCCTGGGGATTTAGGACAAGGGAGCTCCCCAGATTAGCAACAACCCTGACCTGAGCTTTCCCATTTATTTAATGAAACTGTTTGGAGTCCAGTAACCCCATGGGGAGTCTTGACACAACCCCCGACTGAGCCCTGCGGGAATAAAATAGAAAAGACCCTGCCTCTCACGGGCTACCTCCTTGGATGGATTGCTCCTGAGGACTGGGAAGATGGGGAAAGTGTGGCCTGGGGAAAAAGGGGAGGAGGAAACAAGAAGGTCCATGTTGGGGTAAAGGAATCTACCGCCTGGGGCTGCCCAGCTTCTGGGTGGAATGAAGACATAAGAACCCCCACAGGACAGGGCTCCTGGGTTGGATGTCCCTGAACTGTGGTATCACTCCTGTGTTCAGTAACAAGCCTGGGTTGTTCGTCCCCTCCAGACACCCTGGCCAGACACTTTTCCTGTCCTTGGTCTGCTGCTGCCCTTCTTGGGAGTCTATTCCACTGGACTCAGGAGTAAAAGTTATGCTGCAGTTTGGGGCCCAAAATGAGAACTTGGGGTATGGTGGCAAGGATGCTTCTTTCCAGAACTCAGTGCTGCTCTGGGCCCTGAGCGGCCCTCACTGCATTCACAGAATCACGGTGACTGCCCTGCCCTGGCTTCCTGATCATCTCTCAGCTTTCATTCCACAGGGGCTCAAGCTAAAGGTTGAGGAAGAAAAAATAGAAAGAGTGAGGTGGCAGGAGAAGGCAGAGCCTAGGCTCTTCCTTCTGGCTGCTTCTTCCTGTCTCCTTCATTCTCTCAGAGTCTCCTGCATCAACAAGCTGTGCCCTTCTTTAGGACAGGACCTGCAGTTTGATGTAGATTATGTCACACCAAGAGACACAGGTGCCCCTCGTCACCTGTTCTGAACACAACTGAAAGCTGAAGTCCTTGGGCTTACCCAGAATGCCCTGCTGCAGGAGCTACTTTCAAATCCTCAAGTGTTTTTTGCCAGTTTTCGCCAACGTGTACCCTCTAAAAGGCAAGTTGTCTTATCTGACGTGCAAACAGCTTGGGAAACTAGATTTCAAAAGCAAGAAAAGTACGCAGGTTCTATGCTGTGGGACATAACTGAACATTTGTGTTTGGTGGCTTTGCAAAGGGGTTCAGGAGTGCAGGGTTGATGTATTTTAGCTTGGTTAATCGCTAATTTCTTTTGTGATGGGGAACAATCCACAGGTGATTTTCTTCACCAGATAAAGCCTTGCTAAGAGAATATAGATGCACCAGACAGGAGTAAAACCACAACTAGCTTTGTGGCTGACTACAAGACCTTACCCCACTAGGGGAAAAAGGAAGAGTCCAAGGTCTGGAGAGAGACCCATGAAGGCTTTCAGCACCTTAGGCAGGTACCAAGCATGCTGCTGGCAGCTGGGAGCAGCCACATCTGAACTTACTACACTTGGCAGGAAGGGGTGTCAGGTGGGACAGCCATTGTGATGGCTATTTCTAGCAAGTGAACAGCAGTGAAAGGTGAGGCTAGTGTGTGGTCTTGCTACATCAAGCTTCCCTGGAAAAGGACAGTCATACACCAATTATGAGCCAGCTGGGATATGTACGCTCTCAAATCTCCCAATTCTCTCAGGTACATAAAAAAGCCAGTTGGAAAAATATCATCAAGTCACACTCCTCAAGTTCAGATACCACATTCGTACCAAAGCACACTGCTGTCTGCGTGTTCAATTCAGATGGAATCATCTTGCTCCTTTCTTGAGGCCAGAATGAAAAATCTCATTATAGGACAGCCAGCCCAGAAGCCCCAGACCTGGGAATGAGGCAAAGGGGGAAGGCCCAGGACACATAATCAATACTCAATATGACTTCCATGAAAACACCTCCTCATTTTTTAGAAATATTTTTTTTTAAAGAAACACCTGAAGTTCCAATCTTTTGGAAACAACCTTTCACAGACCCCAGTCAGGAAAATGCTTATATAGATATTCAATGTTCTTTGTTCTCCTTGTTAAGACACAAGAGATCCTAGAATACTGAAATCCAAAACAAGCAACATTTAACCATGTGGGAACATGAGCAGTAAATGGTAAAAAATATCATCTGCCACTTTCCTTCCCTCTTATGTTATATCTTAAGCAAGTAACATGAAGAATAAGTGGTGGATGGTTGGAGGAGGAGAGGACTATACCTAGTGGATGCTCAGGTTATAGTTTTATATCTGGTGGATGATTGACATTCATGGAGAATGGGAACAGGGGAAGCAGACTCTCCTTGGAGGAGAAGAAAGATGGTGAGTTCCTTCTAGCTTTAGGGATGTCCAAGTGGAAATCTCCACTAGGCAGGCAAATCAAGTCTGGAGTTGAGAGAGGTCTGGGCTGAATGCATGAATTTGGGTCAACAGAGACTTAAAGCTGTGTATGTGCGTGCATGAGATCCTCAGAGGAGATGGCTGAGTGTGAGAGAGGCCCTGGGGGTGGGGGCACAGCATGCTGGACAGCGATCAGGCAGGGAGGCAGTACACTTGCAGACCGGCAGAAGCCTGCTAGACCCATGATGTAGTTGGACAGTGTGGATTTACATTAAGAGTTAAACAAGGCTTTGCTGTTTTCTTCTTTAAAAATAATGCCTTCCATTTGTGTATTGAAGTAAGATTTTTCAAAGTGCACTTTCAACTTTGAAAATTGCATTCTTAAACTATTGAGGAAGTCGTGGAAGACATTATGAGCCTTGCTTTATTCTATTTTTATTTTTTACTTATATATTTTAAGTTGATGCATATTAATTGTCCATATTTATGGGGAACAGTGTGGGATTTTAATACATGTGTACAATGGGTAATGATAAGATCAGGATAACTGGCATTTCTATCACCTCATGTGTATGTGTGTGTGTGTGTGTGTGTGTGTGTGTGTGTGTGTATATATATATATATATATATATATAATTTATATATATTTTCCCCATATATAATTTCTTTTTGTTGGGAATATTCAAAATCTTCTTTATTAGCTATTTCAAAGTTTCCATTAATTGCTGTCAACTGCAGTTACTCTACTGTGTATAGAACACTGGAGGTCACTCCTCCTATCTAACTGCTTCCCTGTCCCCATTAACCATCCTCTCCTCCCCCTCCTCCCTAATACCCTTGCCAGTGAGGCCTGTTCTAATGACAAGGGCGATGAAGTTCATCTATGAGACTGTGGGTGGGAAAAGGAGATGAGAATTCATTTTTCCTGGACACCACCAGCATGCTCATAGTTCTTTATCTTCACTTGTTTTTATTTTTATCTTGGTGGTGCTGGAGTGGAACCCAGGGCCTCATGCATGGTAGGCAAGTACTCTACCACTGAGGAACTGTCCCAGCATTTTTTATTTTATTTTGAGACCTGCTCTCCCTGAATTGCCTAGGCTGGCCTTGACCTTAACAATCCTCCTGAGTAGCTGAGATTACAGACACACACGACTAGACTCAGTTCACAGATATCGGTTTTTACTTTACTTTTGGCAAATTGCAAGGTGACTCCTTGTCTTACAAATGTACTTGTTCCACTTTTCTACTGGATCATAACACCCTGGAGGCCAGGAATTGTGTCTTGGCTCTCTCCTGCCCCTTCCCTCCATCCAGCCTCCACGAAAGCATTTGATAAATTGGGGTGGGAGATTTGAATCCATAGCAGCACAAATGTCTTCATGTTTTGAATGCTCTGAAGTGTCCACCTGCAGCTCAGAGATTCCTTTCCTTCCACAACAATGAGGGTGGCACTAAATAGGGGGTTTTGTTTGAAACAGCATTAGGAGAACAGCCAGAAGAGGTTAATCCATTCTGTAGAGAGTCTTTCTAGGGAAGTCAGCATGATCAGCTCAGCAAATATTTTTTGGATCACTATGTACTTTTGCACAATCCATTTCCCCCTTTTCCAAATCATACATAATTGCATGGAAATTTGCTTTTGAAATCAGATAAGGAAAATGTGACTAAGCAATCTTTTTTCATTCCCTCAGTTTTTTAAAAAAATAATTTATTTAAATTTATTTTTGCATTACATTTTGCACAATTTTGCATTTATTTCTCCTGAATCTCAATAATCAGTGAATTCCTGATATTGTCACTTTCTTCCCAGGGATATGGGAAATAAAGGCAATCTATAGAGTACAGGGGAGACAATGATAGCTGTGGCCTCAGTAGATTTGGGGGTGGACTCTCTCACTCAGGCAAGTTATTTCTCTTAGGGTCTGTTTCTTTATTTGCAAGTGAGAAAAACACTCTCACAATAATAGGGCTGGTAACAGAATTGAGATAAGACATAAAGCTAATTCATATTGACTGATGGTATATGCTTGATAAATGTTTATTTTATTTCCACTCCCTCTATTTTTAACTCTGACACATATTTATTGTGTAACCTTGGGGGAGGTCGTTCAACACTTGGGAGTAAGAGTCTGTCCCTGTCATTTACAATTTCTTACATTTTTTTCCTTAACCTGTGCTGTCCCACAACAGATTCTAAATACCACCTATTGTCATGCTCATTGTCAGGTAGGTGCTCAAATACTTTTCAACTACCTTTTTAAAATTTTAGCTTCATCATTTGTCATGTAGTATCTGCCTCCATGTAATTACTTAATTATAAAATTTTTAAGTCTTTTCAGATATTCATGATAGAGATGTAACATGGTGTCATTGGTTGTACTGATTTACCCTATAATTTCCCTTATTATACAGGACCCTTGAATCTATGTTCCTTACTCTTTTATTTTTGTGTAGAGAAATGCCCAGCAAAATCAGAAAATTGGCAAAGAGTGAAGTTTATGCAGAATTGAGAGTTGATCAGAAATAAAGTGACTGTGTAATTTGTTGTTCAAAAGAGGGGCACATTTGGATATAAGAAAGGGAGCTCTTAATGATTATGATGTCTCAAAGGCAGTAACTGGGGGTGTCTAGGACCACCATGTTCACTCTGGTTATGGCAGTTGCCAACCTAGGTTATCTCATCCTTTCAACAGCTATCTTAAGCTAACCCATTACCCTCGTATTGAAATAATTATAATGCACTCTGCAGCATACATTTAATGCTTGCATTTCTACAAATGACTTAATGGGAACTGTGTTGACCAAATAAAGCATATTATGTTGAAGAGAACCTCCTGAGTATGAGAAGTTTCCAGGTATAGCAGGAGATGTTATATGACTTTTAATCATTCAGTTCATAATTTAATGGAGACTTCACATGTGGGCCTGCTGATCTATTCCAATGTGTCCTTTTTCCCCAGACTCCATAATATCTCTCTAGTTCATGGGCCATGTTATGCCGCTTCTAAGAATTTTGCCTGAAAGGTGACATAATCAGTTTACTCCAGAAGATTTTACTGAAATTTAATTTGTTGAGTTGGGATAGAAATTTCTTTGTGAATGGTTAGAGGATGCATGAATGAACTTCCAGAGTTACCAATTCTTTACATTTTCAGAAAGGGTTTTTTCCTTGTTTTGTTAGAAGTCACTTCTCTAAGCACTTGAATGTCTCCGGTGATAAGGTAATAACCACTGAGGCCACAAGAATTGCAAATAAATTTACAAAGAATCTGAAATAAAGATGAACATATAAGCTGATTCATTTATGAGACTATTTCCTGCTTTCCAGAGGGAAATCAGATGTCCTTTGATGTGCAGACATCCAATGAACATCTCTTTCACAAACAAAAATGACATTTGACCAATAAGGTGAGATCCTTTTTGTCATTTTCTTGACTGAAGAGCCTGACAATCATTTATTACCATGTCTTAATTCTGTAAAATTCATTCACTAGGATACTAGAAAGAAGACATGAAACATATGAAGAAAATCAGGTTCAAATTTATACCCTGACTGCTGATAATATTCTCATTTGTAAAACTAATTCTTTTATGGATCAGGTGAGATAAATGTGCCCAAATCTCATCTAGCCTAGGGTCAAAAAATTAACAAACTAGAATGTAAACCCCATGTAGGTGGCATTTTGTTGGCAACCCCAGAATGCATGATTGTGTGTTCAGTAAAACTTTTAAATGAATGTATGGTATCAACAACAAGATAATTGATGAAGGTAGCATTTCTTCATGAGAACATTTAGCCTAGTGTTGTACATATGTTGTACCTTCCTTCTCTCTTATTCTGAGCCTAGAAGTAAAAATATGAATGATGAATAGAATCAGCACTCTCTTCAAACTACTCAAGTAATTCAAGAATCTCATTAAATCTGCTTGTTTATTCCTCCCCTCACTCCAGTATCTATTGCATGTGCAGGTTACTATGAATCTCTGGTCTTCCTTATTGTGATCAGAAACATCTGGGAACTTGTTAGACATGAAGACTTTTGGGCACCACCCTGGATTTATTGAGTCAGAATGTGTACTTTAATAAGATCTGAGTGATTCAAACACACATTCACATCTGACAGGTTAAGCTGTAACAATCCTTGAGAGAAGCATTTGCTTGACATCTGGTAGGAGCTCATAATTTCATCTGAAAGACAAAAACATGCACAGGTAGCCCGTGTGGATCTTAGGCAACAAATCTTAGTGTGAGCACTATATGATTTTATTTTTTCCATAACTCAACTTCTGTTTCCAGGTCCATACTGCTGGTGTGCTGGAAATTTTATCTCAAAACCATTTGGAGCTTCCTTACTTTTTTCTGTGCAATAGTAGCAAGGTGTTGGGATGAAGGGACATTCGGTTCATCTGTTGGTATATCTATCAGGTACCCCCTGAGATCTCTGTGCGCTGTCTAGTCTTTGGTTGGCAGCAAATGCAATAGCCTTACTCTTTCTTCCTGGGCCCCTTGGAGTCTACTAACAGTCTGAAAGCTTGATGTCATGTCACGACACAGGGATCTCATCTTCCCAGGACCCAGCAGGACTGAACACAACTGATAAGGCTCTGCCCCAGAAGTAGAATATGAGGAGAGTGTGCATGTGTGTATGTCCTTGTGTGTGTGTGTCCATGTGAGTCTGTGTCTACCTATATATGGGTGCCCATGGGTGTGTGTATCTGTGGCTTTTTTCTATGTGTCCCTGTATGTGTATTTGTGTCTATATGGGTCTGTGTCTCTGTGTCTATCTGTATATGTGTATTTGGTGTGTTTGTGTATGCTCTCCTCATATATGTGTGTTTGTGATTGTGTGTATGGATGTGTGCTTACGTGTGTATGAGTGTGTGTGTGTGTGTGTGTGTGTGTGTGTTTATGTAGAGGAGTAGTTCTTCCTGAGACCCACTCAGGACATTGTTCTTGTTATTCTCTTCCTTAGTATTACTTCAGCTCAGGAAACCTTTCACTATTTTTATAAAAATCCCTACCTCCTTTGATCTGTTATGTTTTTCTCTAGGGCAACCCTCCACAAGTGAAGTCTGCCCCAGAGGCACTAACATTGTCTCTTAATGGGTTGAAGTTCTTGGAACCACAAAGTCAGGAAGATTTTGCCTCAACAATCCTCTGGGGCAAAGGATCTGGATTTTGGGGCACAAAAGGAAATTGCAATGAGGTAAAAATATACTGTCTCGAAAGCATTATTTTGCTACAGGAAATAAAGAACAAATAAAGGCCAGTTACAAGCCAAGTCATAAACTGGGGCCTAATTGTGTGGGAGCTAATGAATGAGCAGGTCCCCAGCTGGGACACAGTCCTATGAGGTTCCATCTTGAATCAGTGAGGACGGAATGCCTCTCTGGGCTAAGGTGGGCAGTGCAGCCCAGCACTCCACTAGCTTCCAGGATGAATTCAAAGATGCAGTGCTTCTGCGTGGGACTTGGGGAAGCTAATACCAGCTTCATCTGCACAGGATTTACCTTGTCATCTACTGTGAGCTGCTGTCCAAATTGAGACTGGATTGCCCCAGCCAGAGCAAATCTTCTAAGGGCTACATGGCTGAGCCACTTTTGAGTCTTTATGCTCCCACAGCTGACAACACGAAGACTGTTTGGGTTTTCTGCTATACTCTATCCCCTTTACAATTCTTTCCTAATGGCAAATACCTAAAAGGGTGAAAGGCCTTAAGTATGGAATTAGACAATGTGCTGTCTAGCATGAATAGACATTGCTAATTAACGGGAAAATTCCAGCTGGACTTATCAATACAAAGAAACATTATTATTATTATTTTTTGTCTCTTTTTCTGTCTCTCTCTGCCTGCCTGCCTCTGCCATTTCACTTTGTAGGACTGTTGAATATTTTCCCAACTTAGTACCTCCTATGGTGATAAAGAACTGGCCTTTGCAATAAAGACCCAGACCTGGGTCTCATTAAGGCTGTCTTCCAACTTGCCTGCTATGCAAATAACCACCCTTCTGCCCTCCTTCAACTTTTGAGGGCTATGAGCAGAGTGTCTTCTTCCTATAATAAGAAATCATGAACTTAAGTGAGGAATGTGTTCCTGACTTGCCTGTATTTATAGGCATAGGGTTTGGATGTTGTGGTGATAAGATTTGGTCATAATAAGACATTTTTAATTGGTATCCGTATCATTAAACACATAAGAGTTGCTGTCAAGGGGAATTTCTTCCCAGTTTTTAGAGTACTTCTGTAGTTTTATCCGTTTGTTCATTTGTCTCTGTTAATTTACTTAGTAATGTACTGCCATGCAAAGGCTGACTTAGTGATTTGCCCAAGGTCATTTAAAGTAGTAAACAGTAGCCCTAGATCTTCAGCCTAAGTCTTCTGATTCTAATACTTTTTATGAACAATGTTTACTAGAGTGACATGGTTTTATTTCTTCAAGCAAGTTTTTATTGGATGGGCATGTGTAAGTGTGCTAGCACAATGTGTTGCTTTTGACAGCCTTAATGTCCATAAAATTTTAATAGATTGGCCCATGAGGCGGCTGGTGTGTATACCTGTTGATTTTGCCTTCTCAGCATGCAGCCCATCACTCCTGGTAATAAAGCATTGATTTTCCTCTGGGAACAAATTTTCCCTGTTGTGTGTGGATTTGGCAAGACAGTGCTCCAGCTCCCTCCTCTCTGGCCTAGGGTTGAGCAGACTCTCTCAACTGATCTGTCTTGAGAATTTGAATCTCTAGTGGCCTGCATGAGGATGGGACATCTTGCCCATTCCCCATTGCCTGGCCAATCCCCCAGAGACTGTTAGTTTCTGCTGCCTGGATATTTGGAGCTTTTCTTTGTCTTTATTATTCTTCTTACCTGTATGATCAGAATTTTTCTTTGATTCTATGAATGTCTACATAGCTTTCCAATGAATTCCTTCATGATGAGTTTAGTGAAATTTATTTTAGCTGTGTTTGTGTAACAGGAACATGGATGGGTGGGTTCTTTGTTTCATAAATTCAAAGGATGAAATCCACAGTCATAAGACAGAGAGCACAGAAGTCAGATTTATTAGAGTAATAGAGAAATAGCAGAGCTACAAATGGTAGGGGGTGCCCCAAGAGCGGGTTGCCAATGGATATCTATTGTCTAAGGGTGTCTATGGGCTTGATCTGTCCCTGTAGTTGATTTGTGGGATGACATATAAATATGAGATTCAGAAAGGGCCCATCAATTCTATTTTGTCTTCTTTAGCAACTCTGGAGAAAAAGGATTTCTAAGCCTTTGTTAGCACAAGGATAAGATGAAGGTTTTTTTTTTTTTTTTTTTTTTTTTTTTTTTTTTTTTTTGTGTGTGTGTGTGTGCAAGAAGAAGTGCCTTTGAGAGAACCTTTTCTGGTTGGTCATTGCTAGGGACTACAAAGCGACTGTTCTTGTGGCTAGAACCAATTGGGGTCAGAAGCTTGGTTTCCTAATCTTCTCTTTCATCTTTTCTTCTTCCTTAATATAGGAATTACGAAAGAAAAGTAGAAATATGATTTTATTTTTTTTGATGTAGTTTTAATTTTTGTCTGATATTTTCTCTTCCTTCACTTCCACAGAAGGAGTATATTTCCCACTCATGTTGGATTTGACCATGTAACTTTCTTGGGCTTCAGAGTGGACAGAGAGAAATTCCTTACTCCTTGATTTGGGTTTAGAATGTGATTTGCTTTGCTAGTGGGATGTTAGCAGTCGTGACTCAATGGAATCTGAGGATGCTCTTTCACGTGGAGTCCTGGGCTCTTGCGCTTCAGTTGTGGCCATGAGAAGAGCATGACCAGTCAGTCACAGATTCCAGAAGGAGGATGACAGACCCCCGTGGCAAAGCCATCCAGCTGAGGTTCTCTAGCCTAGCCTAACAGAACCCCTAGTCAACCACAGAAAATGTGAGCTAACTAAATATTGTTGGATACTACAGATTTTGTAGGTGTTTGTTATGCAAGGTTTTTGTACCAATTGCAAGCCAATGCAGAAGTTTATGTTCATAATGGTGTGCCAGCTAAAACAAAAATTAAAATATGTGGGATTAAGTAGTGGCTGTAGGTTGGTAAAATACTGAAGGAACTGTCATAGAAGCCTACAAAAGTAGTGGTCCACTTTATGTAACCATGAACCCTTTGGTATAATTGTCTTCCTGGTGAGCAGGAAGATAGACACGTGACCAATGAACTTGTAGGCTGAGCAAGATGGTTTCCATTAGAATGATGAAGTATTAGCTTCACTGAGCTTCATAGGATGAACTGAGAAAACAGCCGGCTGGTTTGCAAATAGAATTTCAAGGGACTGTAGAGAACTCAAATTTTGTTGGTTTAGGGAAAAACCAATTTCTCAGACCATTTTTTTTTTCATTCAACAGAAGATTCTTAAAGGAAGACACAGCCTTGGAGTATAAGTTCAAGTTCAAGCATTCCAGCAAGACATGGCCTTTCACTGTACCTTTGACCCAAGCATGGGTTGGGTTATAATAAATTTTGAAGACCCGTGAAAGGCATAAAGCCCTGATTGCCTTTCAGTTATATAAAAGATACTGGAGAAAGCTTAAGAACATCATCTTAGGGTTGCCAATGGATATCTATTGTCTAGGAGTGTCTATGGGCTTAATCTATCCCTGTAGTTGGGTGCAATGGGTGGTTCATTGCAGCCTAGTGGTTCATTGGGAGTTCAGATATGGAATGTTTCCATCCTCACAGAAAATTCTCCAGAACGATATTGCCTGAGAGTGCAGTCCAGGGCCTTGATATCATAGGTGCTTAGTGAATATTTGCCAACTAATTATCACAATTAGTTGCAATTTTCAAAATCCTAGAATAATATCCAGATGATCCTAAGCTAAGTGACTGTCATTATCAATGGAAAATGTGCAGAAAGAGAAAAAGAAACAATCAAGAAATGGTCTGGGGCACCATGACCTTAAAAGCCCAGAGAGGTGGAAGCAGCAAAGAGGAATGTGAAGGTAGAAGCAGAAAAAAAGAGCCCAGAGAGTAGGGTCCAAGGAGCCTAGGCAGGCCAGGCATCAGGGAGAGGGTCATCCACAGGCAAATGGTGCTGATGGATCAAGTAAGAACAAAACTGGGAATTTATCGTTTCTTTTTTTTCTTCAGATTTATTTATTCTAATTAGGTATATATGACAGAAGAATGCATTTTGATTCATTGTGCACAAGTGGAGCACAACTCTTCATTTCTCTAGTTGTACATGATGTAGCATTGCACCGTATGTGCAGTCATACATGTACCCAGGGAAATGATGTCCATCTCATTCCACCATCATTCCTGCCCCCATACTCTACCCCTCCAGTGACTCCCCTTTGTTCAAAGTTCCTCCATTCTCCCTGCACCCTGCCATTATGGATTAGCATCCACTTATCAGAGAGCACATTTAGCCTTTGGTTTTTTGGAATTTGCATACTTTGCTTGGCATGATATTCTCCAACTCCATCCATTTACCTGCCTATGCCATCATTTTATTCTCTTTTAATGCTAAGTAATATTCTATTGTGTTCATATACCACAGTTTCTTTATTCATTTCTGACTTCATTTTTCTTATAACTTCTGTGTAATGCAAAATAATATTTATCTCTTTTCTTTCCTCAAATATATCAGTATTGATTTCTGTTCTTGCAGATAAAGAATTGTCTTGTACCTACTTTTAAAAGATCTCACTTAGAGGTTACGTTATTTTCAGTTTATGGTGACCTATGTAACTCTGCACTATGCTTATACTTATTTCTCTCTATTGTTTCTTGAATTCAGGTGATATTTCTTTGACTCCTCTCTATGTAGATGGAGGACATCTGCTCCCCATAACGTCAGTCAGCCTTTTCTCTTCTGACTGCTGATTTCGATCTGTTCTATCTTTCCTATTACATCACTCAGGATTTTAGTATTTACATTTTGTTCTGTAAATGTAATTAAGCTTCTGATACTTTTTGAAGTTTATAAGTTGATTATAAAAATAGAAAAGAAATAAATGTCATTTGTAATAAGTCACCATTGAACTAAACATTGTGATTATTGACTTATTCACTAAATAATCAGTTTATTTTGGGAAACAATTAAAAAAATGGTGCTTGCCTTAAATATTATGTTTGACCTTAAGACACTTAAATGCATGTTTGTTTGCCCATATCTTCTGATGTAAAACCTGGAATCTTTTTCACTGTGAGAGATTTGGAATATGAGTCCCAACAACTCTCTCCGAAGCAAGCTATGCTTGGAACAATATATTTCCTTTCACGTAATACCAGATTCCATGAATAAATCATATTGTGCGATAATTGACATATTAAATGACATGAAAGGATAGTCTGTCTGAAAAATTCCTTTGATGCTTAATTATTACATTTCTGAGTGAGTGCTGTGTTAATATTATTAGACTGGATTAAATAAATAATCATATGTGAATAAAGCTATGGCTTTTATGCTGAAGAAAAACTTTATTTCTTGAGATTAAGCAATGGTAAGTAATAATGAAAATGACAAATAATACCAAAGCAATAAAAATCTAAATTATCTGCAGAATAACTGTACAGTTTGTATGTACATGGCAACAGCCGGCCTCCGTGGTAGTTTAAGTCCTTCCACCCCAACTCTCATGGTAAAGATGAAAAACTCTTTTAACAAGTGCAGGTTTGTAGGGAGATTCCCAGTTTGGCTTCCTTCATGTTCTGAGTGCTTTCAAACATTTTCATCTAAACATGTTTTGTTTTTCAGCTCTGGGTTCAGTTATGACACTTGATAACTTTTTTCTTAAAGTGCTTCTATTAGGACAGAAAATATACTCACGAATACTTCTGGAACTTTGTTCCATATGGGTGATAATTTGGTGTAACCAATAGAGCCCCATGTACTTTATGTACCAAGAAAAACAAAACAAACCCCTCACAACAACAACAAAAAAAATCACCTGTGTTCCCCAAAATCCAGAAGTGTTTTTTGTAAACATTTTCTCATAGTTGCCTCTAGTTCCTTGTTTTTTATAAAAGAAATAAAATGTCTCCAGTTCTTTTTAATAAAATTTTACACATATAAACTAAGAACAAAGGACTGTTTTGACATTGTAGAGTTCTAAGAAAGAGAGGCCCAGATTAAACAAATAGTGAGTGCCACTACATCCACAGCCCAAGGAGCAACAGTGCTTGGGTGATGTTTTCCAGGCAACCCCACAGCATAAATCTTAAATCCCACTGCCTTTCATGTGACATTTATATATAAAAACTGTTTATAGAGCAATGTAACCTTTTCTTGTGGTCATTCGGATTTATCAGGCCTGCCAAGGCCTGGGTCTTACGATATAACTGCTCACAATACGTCAGCAAATATTATCAACACATTTTGCTTTTGCTCTTTGTTTGGATTCTCACCAGAACCAAATAAGGGGCTGACGTCCCAGTTATACAACAAGGTCAACGGCAAGAAGACTGAATCTGACACAGCAGTACTTGCAGACTCGTACTTGCAAACCAGGCAGCGGACTGTTTTTGCAGAAGTTGGACTTTCTCTTCACAGCATGTCTAAATTTTGAATCCATAAAAATTTAAGAGAGGACAAACTCATCTCCACAAAATATTTGAGGGAGGAACAATTCAATCTTATTTAAATAACAGAAAACTGATCCAGAAATAAATTGGTTGCTATATTAGAAAGTAATCTGCTCAAGTTAGAGAATAGAACGTGTTTTAGAATCATAGGTTTGGGAAAAGGCCAGTGAGGATGTGTTTCCCATTTATTGAGTAAGTTAGAAAACAATTTATGGGAATGTTCTGGTAACTGTATGTGACTCTTGATTGCAAACCACCCAAACCCAACTCAAATTAGATTTTGTGAAAAGAGGGAATTGATTGACACAATCAGTTGTCAGTTTTGAGGAGTCAAAAGGGTGAGCTTGATCTTAGACGTAACTGGACCTGGGCCTTCTAGATGTACCTCCCCCATCTGGTTTCCCTCTTAACCTCTTCTAGGAGGTGCCACAAATGGCCCCAGGAGTGCCAGAGGCAAGAGGCCTTTAACGATCATAGTTTTAGTGAAAGAGTAGCTGCATCCTGTGACACAGGTCTGGGAACATTATGGTTGGCTCCATCTGGGCAGGGGACTTTTTCTGATCTAATGACTGTGCCCAGAGAGGGGGCTCTTGTTCTCTGAGTGTCTCAGCCTGGGTCATGACTGATTCTTCCGCAGGAGGTGGCATCACTCCCCGATGTAGCACACAGTCTAAGAAGACTACTTTGGAATGGTGGAAGAGTCACTCCCCAAGGAAAGGGATGCTGGATGGACCAGAATAATTCCTGCTGACTGTAGCTAGTCAGTGAAAGGGCTGCAAATGGAACTCAGGGATCCTGACTCCATGTTTACCACCTGACCAATGTGTGCAGTCTATGAAGCAAAAACAACAGAGATGGTACACATGTGTGTAAATGTACAAAAGTCATTTTACATGCCTGCACGTGTGTTTGGGAATGTTAAGAATGAATAAAGGAGAGGGTTGATGTCAGGAAGGACCTGCTTCTTTATGAGGAAGTTAAAAAATAGATCATAGGCCAAAAACTATTGAGAGAGCTGGTTCATTCTGATAGCATGCTGTTTCCTCAAGGTGGTCACCTTTGAATGACTCTAAGATATGGCAGTAACTGGGGCTTCAAGGCCATAGCTGATGAGCAAACTAAAAATGCACATTTGTAATAAGGAACCTGATGTCTAGATTTTTTAAAATTCGGTGCTAGCAATAGTACTTGGGGCCTCCTGTGTGCTAGGTAAGCACTCTACCACTGAGCAACACCCCCAATCCTGGAGTTTTATCTGAATCATTTGAGTATCAAGGAAGGGAGGAATCATAAAACAAAACAAAGCAAAAAAAAAAAAAAAGCAAACACTGGTTTGTATTTTCGTGAGACAAAAAGATGTGTCTTGAAGTTCATTTTTGCTTTTTCTTTCTTTCTTTTCTTTTTTTTCTTTTTTTTTTTTTTTTTTTGCTGATGGTCCCATGGTCCCAGGTGGAATAAGGAGATGTAGCAAGTAAAATTTTACAAGGGAAAACTTTTTTAAAAAAATTATTATGGAAATTTGCAGCACTTCAAATGATTCTGTTATTACCTGCTTAATTCTTAATTAATCAAATCTCTACTTAATTGTCCTTATCTTTTGATTGAGTAAAATGATAACAAAGGCAGCAATGAGAAGATTTCTACTATAAAGTATAAGAGTTAGTAAATGAACATATTTCATTTGAGCATGTCACCTGCACATAGCAATCTGTGGGAAGGAATAGAAAGATATCTTGTCTTTGATATCAGATGTCAATGGACTTTCTAGTGTATTTTTTTTTTTTTTTTTGCCTAGCATAGTGGTCCAAAAAATGTAATGTGCAAACTTTAGAGGGCTTGTTCAAATCCAGATGGATGGGCCATACCTCCAGAGTTTCTAATTCAGTAGAGCTGTGGGAGTCTGCTAATTTGCATCTCTAGCAAGTTCCCAAGAGTTAATGCTACTCATCTGGGGCTGTATTTGGAGAATAACTACTCTAGGTAGGCCTCCAAAGCTAAGCCCTGGGTGAGTAGTTATGATCCATAACTGAGAGCATTTGTAGCCAGAATTTCTAGCAAGTCATAATTGATTGAAATTAGAAATCAATAGTAAGAAAACATATAGAAACAACATAAGCACATGGAGACTGAACAATACTCTTTTAAGTGAAGAATGGATTGTAAAAGAAATGATAGAAGAAATTGAAAAAAATTTCTGGAGTCAAATGAGAACAGGGATACAACATATTAAAATCTCTGAGACACTATAAAGATGGTACTAAGAGGAAATTTTATAGCATTAAATGCCCACATGACAAACACAACAAAAGGTAGACACATCCCAAATAAGCAATCTAATGCTACAACTAAAGACTCTAGAAAAGCATGAACAAACTAGCCCCAAATCAATAGAAGACAGGAAATAATTGAGCTCATAGATAAAATTAGTGAAATAGAGAATAAAAAATATAATTGGATCAATGCAACAAAGAGTTGGTTCTTTTAAAAAATAAACAAGATTGATAAATTCCTATCCCAAGTAATTAAAGAATGAGAGAGAAGATGCAAGTCAATAAACGTAGGGATGAGGAAGAAGATATCACCACTAAAATTCAAAGGATCATCAGGGACTATATGAAAACTTACATGCCCATAAAACAAATTTATAAATACATATATTTTTTTCAAATTGAACCAAAAGGACATGTAAAATTAAACAGGCCAATATGAAACAATGAGATTGAAGCAATAATAAAATGTCTTCCAACAAAGAAAAGCCTAGAACCAGATGAATTTTCACCTGAGTTCTACGAGAGCTTCAAAGAACTAACACCAATTATCCTCTAATTATTCCATGAAATAAAAAGGGAGGGAACACTCCCAAATTCATTCTATGAAGCCAGTGTTACCCTGACACCAAAATCAGACAAAACATATCAAGGAAACAAAACTACAGACCAATATCTCTGATGAATACAGATGAAAAAATCCTCAAAATATCAGTGATCTACATTCAAAAACAAGTTATGAAGATTGTACACTATGATCAAGTTATATTCATCTCAGGAATGCAAGGTTGGTTCAATATATGTAAATCAATAAATGTCATTCATCACATAAATAAAATCAAGGACAAAAATTACACAATTACTCGATAATTATAGAAAAAGCCTTTGACAAAAATCCAGCACCCACTCATATTAAAAACACTGAAGAAACTAGCAGTAGAGGAAACTTACCTTATAGATCAGAAAGACTATATATGATAAACACCAAACCAACATCATACTGAACTGAGAAAAACTGAAAACATTCCCTTTAAAATCAGGAACAAGGAAAAGATGTCCACTTTCACCACTCTTATTCAATATATTTTTTGAAACTCTAGCCAGGCAAGAGAAGAAATTAAAGGGATACAAGTAGAAAAAAAGAAATAATACTATCTCTGTTTGTTGATGACATTTTATATCTAGAGGACCAAAAAACCCTACTGAGAGACTTCTAGATTGGATAAACAAGTTTAGCAAAGTAGCTGGATACAAGATCGACAAACTAAAACCAATAGGGTTTCTTACACTCCAATAATGAATCTTCAGAGAAAGAAAGCCAGAAAATGGCTCTATTTACAATAGCCTCAAAACCAAAACCAGAACACAATATGACTGAAAACTCCTACATAAACTTAGGAATAAATCCAGCTATGAAATGAAAGATCACTACAATGAAGATTATAAAACACTGAAGAAAGAAATTCAAGAAGATGGAAATACCTACCATGTTCACAGATAGGTAGAATTAATATTCCCAAATGGCCATATTACCAAAAGAAATCTACATATTCAGTGAAATCTCCATCAACACAGTGATGACATTCTTCACAGAGCTAGAAAAAAACAGTCCTAAAATTCATAAGGAAAAATAAAAGACTCAAAATAAATAGCCAAAGCAATCCTGAGCAGGAAGAGTGATGCTAGAGGCTCCACAATACCCGATCTCAAATTATCCCACAGAACTATACAAAAGTCTACTGGTATTGACATAAAAACTGACATGAAGACCAACGGAATAGACTAGAAGACACAGAGAGAAATTCACATAAATAGAGTCATCTGATCCTTGACAAAGGTGCCCAAAGCACACATTGGTGAAAAGATGGCCTTTCTAATAAATGGTGCTGGGAAAACTGAATATCTACATGTGGAAGAATGAAACTAGATCCCTACCTCTCACCTTGCACAAAAATCAAATCAAAGTGGATGGAAGACCTAGAAATTAAACCAGTGAAAGTGCTAGAAGGAAACATAGGGGCAGTATTCTAACACACTGGAGCAGCTGCCAACTTCCTTAATAAAATTCTTAAAACTCAAGAAATAAAACCAAAAATTAGTTAAGTGGGGTAAAATTATAAAAAAAAAAAAAAACTTCTGCATGGAAAAGGAAACAACTAAAGAGGTTAATAGAGAATCTGAAGAGAGAGCTTACAGGATAAGAAAAAGTCTTTTCCAGCTACTCTTCTGATAGGGGATTAATAATCAGAACAAATAAGGAACTCAAAAAACCTAATACCAAAAACAAACAAAAAATCAAAAAGGCAAAAAACTAACCTACTCAGTAAATGAACAAAAGATATAAAGAGACATTTCTCAAAAGAATAACTATAAATGGTCAACAAAAGTGTTAACACAAAAAAATGTCCCAAATCATTAGCAAACAGGGAGATGCACATCAAAAGTACATTGAGATTTCATCTTTCCCCAATTAAAATGGCATTCACCAGGAATGCAAACAGTGAAAATTTATGGCAAGAATGTGGGGAAAAGGTACACATATATTATTAGTGGGACTGCAAATTAGTACCACTGCTTTGGAAGTCAGCATCGAGATGCCTCAAAAGACTAGAAATAGAACCACCATATGACTCAGCTATACCACTGCTTGGGTTTATCCAAAAGGACTAAAATCAGCATACTTGTAGTGATACTTGCATACCAACATTTATAGCAGAACAATCCACAATAGCCAAATTATAGGATCAGTCTAAGTACCCATAAATAGACAAATAAAGAAAATACAGTATACATGAAAACTGGAGTTTTATTCCTCCATAAAGAAGAATTAAATTATGTGATCTGCTGGTAAATGAATGGAACTAGAGAATATCATGCTAAATCATTTGACCAGACTCAGAAAGTTAAGGCTCAAATATTTTCTCTTACATGGAGAATCTGGAGGAAAAAAAAAAGGAGTTCTCACGAAAATAGATGAAAGATCAACGAAGAAGAAGTGGGAGGGTAAACGGAGAGGGGAGAGTGGGGAGGGAAGGGACATGGGAAGATGAAACTAGGAGATGAAATTGACCAAGTCATGCTACATGCATATATGAATATCTTATAATTCATTTTGCAATTTTAGTTATAACTATAGTGCACCAATTTAAAGAAAAATAAATAGAAGGAAGACAAATAGAAGGGGATCAATAGGGTAAAAGAAGAAGGCTTGAGGACTGAAATAGAGAAAACTGTTTTATGCATTTATGAATATGTCCAAATGAACTCCACTATTATGTATAATTAGAATGCAACGATACATATTTTAAAAATTATAATTCTCAAGAATTATCTTGGGCCTGGCATGTAATCCCAGTGGCTCTAGATGCAGAGGCAGGAGGATCACAAGTTCAAAGCCAGCTTCAGCAACAGCAAGGTGCTAAGCAACGGGAGATCCTGTCTCTAAATAAAATAAAATAGGGCTGGGGATGTGGCTTGGTGGTGGAGTGCTCCTGAGTTCAATCCCCAGTAATCCCACCCACACCCCCCAAAAAGAATTATCTTGGGAAAAGTAAATTCCCAGGCCCAGCTCTGAGACTCTGATTACCATGGCTGGGACTGGCTTAGGAATTTGTGTTTTAAAACTATTGTTTCTCTACTTTTCCCCACTCTCCCACACACTGCTAGCGATGTTTAATGCAGATGGTTCAAAACTCACACTTGGAAAACATTGTCAGGAGAAAAATAGTCTATTTCAAAGTACTGCTAGGCTTTCTTTCCTCAGATGTGCATGTCAATGACTTCATATCTGCTGGAATAATGAAATTGTTTTCCATATTTCTTCTCAAACTTGATTAATGATCGGTTTCCAAAATTTGCCTTGGGACTGTCCTCAAACTCTGGAAGGGTGGCTTGGAGCAAAATCTGAGTTCCAAAGTTTGCACATGCTGTGAGGATGTCAGAATAAGGGAGCAGAGTGAGGGACTGGACAGAGGCGACGTCTTAGCCTGCTGACCTCTCCCAGTGCAGCGCCGGGCCATGTGCAGTGAGGCACCCATCTACCTGGTTCCCACCAGCAGAAGCTCAATCACAAACATTTGTGTTACAAATCTAAATATGAGACCACAAGTAGAACGTGATTTTTACCTCTTGAAATCAAAGACAAATGCAGAAATAACACTAGGTCATTTCCAACAGTACTTGCCAAAAGGGGACTCAAATAAAACAGAGAATTTTTTTTTTTAAGTTGTAAAATATGCTAAAGGAAGGAAATGTCGTGTGTAAGAACTTGCTGGCTAGGTAGACTGATTTAGTCTCAGAGAGCTGGAATTTACCATCCAATAAATCATTTTATGCCTCTCTGGCTTACATTCTTATCTGTAAATTTGGGCACAAAAGATGTATGTCCCTAAGTTACTCACAGGAATCTTACATGAAATTATTAAAGAATGTCCTGAAAAAGGACTTTTGTGCCTAAGAAATCCATGCTTTTTCAGAATGAAAAGTTTGTGGTAGTCTTATTAAGCAAAAGAGAATTTACCCCCAGCTAATTATACCTTCATCCAGAAAGAAAGAGAGAGAGAGACACTCTCTTTGGTGTACCATTAAAAACCACAATAAATATCAGAATTTGACTGAAAAAGAAAAAGGGATTTCCCAGAAGCCACAGGAAGCCTAAATAAAGAACGAAATTCTCTGCAGATGGCAGTGATTTATTCTCGGACAATTCACCTAGAGATATTTTTCTCCGATGACTAAAGTTCTGGCGAGGAAGAATCTTGAATGACACATTCAGCAGAAGATGCCTTGGAAGGCCCTCTTAGTTCCTCTTTGGGATCCAACATGGGGACAAACATTTGGCTGGCTCCTCATCAGGGAGAGAGCTCTCATCCTATCTGGCATTTCGAATGGCTTTGCCCAAAATAAAGCAGCTGCTTGGGGAAGGACTGGAGCCCATTCCCATGCGAGCACATCCATGTTTTTGGTGTGTCTTCTTCAGCCGAATCCGACGTGTCGGGCTGAGGACATATGTGGGTGCCATTCCAGAAAGAACTGCACATTTATTTTCCTCCCATTTAATGTTCGAACACGATCACAGTCACCAGATGGGACAGAGAGACAGTGACAGCATGGTATAAATCTTAGGAGGGTTTGTCAATCCGATTGAATTGAGAAGATAAAGTGGATTTTGCTAGAAATCCAATATACTCTCTCCACCTCAAAGAATAATAAGGATTTGTGCCAATTTTCTCCTTTATTACCATTTCTGTTCCTTCTCCTCTTATACTCTTTTCTGTTTCACTTCCTTCATATCAGAACACTCGTTTTACTCTCCAAAGACGTTAGGTGAGTCTCTGTTTTTGTAGCCTCATTAGTTGAAGAAATTGGCTTTGAGCTGGGTAGACCCGTGTTGGAGAAACAGGTCTTTCCCCCACCTCACTGTGTGGTCCTCAAGCTTCAGTTTCCTAGAATAAAAATGAGTCTAAGCTTTTCAGTGGTTGGGAGACTTAGATTGTGGATATGAACCACTTAGTGCAATTTCTGGCCCAGTGAAAAGAGCTAATATGGTTCTGGACATCCAAGGTTGGATGTGTTAGCCAGGGTTTCTCACCAAGAGGACTGAGATGCTTTTCACCAAAAGCTTGACTGTTCCATACAATGCAATCTGTATTTCCTGTTCTCTGACCCTGAATGTAGGAATGCTAAAGTTGTGTCTGTTTTCTTTTTCTCTGAATTAAAATATTCAATTTTCTATTGCATGTCACTCAGAAAATTGCAAGTCATAGCTCAGCACACAGTGATAGGCTAAATCAAACTCTAGGCCTCTGTTTTGCTTAAATGTGCTGCTTCAGATACCTGTATTAAAAAAAAAAAATACATGGCCATGTCTACTAGATTGTTTCTGTTGGAACTTTGTGGAGCTCCTGTTACCCTCAGCCACACAGTAACTCAGCAGGTACAGATTTGCAAGCCTTCTGAGGTTAAAATGTCTTCATTTATGCTACTGAATTGAACAGTTTGCTAAGATAAAAGATTTCAATCAGGTCACTGTTCTCGATGCTTATTTTTGACTAGAAAAAATGCACATCATGTTACATAAGCAATAGAGGGAGATTTAAAAATTCAGTGACAAGCAGGCTTGTTTCTGTGATCACATTTTAAGATCTAACATTTAAGGAATAAAACCCCTTTTTTTCTTTCTTCTTCTTCTTCTTCTTCTTCTTCTTCTTCTTCTTCTTCTTCTTCTTCTTCTTCTTCTTCTTCTTTCTCTCTCTCTCTCTCTCTCTCTCTCTCTCTCTCTCTCTCTCTCTCTTTTTGGTATTGAGGATTGAAACCAGGAGTACTTTACCACTTAGATGTATTCCCAGCCTTTTTTTAATTTTTATTTTTGTACTTGTAGATGGACAGCATGCCTTTATTTTATTTGTGTGTGTGTGTGTGTGTGTGTGTGTGTGTATATATACACACACACATATATATTTAATGTGGTGCTGAGGATCGAACCCAGTGCCTCCCACGTCCAAGGCAAGCGCTCTGCTACTGAGCTACAGCCCCAACCCCTCCCAGCCTTTTAAAATGTTTTAAAATTTTTTATTTTGAGATAGGGTCTTGCAAAATTACTGAGGGTCTCACTAAGTTGCTGAGGCTGGCCTCAAACTTGTGATCTCCTTGTTTCAGCCTCTCGACTCACTGGGATTACAGGTGTGCACCACCATTCCCAGCTAAGCAACAGAAGCTCTTTTGGGAGGGGACACTTGAGTTGAGCCATGTGAAGCCATGATCTTTGTAGACAGAGTAATCAGGAAGTGCAGAGGTGGGAATGGATTATAGATTAAGCCATGGGAAGAAGGCAGTGTGGTTGGGATGTGGTGGCAAAGTGGGGAGAAGTAGTGGGTGATGGGGTTTCGGGACCAGACTTAGGAACGGGTAGGATCCAGCAAGTTTGTGAAGTGAGGTCATCGGGTGCCAGTGGATGTATTCAGGCAGATAATGAAAAGCTGCTCCTGCAGAGTGGGTTTGGGGAGTCACAAAAGCAGGGAGATCCATAGGAGATCTACTGAGATTGCACAGGTGAGAGAGAACTAGCTGGTGCAGACATAGGGGCGAGCGATGAGATTCAGGAAGTAGCCTTTGAGTAGAGTGATGATGGTTTGGCAGTTGGGAGCAGAAATTAAGAAGGAAATAGAGAAGTCAAGGATGACTTTTGGGTTTTTTAGTTTGTCCGAGTAGTGGGGAGTGGGGGCAGTGAAGGCAGAGCAGGAAAGAGTGGATTTGGGGATCAAAACCACAGGCACTGCTCAGGTTGAGTTCATTCTACCCCAGTGAGGGTCTCTGGAGTTTCATATGAATGAACACCGTATAATTAGTTCAAGGACAACTTACTCCAGTAGGAATGTTCACAGTCACTAAAGATCAAATTACTGAATATCATGTGCAAAGAGAAACCTGACTTGCAGAGAACAGAGTGTAACACAGGGAATGCTTTGACCTGCGTTTCCCTTCTGTCCGTGACTCTCAGCTCCTCCCTGTGGGTGCCTCCTGCCCTGCTGCACCTCCTTGCAGCAAATGTGCTCTCTCTTTTCTTTCCTGTTGGGCTGTTTCATCCTAATTTTTACCAGTTTTTGGTGCTTGTCACAGAGCTGGTGACTATCAAGTGTCACCAATGTGCACTAAGGCCCCCAGGTCTCTGCCACGGTCAATCTTGCCACTAGACCATGATTTAAGAGTGGGGAGACGAGTTGAAGGCGTCCATCAGCTTTAGTTTGGTTCTGGTTTGGGCCTCTGCCCTGTTCATGGCACGGAGGCCCCATCCTGGACTCTTATTTTGGCATGGCCATGAGTCCTCAATTCCTTCCTCCTTAATCCAGCCAGACTCTCAGGCCCTCAAGGCAGGAACCCTCCTAGCTCTTGCCAGCTCCCCATCTTGCTTGGATTCTGTCTTTTCCCTATACTTTTGAGCCCAGGCCTGTGATGAAGCTTTACACTTCACCAGCACACTGGCCATTTTCCTGAATGTCTAAATGTTGCCTTCCTCCAAGTCCCTGTTTCCAAGCTCTCTCAACCATCAAGAAAGTCCATGATCCCTTCCTGGACCTCCCCAGTGGTAGTTCTTTGTGGCATTTCCATCTGCTGCTTGTTGTCATTTGATCTGGACCTTCCCCTTGCTAAACCATCACTGCCACCGACTTCCATCCCCACCCCTTCCCCAATTCATGGGCCACCTTGGAAAACAGAGCTGGTGCAACTTCCAGGCACCTTCAGCCACCCAAACCCATGGCTATCATCCTTCCAACTGGCCAAGTCTCAGATACAACACGATCAGTCAGACAAATGCACAGAGGAGGAGAAAATAAGACATCCTAGTGTTAGGAAGAAAAGCAGCAGGCTCTGGTTATGACGCCAGAGGGACCTAATTATTAGGCATATTGCTTGTGTGTGTGTGTGTGTGTGTGTGTGTGTGTGTGAGCGTGTGTGTGTGTGCACACTTATAATCTGATACATTTATCTGCAAATATTTCTTTCTTATAAATGTGTGCTCCACTTTTGAGGAGAAAATCTCAACTTTTGTCCACACTATCACAGGTCAATGATTTTTTTCATTAAAAGCATGTGCTAAATACAAAGGATACCAATTTCCATCCATTCACACATTTTCTAGTACAAGTGACCCCCTATTATGTCCAGCCAGGCACTCTCTGGCTCAGGACTCATTCTTGAACATCTTTGCCCATGACAAAGTTTGGAGAGTCCCTGTTTCTAGCTAGGAACTTAGAGAGAAGGCCAAAATCCTCCAGAAGCTCTAGATATTGAAAAGATTATGGCGGTTCTTCCCCATCCTCCACATAACTTCAACTTCAACAATACTGAACTACCAGATTGAAGCCCAACAAAGTACTTGGTTTTTCCTGTAGGGAGGACTTGAATAATTTTGCTAAAAATATACATCCATGATCAAAACTATTGCTATATATTTATCTTTATTTGTTGTTCTTGTTGTCTCTCTCTTGCAAAACCCTCAGGTCATTTTCTTGGCTGGTAATTCAGCCTCTGGAAGGGATCACGGAAGCAATGGAGAGGTATTCAGATTTGAATAAATAACTACAAGAGGGAGAGACTCACCTTTTCACAGAAGCATGTTCAGCATGCCAGGGATGCAAACAGGGCTCGCTCTCAGCCCAGTGCGTCGCCCTGCCTCCTTCCTTTTTGCCTTTACATTCATATTCAGGGGAAATTATTTCCAGATTCAGGGCAAACTGGAATGTACATAAATCACAGCTCTCTCGCACACAAAGGTAACATATGGCCACTTCAGTTTTTGTGTGAGATGAAAAGAATGGGGACTCACAAGCCTGTCTTTTGAAGTTTTGTGGGTCTTGTTATTACAACCCTAAGGTGTAAAATGTTTGTCCTGTGTCTGAAATTAAGAATCAGGATAGCCGCTAAACTCAAAAGCTTCCTTTATACACTGACTTTTTTTCCTCCCAAGTTTTAGCTTACACAACTTGTTCAAAGGATAGCATCAAAGGATCATTTTATCAGTTAGTTTAGGATAATAGACTGGGGTTGAACTCTACTCAGTAAAGGGGAACTTTTCAGACTTGGAGTTAAAGTTCAATCTGTTATTCTTGGCAATGGCCCAAGAGGGAAATAGAATTCATGGAAGAGACTTGTTTGCTGGACAGCTACCTGATCCGGCAGTTACCATGAAGAGCTCATAGAAGGGAATGATCAAATGATCCTTCACACACTACTGACAGCATGGAAATATTTCAATTGTCTTGCAAATCTCTTCCTTCAAATGCATTCTTCGTGCTCCTTCAATATAGCAAGATCTCACTCATTGTGAGTGAAGGGAGCAGACGTCTCCATGTGAATTCAGTTCTGGTGGTCATTAGCTTATGGGGATCAGTGATGTATTTTCACTGGGTCTCATGTTTCTGCTTCCTGTGGAAGGTGATTACTTGGCACTCAGAGCATATTGATCATGATTTTTTTCCTCTTTGATGTGCAAAGGCAAGAAAGAAGGACTGGCTGGCGTCACTTGATTTGAGAACAGTGTTTAACTCCGGTGTTGCCCGGATGCTCACCTGGGCCCCATAAACTTGAAAGGTGGTCTTTCTTCCTATGAAAAATGGTATTCTCATAGTCTTGGTATCCAAAAGGAGAGGGTGGGGAGAAGGGTGGTAGGAGAGGGAGGGAGAGGAAAGAAAAGAGGGCAATGGGGTGTAAGCCTGTGTAACAGACAGACACGCTTCTGCTGCTGAAAAGGAGGTCCTTCAGGGACACAACTCATTGTCCTGAAAGCACAGAACGATTCTGCTCCTTCAGTGGGGCCCAGCCAGGCTGTGATGGGGAATGGAGGTCATCTGCAGATCAACACCATGCCTAACTCCATGGTCTGTCCACCTAGCCTGGGCTTCTCGGACATCTCTGGGGTTTGTGTCTCTCTCCGCCACACCTGGAGAAACATCTCAGTGTCTGATGGACCCCCCCCCCCAACACATGTCCTTCCAAATCTATTACTTAGGTCCAGGCCACATTTCAGAGGTAGCTTCTCACCTCTACCATTTTATCACTCCTCAGGGCTTATGGAGAACATTGAAAGTGGCAGAGTAAATGCAAATTTATCATGAGATGATAAGACCTATCTGTGGGTAAAAGATTAAAATAATACTAATTGAGCAGGGCTGTAATCCCAATGACAGTGTAATCCCAGGGGAGGCAGAGGCAGGAAGATTATAACTTTGAGGCCAGCCTCAGCAACTTAGAGAGACCCTGTCTCAAAATAAAAAATAAGAAGAGATAGGGATATAACTCAGTGGTAGAGCACTCCTGGGTTCTGTCCTCAATGTCACAAAACAAACAAATAAACAAACAAACAAATTGAAAGGTAATAAATGTGGTTGAAACCCATTGCTCCAACAGATAATGATAGTTAACGCTACCAGTCCAGCCCTGGATTTGAGTATAAACAGCCTTGCTTCAGAGTCTGTGTACTGAAGCACCACTAGACATGGGGATAACACACACAGTTCTAAGCAAGAAGAAACGATGTGACAGGAACCATGAACAACAAGCACTTGAATTTAGAGGGCTTTGCTAGTGAACAAGTCGCATGACTAACTTGAGCCTCAATAGATCTGTGTTAGAAAGTGGAGCTAATGTGCAGGCCCACAAAGCCTGTGCTCAAAGAATAATGTTTTCTTCTTTCTTTCTGTGTTTTCCCAGGTCCTCATCCATCAAATCCAGTCTACGGGGATACAATATGACTCATGTCTGAGATTAGGTGAATTCCCCATTTATTTAAAAAAAAATTTGAGTACTGTTGCAGGCAGAACAATGCACCCCCCTCCCCAGATCTCCACGCCCTGACCCCCAGGCCCATGAAGATGTTAGGATTGAGTCCAACGCCAACACGAGACATGGCAAAGGGACTTGCGGATTACTTTAAAATAGGGAGATTATTCTTGCCGGTCCAATATGATCACATGGACCCTTAAAGGTGCAAGAGGGGGGCTGGGGTTGTAGCTCAGCAATAGAGCGCTTGCCTTGTGAGCTTGAGACACTGGTTTCTATCCTCAGCACCACATAAATAAATAAATAATGATATTGTGTTCATCTACAACAACAAGAAAAAATTTTTTAAAAAGTGGAAGAGTGGTCAGAAGAGTCAGAGAGAAACGTGGTGGCAGAAGAGGCAAGAGAGATCCGAAGCATGAGAGGCTTTTGACCCACCCCTGCTGGCTGTGAAGATGAAGGGGACCATGAGCCAGGGACAGCAGGTGGCCTCTTGAAGCTGAGAGCATCCCTCCGCTTATATCTAGCCAATGGACACCTCAGTCTTCCATTCACAAGGAACTGCATTTGGCCAACAACCTGAGTAAACTTGACAGTGGACTCATTCCTGCGGCCTCCCTAGAGGAGTTCAGCCCTGCTGCTAGCTTGACTTCAGCCTGGAGACTACAGTAGAGGGCTCAGGCTGAGTCACAGTGTCCCTGGACCCTGTATCTACAGAATGGTGAGATGATAAATGCTGTTTATAAGCTGAAAAATTGGTTAGTAATTTGTTAGGAACCATAGAAAACTAATACAAGAATCTGCTTGTCTCAAGAACTCTGCTAGGCCCCAGGAATGTCCTGAAAGCTAGACAGGTTGATCCTCAGGAGACAGGCTCACCTGTGTCCAGGGACCAGTAGGGACAGTTCTTTACAATTTTGCTGCCAACTATTCTTATAGCTAATTGCTTGCTGGAGCGTACCTCAGTCTCCACAGCTGTAGGACAGTAGTAATTGCACATGGATTTTCAGCTGCACAGGAATTGAAGAGCAGGTGCTGTGAGCTGTTTTCTGCATGGTCCTTGGGTGACTTGTGAAAGCTCTGGGTGAGGTCTCCTGATGCTGAGATGTGTCTCCCTGCAAAATGTGGCCGAGACTGTGTGCTCACAGATGTGGTTGGGAAAGATGCTGCCTCCAGCTTAAGAGGGAGCACTCATTTGATGAGATAATTGAATTAGTTGCCAAAATTAGTGTTTGAAAAGGTTCCCATGTGTATCTTTTCTTAAGGAGGCCCCTTTTGTAATCCTTTAGACAATGGTAATTATCAGATGAAGGAAAGAATTAAAACTGGAAAGAATAACAAAAGAGTTCTCACTGTACTACTGATCTCCACAAATTTGAGACCATCAGACAGTTGGTTGTAACAAATCAAGGTCACATGCAAATAAACACAATTATCTAAAAATACAAAATACTGCCCTCAGGATACCATCTTAAGAGCTGAACAAATATTTAGATTTGACAGCATCTGTTAAAAATCTGCATGAAATATCTCCAATAACCTGAACAATGCTTAAAAAACACTTTAAATAACTTGAGAAGAAATCATTCATGTTTACTAGTGTTTTACAGAAATCAAAGCCATGTCTGCCACAACATAATCCTGTGTAGAGAAGTGACCTTACCTGACAGGCTTTTCCCTACCAGGTTGTCTAACTTATTACACTAGAAAATCTCTTTTCCTCCCATTTATTTTCTTTAAAGTACTTATAATTAGGCATTGTCTTACCTAAATATTTTGCTCATTTGTCTCTAAAATGTGAGCTTCATGAGGGCAGGACCTTGTCTGTCAGATAGGATGCCATTTATGTTCCTTCTGGCACCTACACTAGAAGAGAAAATCCTCTGAAATTTTTTAGGAAGAAGAATCTGAATGCACAAAGAGTCTTGCTCTTTATTTGTGGGAACTTTGGATCTATGATGGGAGCAAGAAAAATCATTTGGAAGAAGAGGCCTTAGTAACTATGAAGAAGGAAAAATAAAATTGATAGTATAAGGATGGACATTTAGCATACATATCCAAAATGGGTTTATCCTGAACTTGAGTGACTCAGAACTGAAGGAGGCTCTCAACAAACACACAGAATACAGCATAAGCATTTTCTGCATATGTCCAAAATTAAATCTAAGATCCAGGTGTGCAGAAGAAAGTCCATGATACAGAAAAAGGTGAAAGTTTCAGAGGATTAACCATATACCCAGCAAGTGTCAGAGATGTGGGAAGTCTAGGGTTTCTTTTCCCCTCAGATGAGAAGCACTTCAACCCAGATTTTATTTTATTTTATTTTTTACTTTTTTGATTCCATACACATAATAGGAGTTAACTGGCTTTTGTTTCAAAGGAAGGAAGCATCAGAATCTAAAGTCTATAGAGTTCAGCAATGCGTAATAAGGAGGAATTTCAGTCAATGGCTGGAGGACCTGGGAATTGGCAAGAGGCAAATAGTACAGGTGCAGAGAATTAGGTCCTAGACAGGTAAGAACTGAGATTTTTGGCAAAAACAAACAGACATACTAACAAACAATCTTTTGTCTTAAAAGACTTGCAATAGGGAGTAAGACACTAAGAACAGAGTCCAATGTGGGATAATTGGGTGAACATTTGATGGGGAGGACTTTTTTGGCCATGTGGGACCTCCTGTGGCAGGGTTCTGGTGCTTTGGTCTTGGAACTACAGAATGTGGCTCGGTCTGCTGGAGGCAGTTGTGAAAAACTCACACATGCACATCAGAAGGACCGGTGGGCAGAGAGGATGTGTGAGCTCGTCACCCGTTTTTATTTCTCAAAATTCTGTCCTTGACTATTCTTTTCTAGATGTTCTTGACTGAATTTCTCCCTGTGGTTTAGCTTTTGACCATGCACTGGGAGTTTCCTCAGCCCTGGTTGTATGTGTATAACGGCTTGTCAAAAATTGTCCTCAGGAGTGCCTGGGGCGTGGGCTGTTCATGGCAGCCACGGCAGAGGACATAATGATGTAAAGTCAGATCATCTAGGGAGCTGTCTTGAAGACTATCTCATAGAAAATTAATGACTCATATGATCTCATCATTTGTTCATTCAAAACATATGTATTTAATGGAACAGCTGAAATCCCTTCTTCCATGGAATTTACAGTCTAGAACTGTAGCTCCATTTCTCAGTTCTGCATCTCATAGACATTTCAGACTCAGTGTGTTCTGAAGGCACATCACATCAATGAGAAAATATAATTCATTGTTCAGTATAGTAGACTTGATAGTGCATATTCAATGGCATTTCATTAAATAATATATATATATATATACATATATATATATATGTATGTATGTATATATTCACACATTTTGGAATTGGGGATTAAACTCAGGGGCACTCGATCACTGAGCCACATCCCTGGAATATTTTTATGTTTTTTTAGAGACAGGGTTATACTGAGTTGCTTAGCACCTCACTTTTGCTGAGGCTGGCTTTGAACTTGTGATCCTCCTGCCTCAGCCTCCCAAGCTGCTGGGATTACAGATGTGTGCCACCACACCTGACCTAAATATTATTTTTGATCTGGAGTAGTATCTTAATAAATAATAGCTCTCATAATCTAGCTTCTGGCTTAAATCAAATTTCTCTGTTCCATCACCTTCCAAATAGTCCTTAGTGATGTACAAGTAAAAAAAAAAATCTTTAGAAATGTAAGTTTACTGCTTTTTATTTCAGATATGTGTTCAATATGGAAAACACAAGTAATAAAAAAATCCTACTACCCGAGGATAATCACTGTTAATCATCTGGGGTTTTGCTTTGAAGCTTTTCATACAGTATATATTTACTTATAACTGTATTATGTTTTGCTTTTTATATAGCCAATGCAAATTATCTTTTCATATTGTTAAACATATTTCCATAGTATAATTTCAATGATTACCTCAAATCCTATCCTATAGATGTACTATAATTTTTTTATAATTAATCTTATATTGCTTGAATATAGGTTGTCTCCAACACTTTCACTGTTATAAATAATACCACAGCAAACAGCTCCTAATGATGTCTTTTTGCCTGTTCATAAGTACTTCCTTTAGGAATAACACTTAGGAAAATTCATACATCAAAAGATATGCAAAAATTTAAACATTTTTGCTGTATAGGTTATCAAATCAAATTTTACTTGAGAAAGATTTCACTCCCAACTTTAAAATCAATGATCCATCCCTTATAGTATGAAGATGATTACATAAACTCTCCCAAAAAATGATGCAATTGGATCAACTGATTGTTAAGCCTCCCATTTTCCTTTCATTGCATGAATCCTGCTTCTATAAAATGAAGTACACTATTTCATATTCAGACCAAACACCTGGAATTCTAGTTGTTAGATCCTACTAGTTCACATGTAATGTCTTAGTAAAACTTTCCTTTTATTTGTGGGAATTGAATCCAGGGGTGCTTGACCATTGAGCTACATACACTGCCGTTATTTTTTTTATTTTGAGACAGAGTCTTGCTAAGTTGCTGAGGCTGTCCTTGAATATGCAGTCCTCCTGTCTCAGCCTCCTGAGAAGCTGAGATTTACAGGATGTGCCACACTGTGCCCTACCTAGATAAAGCTATCATTTGCAATTTATTTAAATGTCTCATGTGGCCTCAGACCTGATATCAGGTTAATCTCAGATTGGTTATTCCTGTGGATTAAGAGTGGAACATGGAAGATTTTGGAGCTCTAATCTAGGGAGTGCATGTTTTCATCATAGTTCTGACTACAAGAAGCTTTTTTCCCTTAGGCATCTCAAGAGAATGCCACTGAAATCTGTCACTGCTCCTCTCTCCTCCTATTGTTCTCTTAGGCCACGTCGAAGCCAGAATCTTTTTGAAACTTCAGAATGTGGGTTATGGAATCTCTTTACATGCTTTTTATTTCAAATTCCTTTTGATGCATCTTTAAACATCCTTCCTAATTTCTCAAAGACGATCATCCCTAAAGATGTTTGACTTTGTTTAGTACTGGTTCAGAAACTGTTTAGTCCTTACCCTGGAAGGCCCTGCAGTGTGGGAAGGAAGGGTGGCAGAAGAAAGATGGCCATTCAGACTTTGTTTCTCCTCCCAGCAGGAGGTGGAGCCTCCCTTGCTCTGGAAGGCTTTGGGACTTGCTTTGTTCAATAAAAGGTGAAGGTAATATTGCTACACAAGTTCTCGGCCTAGCCCTTGAGCAGCCTGGCAGATTGACCTTTTCGCTCTTGGAGGGCAGTGGCTACCGAGAGATGGGCCTCTATGCAGAGGCCTTGGAGGGTGAGATGACCTCTTACGCTGCCCAGGTCTAGCCACAGTCCCATCCCTCTGAAGGCAGCTATATGAGTGACAACAGCGACTAGAGCTGAAGAATTGCCTGGCAGAGCCCAGCTGGCCCAGAGACTCATGAGAAATCATCATCATCATCATCATCATCATCATCATCATCATCATAAGACTGCAATGTATTAAGTAAGTAAATTTGGGGATGGTATGTTACATAGAAATAAATCATTGAAGCAGAAAGAGATACAAATAAATGTACAAGTTCAGCTCATTGTTCTGTACAGAACAGTCCTGGCCATTCAAGAGACAAGTGAGGGAACATAGGTGGTGTCTACCCTTCTGTGTAGGAATCAGAAATTGTTTCCGTGGAGACATGGTGCTCATGTTGAATTTTGAAAAAAAAAATTATCAGTGTTTCAAGGAAGACGAGGGGGAAAGAGTGTTTTAGATGTCATTAATATCCCAAAAGATGATGTGCAGGCCAGAAGTCATGTGACATCTTCTTGTAAACCCATAATCTGATGTTGACATGGTTTTAACCCAATGGTTTAGAGAGAAACTCCATAAAATTAGGAGGATAGTAACAGGGATCTCACACATTTCCTTCTTTTGCATCGTTTTTTATTAGGGGAAAAGACCCTGCATTAGACAGGTCTCCCCTACTCATATCCTACCGCTCTGAATATTTTCTCAAGTACTAATGAGACAAAAGGAACTGCGTTTGTTGAAAGGCGGTGTCTGATCCTCATTTACTATCCTAGCTAAATGATTAATTCATTCCAGAAACAAAAACAAAGATGCAGTCATATTATAAACATGAATTCCTCAAGAAACCCATCAATGGACCACCTAGGAGATGCCGGGGGACCACCAGACAGGATTAGTCTGGGTGAGATTATGACGTGGTCAGAGTTTATCTTGGTGTCCCTGGCCCATCTCTGTGTCTCTCAATCTGTTTCCTGTCTGTCTCTCTCGCGTCAGACTCCTCTCTGTGAAAATCTGCTTTCCGGAAAGGGTCAGACACACGTGTTCTTACTTAGAAGTACCAGCCCAGAAAGAGGGACATTGTTCCCTTAAGAAGGACATCCACGCTACCTCCTAAAGGGATGATTCTTCGATTTGGATTGTTTTTAAAAATAAAGTATTTCAGTGTGAAAGAATGTGGAGTTGGGGGAAGGAAGAGAACATGTTCCCTTTTCATTTTCTCTCTAGTGAGTTGCTGCCAGGAGACTGTGAGGCCTTGTGGTCCATCCTCTCAAGGAGTCCTTGAAAGAAGGCTGCTGTGTTGGAGCACAGAGCTGGGTGCCAGGGAGGGGACAGCAGTTAGAGTGGGCCCCCTCTCAGGGACCTCATGGTGGAGTAGAAGACACGGAACAGGACAAACGATAACAAGAGAGTAAAGTGCAATAAGACATAGGTAAAAACATGTGGAATGCTGCATGGAAGCTCCCCCCACACCGAATAAATGATCACTTTTTCTTAATGAAAGTGGTGAAAGTGGAGCAGTGGTCAGGGTGGAGCTGGGGGAAGGGCAGGAGGAAACGTGTGGTCAGTATTTTGAACCCTGTCTATGAAGCACGAGAAACGGAGACTCGCAGTGGATGCACTTGGCAGTTATGTCTTTCAAATCTGTTGATTTTCTTGCTTCTTCTGTACTGTCTGACTTCACTTCCCTACCATTTAATTTTTTTTTGTTTTAATTAGTTGTACATGACAATAGAATGCATTTATGCACTTTGATATATCATATGTAGATGGGGTATACTTTCTCATTTCTCTGATTGTATATTTTGAAGAATCACATTGGTCCTGTGGTTTTATATATATATATAGTAATAATCTCTGTTTCATTCTACTATCCTTCCTATCCCCATTTTTGACAAACCAATAACACAAAGTTGCCTCCTTTTTGCATAATTCTTGATTTTCCTTAATCAAGATCCTTTTAAAAAATAGACTTTTTTTTTAGAGCAGTTTTAGGTGCATAGGAAAATTGAGGGGAAAGTACAGAGATTTCTCAATATATCTACTGTCCCTGTCAGCCTCCCTGACTGGTAACACCCCCTCTGGAGGAGTATATTCATTAGGATCATAGGCTGATACATCATTATGACTCTTAAGTCCAGAGTTTACATTGAGGGTTCACTCTAGGTGTTGAATATTCTGTAGGTTTTAGAGAATATATCAATACATCAATATCAATATATATATATATATATATATATATATATATATATATATATATATAATTGTAGTATCAGAATGTTTTATCCCCTGTGCTCTTAATCTTTCCCTCCCCAAGCTTCTGCCAATCATTGATCATTTTACTGTCTGCATGGTTTTTCCAGGAAGAATATCATAGAGTAGTTGCCATCACAGAATACAGTCTTCTCAGATTGACTTTGATTACTGTTTTTTTTTTTTTTTCTGTGATGCTGGGGATTGAACCCAGGGTCTTGTAGATGTGAGGCAAGCACTCTACCAATGGAGCTATATCCCCACCTCTAATTACTATCTTTTTAAAAATGAACAAATGATCTTTTGTCTCTAGTAGAATGCTCTTCCCTTTTGACAACTTCTTGTTAACTTAGGAGAGGAAGTTTTTCTGGGATCAATTGAACAAGATAGAGGAAGTGATGTCCTTGATAGAAGCATTTTGTCCTATGATGAAAGAGATTGAAAGAGGTACAGTTCCACTAACATGGTCTCACATTAGATAGACATCATGAGTGGAAGAGGTTCCCAGTGCTTGGGACCAGAGACTCAGTTTCTCATGCCACCACCATGATTTGCTGCCTCTTGAGTGCACAGATGAGTGAGGAGGTGGTTTTGTAAGTTAGAGTCCTTTTGGGTCAGTGGGGGAACATGGCATCTGCTCTGGCCCATTCATAAGATTTTCCATGGGAACTTGTACAATGGAGCTTGGTGAATCTAGAAGAGCTGTACACATCCAGGAGCTGTGACCACAGAAACTGAGCACATTCTGCAATGAAGACTGGCCCCCCTCTGTCTCACTTGGAGAAGTGTGTTGGTCATGTCAGGTAGCTGGCTCCTTTGTAGCTGGTGGAAACTGAGAGGATCATCGAGTCTATAGATGAGTCCAGTTCTTTTTTTAGATAGAAAATATCTTCTCATATTTCCAAATGAACCTCATCTCCCAATTGCTACTTCCAAATATTACTTATGTTCTATTTTAGTCTTGCCCAGTTACGATAAAGATGCCCACATGATTATTGTGTTATTTTACCTTTATATTTTTGATTAAATCACATCTTTTTTTACATGACAAAATAGGCTAGATCTTCTTGCTGTAAGATCTGGATTCTAATTCTCTGTGTACTTCTTGCTACTGACCACCTATTTATTTTACTCACCACAGTCTCAGTTCCCTAACCTGCAAATTGGAAATAGTCGGTCTTGTTCTATCTGTCTCTCAGGGTTTTTATACCTCATCTACAAGTAAATTTCAGATTCAGAGGTATCATAAGGGACATTTCTATTATTGTTGGTAGCACTTATGGCCATGGGAATTCAGAGTAGTTTTTAAAAGATCCTTTAAGCAGTGCCTGGAAATGACACCTATGGATTAGCATCAACGTTTGCTATTTCAGATCCTGTCCACTGCTGTACATTAAACACACACTGGTAAAATATGTGGTATTGAATTTCAACAAAGTATTAGCTTCTGGAACAAGATCAAACTCTTCACCAGGTTTCCAGGCAGTTTTGATCCCACGAATTTGTCCCAATACTGCAACCACTTGCTTGTGTCTAAAGGAATAATTGCATAGAAAAAACATTCGCACATCCAGGAAGGAAAGACTGACAAATGAACACTCTTGGATTCCAGAACCAGGAACAACCAAGTCCAAGGTTTTAAATATCACAGACTTATAGACTAGAGGAGACATGCATGATAAAGCTGTTGAACAGTAGTGTGGAAAATACCGCAGCCCAGCTTATTTCTCTAATGGTCTCCAAAATAAATGTTCCCTAAGCAAAGCTTACTTGTCAGACATTTTTCTCTTGGGTCCCTGTTTTAAGCTGCTTCTAAATGCAAGAGGGAAATGGAGAACAAAGTCAATTGTCTGCAGCTTTCACGCTAACAAGCAGAAAGGTCTCATTACGTACTTATTAATTCATCTAAAGTCAGTTATGTCTGCTATATTTGTGCTGGCTGTCTATATTAATTGGGTCCATTGCATAATTGCTAAACAGTTGAAAGGTGAAAGGATATTGCTCACTTAAGAAACAACATAGGCATGGCTGTTATGTAGGTGTGTTTGTGTGTAAGTGGCTTTAATTTTCACTGTAGAACTAATGAGATTTAATAAAACAATTGAACCAACCCCTGCCAAATAACACAAGTTAAATGCTTCACAGATATTGATAGTGAGCTTTAAAATCGAATATCAGGCTGTTTCTTGATCAAAAGGGCATGCGGTCATACATAGAAATAAAAGGAGCTCAACACTCCTTCGTGGTGAATCAGTGGATGACTGTTGTGTTGTGTGAGCCTGTGATGAGCACAAGATGAACTCATTTCAGGTTTTTAATAGATTTTCCCAAGATAGATTAGAAATAATTTACAGATCTCCCAAAGTGTCTTCTTCACCTTGCAAGGAAGTTACCATTCAAAGCTACTGTTTCAGGTGGTGGTTCCTTATCCCTCAGAATTTCAGAGTTAGATTTCTCCAAATCATAAAAATACCAATGATTCACCACAAAACTCACATTTGTGTCCATATAAAACTGTTTAAATACTTCTGGCTTTTTAGATATTTTACTTCAGGGCCATAACTGTTTTTTCCAGTGAGTTAGTTCTTTTTCCACTGGCTTTGATTTTGTCTGGAAATGTAATTTGAAGCACAGTGCATGATTTATGAACTGTGGACATCATATGTGCACACCATTGTGTCCCAGGGGCTGAGAAAAGTCCCTGATGGAGTCATGGTCCCCAGGTCTGGAGGTGGGGTGGGAGGACATCAGTTATGACTTATGGCTATCCTACCAGGCAGTTGTGAAATCAGGTTGGCTTGAAGTAGTATCCTACCTAGGTGTTAACACAGAGATGTGACTCATTGGGTCCTGACTTGGGTTTTGATCCACTTTAAGGGAGAAAGGCTAATCTTTAATACTGGTTATACAGCAGCAATTCCGGACTGAGATGGTCTCTTCACAAACAATGAATGCAGTTGCTTACTGTTGAACAGTAACACCTTTTCAGCTCTGTTAATGATGGTCACCTACTTACCCTTCATGCTGGGAGGAATGTCACATGGAATCTCTGGCAAGCACCTTCACCCCATATTATCCAAGAGCAAGGCAAGTCTGAGAGGGGTGAACTGACAGAGCTTGTGGCAAAGCCAGGTGTTCTGACTCTAGGTCCAGTGTGCTGCTCGCTGTAACCACCACCCATAGACTTTTCCAGCAACAACGTGGCAAACAAAACTGGACAGCTGTCCCTGTCCTTTGGGATTTCTGAAATCAATGTTTTCACTCTTGGTAGCTGTGAATGCATCACGCTAAATTAAAAATGACATCAAAAACATCTCTGGAAGAAAATTTTATAGGAGAAGGAGGTTATATATTCTCTATCACTTCATAACAAATTACTGTAAAATGTAACCATTTAAAGCAAAACACATTTATTATCTCACAGCTTCTGTAGGTTGGAAATCCAGAAATATCTTCCCGGGGTTCTCTGTTTCAGGTGTCTCACAGTCAAGTTGTTAGCTAGGACTGTGATCTCTCTCTTTTTTTCCCCCATCTTTTTTCATTGGGAGTTGTTGTTACGTATTTGTATAGGCACACAATACAACAATATAATTTGGCCAATATCACTCCCCTGAACCTTGCCCTGTCCCTCCCTCCCTCCCACCCCTTGTTCTCTTTCCTCTACTGATCTCCCTTTGACATTCAGGAGATCCATGCCCCTCACCCACATTTGTTTTCCTTTTTTCTCTCTAGCTTCCACATATGAGAAAAAACATATGATCCTTGACCTCCTGAATTTGAATTCTTTCGCTTAACGTGATGGTCTCTCGTTCCATCCATTTTAGGACAGTGATCTCATCCGAATGCTCTGCTGAAGGATCCCAGCTCACTCGCGTTGAGGTGGCAGGGTTTGGTACTGTGTAGCTTCTTAGACATGAGGGCTTGGTTCCTCACTGGCTGTTGGCTGGAGGCCACCCTCAGTTGCTTGCTACATGGCCCTCTTCAACATGACAGCTTGCTTACTGAAGCCAGCAAGCTTAGAAGGCAAGAGAAACAGAATGCGAGTCTGATACAAGTAATATTCCTCCTTTGCCTCATCTCAGAAGTAACAACTATCAGTTTTCCAGATTCAAGGGACCCCATGACACCATAAATACAAAGAACAGAACAAATGGGAGCCAGTTTAGAAGGCTGTTTATCACAGAGGTGTTTGCCACATATTTAACATACAGAAAACATCATATGTTTTGGTATGCTTGATTTCATAATAATGTACTGATTACTTTCGCTCACATAATCATATGCTTAGCTTTCATTTATTCAACCACCACTAAAATGCAGGTGGGATAAAGAGTAGTGTATAACCTTTTACCTCCTTTACCCTTTTCCAAGATCCGGAAGAGGAAACCATGGAATGGCCCCATTTGTACTTTGGCATCAGAAGGATATGAGTTTGATTCCTGGTTTCAAATATTACTTGAAATATTACTCTGAGACCATTTCCTCATCTGTAAAACGGTTTCTTCATGCCAAGGTGTTGGGATCTTTAAACGAGATTATGTATATAAAGGGTGACACTCAATTCCTGCCACAGAGAAATGGTCAAGGCCAATGTACATTTGTGCTCCTCTTCAAGTAATGGAAAATTCCACAGAAAGGTCGGGGCAAGACTCTGTTTCTATGGTAGGTCTCTGAGCTTGACAGTTAATGTTGGTGTCATTGCACCTAAGAGCAGTATGAACCAAAGGACGTAGGTGAAGTGTACGAAAACCATGCATATTAAACGGCTTAAGGGAATTGGGGTTGTATAACACACTCTCAATGTATGTCGGATGTTATTGTAATAGAGTTATATTTATAGATCTTTTTGTATAATACATTGATAAATTCACTTAAAACTCTCTGCCTTCATTTCCTAACATGGCAAGTCAGGGAAATAATTGTGGCTACTTCCCAAGATCATCATTCAGATTAATGAGCTAAGTGCTTATAACAATGCCTGGTAGGTGATACCTGCTCAAAGAATGTAAACAAATATTAACATTGTTTTTAGTCATACTTATTCAGTGTATATGCTATAGCTGACTCTTGCCTTGCCTAGTATAAAATATTAATGCAAGTTTTATATTGTTATTCATATAATATATGATTTATTACCATTGTTAAAATATATGTCTTATATGATTATATTCTGGAATGGCTAAAGAAAATGATGATGTAACAGAGACTCTTAGGGTTGTAATGCAGAATTTGCTAACATTTATTTCAAAGATAAAAATGGCTTCCTATGTATCAGACAGTATATATATAGGAACATCTTTTCAGATGTGGGAATTTTTTGGGTTTTAATTCACCAGCATATATATTACTCCCACTCACAGACAACCACAGCAATTCTATGGTGAAGCAGTCTGATATGAGGGGACCCCGCCTTCTACCTAAGTCCCCCTATTAAAGAGCAAAGAATTTGATTAAACCTCATCTTTTCTCAACGTTTTTTTTTCCTTTAAGTGTTGGTCTGACATTGTGAATTATTTCTCAGTAAAAACAGGAAGATATCCATTAGTACTAACACAAATACATTTTCTTATTTAAGAAAAAAGAAAGAAAGAAAGAAAGAAAGAAAAAGAAAACCCCAAAAGTATACAATTAGAGAAGAAAATTCCAACTCCATCTACCTACTTTTCCTATCTGTGCTAACAGAACCAAGGGTTTGAATTAGCCTCTACACACACACACACACACACACACACACACACGCACACACACACACAGAGGAAGAGCACAGTGTGAGAATTTAGTATATCACATGTGTGTTCATACATCACGTGTATGATGAGCCTGATATGCACAGAGAGGGGTTTGTGTTGTAGACATTAGTCTCAAAGGGCCTTTGCTCATGGGTCAATCTTTTTGGTTCCAGGCACTCCTTCTTTCTGCTTAGCTAGCTTTCGGTCACCAAAATGAAATGGACACATGTGTTCTTTGTTGTGGGTTTGACTTGCCTTCCCCTTCAATCGCTGTTGCAGAAACTTAGCCCAGCTTTGAACAAAACAAAATATCCCATTATTGTCAGAGAGAATTGCTTCTCTTCCCTGGGGAGAAGTTGTCTAATGAGAGATGTTCCTGGACAATGATGGCGTTTTAAACACCCAACCAAGAGTATGCAGAACACTTCTTGATGAGCGGGAAAGAGAGAAGGAAGACAAAAGTGAGAGAGAGGGGGAGAGAGGGAGAAAGATCACTCTGTAGAGGTGGTTGAAGTATTTCAAATCCTCTGAGCTCTGGGATAAAAGCCTCTCTATACAAAATGTAACATCCCTCTAGTAAATTTTAAATTAAGTTAATAAAAACAAATAGAGGCAGAGAGCCTCATCTGCTTTCTGGAAGCCATAGTAATTCTGGCTGGAGTGACAGTTTCCGTGAGAAAATTGTTTGATTGTGGGAATCTAATGATTTCTCTGGATTTATTTCTGCCTCAGTCATATGGGGAGTCAGAGCATCATATTACTATTTCTTTCTTTCCTTCTCTCTTTAATCTTCCTTAAAATAAATTTCCTTTATCATCTCAAAATAAAACAAATAAAATCTCCCAGTCTTCCTGCCTCTGGGGGCCAAAAAGCAAAGCCCGTGAATAGATTTGTTACAGGGCATTCAGCACTCTTGAATTAGAACAGTGGCCAGGTGACTGCAATACAGATAAAAGGGGGTTGCCCAGTGCAAAAAAGCATCTGTTTTTCTTTGATTGAACCTCAAGAAAGGTCAAATAGGATTAAATTTTTTAAGTTGACCAGAACAAAGATAGATGACTTGATTTTCAGTGCAGATTTGGTTATGTCAAACCAAGTAGCACCAGAAATATGATCGATTGACCTCCAGAGAGTCTATGGCATATTTCATTTCTCTCTCTTTGGAGTCACCGTGGGCTCGGTGCTGTCTTTCAGGATGATAGATTTACAGGGATTTCCAAATGTCTATTAATGCCCTTCACCCACTATGCTGAGATCAGTCATCTGAACAAATGGTTTGGAGATTTTGCATGGAAGATGCTATAAAAAGAGTCATTGGATTCTCTTGTTCATAGTAGTTGTTGGGTAGAGAGGAGACTAGAGTGGAAGAATTAATGTTATTGAAAATGAGAGCAAGAGTTGAGAGCCTTGAATTCTTTAAAGAATTCAAATAAAGATGTCTGTTTTGAAGAGAACCCTTATTTTCTTCCCAGTTTTTAAAGTGCATTTTCCTATAGTTTCCTTAAAAACATGTTATGCTTTATGCATTTCCACACCCCATATAGGTTATTAAAATCCCAAATTTTCTGTATCTGGTTGCAGTGGGGTTGGTAAAAAGAAATGTGCAAGAATGAAGACAAATTGGGGAGTGTTTCAAGAGAATGATGGAATCATCCAATAAGACAATGGTCACTTTGGACTTTTTGTGTTCTGAGCTAAAGCTGTTGAAGGGATAGCAGAGAGTGTGAAAGCTGCTAGAATCTTCTCTAAAATAGAGCTACAGACATTTCACACCCTTAATTTCTAGTGAAAATAACATTTAAAATGTCTAACACACACCTATCTATTTATATACAGATGTCTATTTATCTATCTTTCTATCTATATCTATCTGCATACATGTGCATTGGAGAGGTATGCTCTTTCCATAGACTGACCTTATTTTCACTCAGAAAGTTAACTCTGGTTTTGACCCTACTTATGACCTTTCATTTTGGCTTATCTTTGGAAAAAATTCATTCCCAGTTCAAAACAGAACAGGTTGTGATGCTATGGTTATTATTAACTTTTCTTAGGAAGGTTTCTTTTTTAAAATTTTTATTTGTTTTAATTAGTTACACATGACAGTACAATGACCTTGACATATCATACATTTGAATCGGATGGGATATAATTTCTCATTTTTCTGAGTGTACAGGTTGCAGAATCACATTGGTCATGCAGTCACATATATACACACAGCAATAATAATGTCTATTTCATTCTACTATCCCTCCTATCCCCCCTCCCCTCCCCTCCCATCACTTCTCTCTACCTAATCTAAGGTATTCTTTTTGATTTTTTTTCTCACATCTTCATGCATGTATTTGGTATAACAATGAGGGTCTCAGGAAGGTTTCTTTTTGATGTGTAAAAAAAACATGTCTTTTTATTTGTCATTCATGTGCATTTTAATAACCAAAGAAAGAAGATTTGGGGTTAAACACAAATATCACAAATATTTGGAAACAGATTGCCAAACCCCATGTGACTACTGTCCTCCCATTTATCATATGTTTGAAAACCACAAAATTCAAGTACTTAATGGAGTCTTCTATTAGGGGAGAAAAAAATCCCCAACAGTAATTTTTTTTTTTTTTTTGGCCTGGTCTGCTGTTCCTAGCCACAAGAATGTGGAAGAAGCTACTTTCAGCAATTTTCACTTCATTCAAACCAGAGAATATGGTTGTGATTCCTAGTTGGGAAGAACAGTCAAGTATAGACATAGATTGCCAACCAGTGATCATATTTATTATCCCTTCTTGGTGAACTTTTCAACATTTGTGTTGATTTCTCAGTAAATTCACTATTAAAATATGGATATGCATCAAACATAAAAATGTTGCCCCACACAGACTTGGTCAATTACATTGCAATTAAGTGTATTATTTTTGCTTGTGTCCTTCATCTGCCTTCTCAGGGAAATCACTGAGCTGCTATGTAAAGAGGAGCTTTATCTTTAAGCTGCATGATTGGCTCCTATTGGGCTGACTTGCTTCCCTTGCTTATTCCTCACAATCATGATAATCAAGGAAATGAGATATATGATTGGTCAGATGTGTCTTCCCTGGGTATGGAAGGGCATAGGTGGCTTATTCCACAGAGCTATTTTGGACAGAAAGGGAAAGAATGGGGGCTCTCATAGGAAAACCTGCTATTCCTCCAAAACAGGAGAATGGGACTTTGCCCCCGTGAGGGGTTGTGGAGTGGGGGTACACAGGGAGTGGGTCCAAGGTCAAGTTTCAGAACAAAACCAGTATTTTAAGAGTTCTCTGGTTCTTTGAAGGACTTGGGGGAAAAGGGAGAAGTGACCATGTGTCCCTAACTCTCCCAAAATATGACTAGACTTAAAAATTATTGTGTGCATTTCCTGTGATATCTATAAGATGCCTATTCTTTTTCTTCTGCAAAGAAATTTCTTCCAAAATACATTTCCATTTTTCTCTACCCTATCCCTTATAATATCTTCCCATTAGCACTCCTGCACAGGGCCCAAACTTGAATTTGGATAGAATGTTCCCAAGAGAAGAAAGATGGTTACTCTTGGTCAATTTATTTATTTTATTTTCTCCCACACTGTTGGAAACCTATTGAGAAGTGACAGTGCCATCTTACTCATTTAATTTAAAAAACAATTAAAAGTTAATTTCTGAAAAAAAAGGTGTTGGTAAATTTGGTTGTTTCATGCTATTTTTTTTTTGTACTCAGTATCTAGTTTTGAAATTTTTGAATATTTTTAAAATGTCCTTTAGAAAGATTTTAATGTTCTTTTGGGTTCAAATCCAAAGAGTTGTTTTCCAGTTTGGTTTTTCAACTGACTGGAAATAACCAGATTTACTTTCACATACATATAAGCAAGTTAACCCAATTATTTATAGAAATGAAGTAAGAAGCTTCATAAATGTAAAAAGGGTTGGCTCGGACATTCTGAATCCTGTTTTTCTATTGAGCCGTATTTTCTTCTTGGTTGTCTAGTGATTTCTGATCCAGAGATTTCTTTCTTTCTTTCTTTCTTTCTTTCTTTCTTTCTTTCTTTCTTTCTTTCTTTCTTTCTTCCTTCCTTCCTTCCTTCCTTCCTTCCTTCCTTCCTTCCTTCCTTCCTTCCTTCCTTTCTTTCTTTCTTTCTTTCTTTCTTTCTTTCTTTCTTTCTTTCTCTCTTTCTTCTTTCTTTCTTTCTTTCTTTCTTTCTTTCTTTCTTTCTTTCTTTTCTTCCTTTTTTTTACTTACAAATAGATTCATGCACTCAAAAACAAGGAGGATTATATGGATTAAAACTTATTTATCTTCTTCTTATTATATTTTTGAAGATGAAAGTGCTTCCTAACTTCCACCATGCACTCTAGGCTTCCCCACATCTCTGGATTTTACACTGTCATGGTCTCCCCTCCTGCCTCTGCCCCATGGGTCTAGACTCTGTTGGAACTTGTGGGAGTCATTTACTGGGCTTTCAAAGAAGAACTGGGCTTCACAGTGGAGAATAGAGTAGACCTAAGGGAAGAGTTTTCTTAGGATTTATAAAACATAGCCAGTGAATTTTAGGTCAAACTCCTTAACTTTAGACATTTTGAGGAGTGGGGCATTGGATATGCAAAAGGGATTTATATTCCAAGCCTTTTTGGTAATGAGAATGACCTCCCACCCAGAGACAATGTCCAGGTTGGTCATCTTCAGTCTTCACCCCAGCTGGCTAGCATCCTGGCCTCTTTACTTCCCCCTGGGTTTGGCATTCCTTCTTACTGGGATTCCAGACACACGCGTCTGTCACACTGCTCACATCTTCATGTGATGTCTGTTCCTGTCCTTCTTAGATCACACAGAGAAGACTATTGCATCGACACTTTTGGTCTGGTTTGAATGCCTCTTTTCATCCCCACATGCTACTCGGCAGTCTCTGATGTGTTATGGAATGTGGGTCTGGTTGTCCCAGATTAGGCCAGAGGTTCCCCTCAGGATTCTCATGTGAGTGTGGTTTTCTAGCTGGCAGTTCCACGAGTCTCGCTGTGCTGTGCTAATATCTGCAAGTGCTCAGAGCAGCCTCGACATCTTAGTGATCTCTCACCATCCTGATCTGTCACTGCCTTTTTTTTTGATTGACCTGAAACGGCTTTCTTGAAAATGGAAGGATAGAGAAACTTTTGTGAAAGTTGCAAAGACATGTGCAATCCAAGCCAAATGAAGGCTATATTTCTTCATTTTCAGAGACAGCGGTGAAGATTTGTAAATAGATGTACAGCCAAATAAAGTATTGCTTTAGTACACTCTGTCTGTGCTAAAATGACTCCTTGGTTTGGGAATTCTGAGTGAGCATTCAGGTTCAGACTTTGCCTGCATGTTTTATTTGTTTGGAAATTTTGTTAAAAATTTAGCAACTTAATTTCCCATGACTTTATATCATCCCATTATATTTCTTTCTCTTTTCTCCCTTAGAGTAGCTATACAGAATAATTATTACAATAATTACTATTTAAAAAGCACTTGTAATATGCCAAATATGTAATAGATGCCCTTCCTATAATATTTCATTAAATTTTCTTTGCAGTTCTCTAGGTAAGTTTTATTATTCCCATTTTATAGATGGGGAAAGGAGGCTCAGAGAGGTCACTAACTGGGTCATGGTCTAGATCAAGGTCAGAGAATTCACTGCTCCAACTGATATTGTTCCATCTTTGGAAACACATTTATTATAACAGTAGAAAGTTTATTCCCCTCTGATATGTAAAGTGCATAGAGGACCTTACCATCCACTCCAAATGGTCATCTAAAGTGGTAGAAAATTTTCAAATGTTTTCTAGCTGATTCTCTAATCTGTGTGAATTGGTCTGGGCACCTACTGGCTGGGCTGATACTGAACAAGTCTCCTCACTTTTGAGCTGCCAAATCTTCACTCATAAAATGGGGGTTGTGATAATAGTCACCACATGGGATTTTTGCTGTGTGATTACATACATGAGATCTGTAAGGAATGATACGTTACTACCTCAATGCAGTTAGGAAGTAACTGTTATTTTTTCTTTCTTTCTTTCTTTCTTTCTTTTTTTTTTTTTTTATGGTTCTGGGGATTGCATATGCCAGGAAAGAGCACTAAGGCTATGTTACATTCCCAGGCCCTAACAGTGTTCTATTTGATAAGAGATTGTGAAACTCTAGAGAAAAATCCAAGGCTGACATGCATGCACGAGGAAAACTTTTTGGATTGGAGGCCCAAATGAAAGGGAGGACTTTGAAATACAGTAGAATGTGAGCTGGAGGTGATTTACCTGAGTTAGGGATTGCAGGGAACAGGCTTGTTGGGGTAGGGTAGGATTGAGGTTTCATTTTGGAGCATTTTGCATTTGAAGGGATGGGAGAATTTCTGTATAGATATGTTTAGCAGGACTTTGCATTTGAAGTTCAGCTGGAAAGAGAGAGGACAGTGTTAAAGATGTAGGTTTGGGAGCCATCTGTAGAAAAGAGATATTTCAAGATATCAACGTGGATGAGATTGTCTGGGAGGAGAGTATGAAGTCAGAAGCAAATTCTGGATACAGAATCTTGTGAAAGCCTACATCTCAAGAGCAGGCATTTAAGGGGGATCCAGAGAAGGTTCTGCAAAAAAAAAAAAAAAAAAAAGAGTGAAGAGAGAGAAGAGCTGGGGAATGAATTTCCCAACAAAGGGGAAAGAGATTCACATGAAGGCTGATCTATGTCAGTGTTGAGTTCTGTGAAGGTGATAAGGACATAGGGATAGTTAGTCAGCTTTTCCTTATGGTGATCAAAATACCTGACAAGAACAACTTAGAGGAGGAAAAGTTTATTCTGGGCTTGTGGTTTTGAGATTCATCCCATGGATGAGGCAGAATAGCATGCTAGAAGGGAAAGTAGAAGAAAGCTGCTCTGCTCATGGCAGGTGGTTCGGAGGGAGTCAGAAAGAGAGACATGGGAAGATACACTTTTCTAGGGCACCTCCCCAATGACCTGCTTCCTCCAATTAGGACCCAACTCCCAGGAGTCCATTTAGCTATCAATGAATTAATCCAATCACAAGGTCACAGCCCTCAGGTTCCCATCATTGCCTAAAACCCCATCTCTGAATTCAGCTGCTTTGGGAACTATGCTTTCAGCTCAAGACTTTGGGGAAAATGCCCGATGGAAACCATACCGTGACTAAAATACACACTCACCAAATGCATTTGCCACAAAGAGATTGTTTGAAACATCCAAGAAAATAATTTCTGAAGAGCAGCGAGAGCCAGCGCTATGTTGAAAAGGGCTGTGGAGTTGTTTTGTTGAGATTCTGAACTCTACTTAGGCCAGTCTCCAGGTGAATTTCATGCATGTCTCACCCAAGCAAGAGGGGCCACAGGGCTGGGTTACTTGGTATCTTGGGTTGAATTCCACAAAAGCTGACTTCTAAGGGGGATCCAGAGAAGGTTCTGCAGGTGAGGATTGGAGGAGAAATACTTTATTTGGGAGGTGATACCAGGAAGAATCAATAGAGGAATGGAACTTGAGACTAAGGAGGGAAAAACAAAACAAAACAAACAAACAAACAAAAACAATGCAAGGAGTTAATGATCAAATTACTGCTATGGACTACTGGGGACAATTGCTTCTGGGGACATATGAGAGAAAATATAAAATATGCCTTGGATATGCCTTTTCTGAGTGGTGAGGAAACTCAGGTTTTTATCTTGCAATTCCTATTTGTATTGATTGAGGGTTTTTCTAAGTACTGACCACTGGTATCTCTGACCCGGTCCATGTCTGCAGAGAGTACCAAAGCAAAGCAAAGCAAAGCACAACAAAACAAAACAAACTCAGCAAACCTCAGAGAAAGTGTGTCAATATGAAGCTGCCTGTGTGCACAGTGAGTGTTGAGGGGAGTGTGAGTGAGTGATCAGCATTTTGCATTTTCTTAGTGCCTCCTTGTTCAGGACACTCTGCAAGCTTTCATGAGTATGCACTTGCCTGCTTCAGTCTCATTTTATCCTTACAACTTTCTTATGAAGTTCCCGGAGAAAAAGTAACTTTGGGCTGAGCAACAAAGACTCCATTCTTCCTTGGAACCTCCAGATTTCAAACAGCTTCAGGATTCATCAAGTAAGCCTGGGGCGTTAATGGGGACATAGCTGAAATAGTGGCCTGCGGTGTGTTTGGACAGATCATCTCCTTGAAATGATGCTCTTTGTTTCTGAATTTGTGCTTTCATTCCTTCCTTCATTTGGAAGGAGTAATTAATAGTTTGGTTTTAAAAAGGTCCCCCATGGGGTTGTGCATGGACATCAAAATAGCTAAAAGAATAATGAATCCTGTTAACAAAGGATATCATTATCTCCTCTAATTATTTATGTTGTTAGAAACTGAATGTAAAATTCGCTATGATTATCCTGTAGCACTGAAAACAGAATTACTTATTCCATCTGCTCATACGGTCGTCTCCTGCTTTGGTGTCCCTCCCTCTCCTGTCCTTGGTCTGCAGATTTCTTCTTGCTGCTGTCTCAGGTTCTGATGGTGATACCGGATCAACTGGGCTTTGCTCAGTTGGACCCTCTGCTGCTTTGTTCTATTTATCTTTTCACCTTTTCCCCTTACTTCCTCAGTCCCTCTTGCAGCCCGGTCAGTTTCCAAGTTTCTCCCATGCACCCAGCCATCTACCATCTCCCCCGCCCCCCCATACCTGCTCTTCAAAGTCCTCACCCTCTGGCTCTTGGCAGTCCCAGCTAATCTGATAAAGATCATTCTGGGGGAGGACAGGAAGCACTTCTGGAGAGCCCCTCCTTCCCAGGAAGAATCCCTCTGTAAATTGTTCTGCTGTTAATGATTTTTCCACTTTGGATTTTATGTTTTAAAAATGCAAGACATAAAAATAACATAAAAGAAGCTTCTGGAAAAAATAAAAGGGAAAAAAAAAGAGTACTTCAATCAATCCCACCTCTCTGACAATAGCTGTTTTCCTTCTGCTCATTCCCTGCAAATCTTTATCTAGTATGTGGTCTTGATTTCTGTGTTTTAAAATATAAAATTATTTTGGGATCATTTAAAACCTATTTCTACCCCGTTGTCATAATTATCTGTTTTAATGACCGATTAATATTCCCTTGTGTTGGTGGCACCGTATTTAGCAGTTTTCTTCATAAAAGTGAGTTTTCAGTTCTCAAGAATAAATACCCAAGGGTGCAATTGTTGGTTGGCATGATAAATCTATTTTTAGTTCTAAAGGAAACTGCCAACCTATTTCCCAGAGTGGCTGTACCATTTTATATTCCTACCAGCAATGTGTAAGTGATCCAGCTTCTCCACACCCTTATCAGCTGTTCGTATTTGTTGTTATTACCATTCTTTTATTTAGTCATTCTATTAGGCTTGTCTACAATAGTCTCAGATTCAGCCTGCTAATCCAGTGAAATTTTTAACAGTACTCTCTGAGGTCAGCAATTTCCTCAGTGCAGAATATGACCACTACAGGTTATCAAAGTGGCCACTTGCTTGCCTCTGCTCATTACAGTGACATCTTGATAATTTTATTTTGCATTTCCTTACTGGCTAATAATGAACACATTTTCGTGTGCTTATTTGTCATCTGTGTATCCTCTTCGATGAAATGTCTGAATCATTGCCTACTTCTAGAGTTGGATTTTTGTCTCTTGATGTTGAGTTTCGAGAGTTCTTAAGGTCTAATTTGTTGTTATTGTTGGATATGTGATTTGCAAATATTTCCCTCAATCCAAAATTTCTCATTTCATTATCTTCATAGGGTCTTTTCCAGTGGAAAAAAAGTTTTTAATTTTGATGATGCTCAATTTGTCTTTTTCCCCTTTTTTAATTGATCATGCTTTTAGTATCAAGTCTAAGAACTCTTTGCCTAAATGCTGTCTAGAAGATTTTTTTCCTATCTTTTCTCTGAATGTTTTATAGTTTTATGCTATACATTTTAGTCTCTAGTTCATTTAGAATTAATTTTTGTATAAGATGTAAAGTTTATGTCAAAATTCATGTTTTTTAATTTCATGGGGTATCTTATTTAGAACAGGGATGGGGTAAGGCAAAAGGTATGTAAGTTTTTAAAAATATCTGGGCTTTATTTCTAGTTTAGAGTATGACTATGATATGGGGAATCTCAAGTGGGAGGAAATTCAAGCTCGTATGAAGAAAGAGGGTGATCTCAGCACATTAGCAAGGGAGATATTTACAGGACAGGTGGGAGCTTTGCAGTGCCCCATGGAGAGGGCAAACCCGGCATCCTGACGGGTCTTGGATACCCCTGATCACACCTGTTGCTTCACTGAAATTATTAATGTGCCACTTCCAGTTTCCCACTATGAAATGGTCCCCGTTTCTTCAGTACAGAATATGGTCACCCAATTGGGTCATCTGCTTTGCCAAGCCCACTTCACTTATTCCATGCTCCCATCCCAAATGTTATGCAACTGTCTTTTAAGAGATAAATTTTGCATTTTAGTTTCAGAAAAGCATACAAGTTTCCTTTTGAAAGGGATCTTGGGGATGCTTTAGCTTAGCTAACATTGAACTAACTGACCACATACCAAGCACTGTCCTAAGAATTTTGTGTATAACGGTCCATCTTTATCAAAATTCTGAAAGGAAGTTTTATGGTATCACTTTCATTTTACAGCAAAGGTGACTGTGGAATAGGGAGGCTAAGAAACATGCCCTAGGTTCTACGGATGGGAATTATAAAGCCATGACTCAACCAGGGCAGAGGAGCTCCCCGAGTTCATGCTTATCATTGCTGTATCCACCTTCCTCTCCATCTTGTCCTATAAATGTGCAAATATAGCCCCAAATTGTTAATAAATTTAAAGTGGTATGAGGGGACCCATTCCAAGTTTCCATATTGGAGCCCAGGTTAGCAGTGATATATGGCAGATAAAGTAGACTATGGGATAATAAAAAATTGAATAATTTCCTGTGTGGAAAACAAGGTCTATAAAGGCTTGATTCACAGTCCCAGACACACACTATAGACCCTGGGCAAGTCACTTCATGGACTTCCAATGTCTCATTGAAGAGGCATAATGGAATTACCCAACACCAAGGAAAGCCACGAATGTTGGTGCTGTTGCAGAATGTGTCGAAGGAGTTCTGTGTCCTAAACTCCGGCTGGCTGATCACCCATGTACACCTTGCTTTGGAAAGCCTCGGTTCTTTCCTGTGTGTGATTTTGTCTACCCTGGAATACTGGCAGAACGGTGCCCCTCTCACATGCTTCTCCTTCAGGAGGTGAAGATAGAAGTGTCCTAACGACGCATAAGTCAACACCATCCAAACGTCAGTTGACATCCAGGTCTCAACTTTATTTCGGAAGCAACTTTGCTCTTAGATTCCATGATGTCCCTGAATGGAACTGACATTTATAGCTTGTGGGTAAGTCTTCAATTTATAGCACACAACTAACGACTGCATAAGGAGATGGTCTGACACTAGGGATAAAATTTCTGCAGAATATAATGGGAAGCAGAATGGATGGGCTGGGTTATACACCATTAAGCTGTGAGTGATTTTTGATATATTCCCTTCTAAATAGATAGTGCCAGAGTGCTTCAAATTATACAACTAGCTGCTCTAGAAGGGTTTGAAGAACAACAGAGGATTCCGTTAAAGGTAAAAAAAAAAAAAAAAAAAAAAAAAAAAAAAAAAAGAGAGAGAGAGAGAGAGAGAGATTTAAACATCTCTTCTAATCCAGCTCAAGATTAGGACCAGAGAAGGGGAGTGGTTTGTAAAAAAGTCATATCTATTTTAACTATGTTGATGTTGTCAACAAATCAAATTTAACTTCTGGTATGGAGAGGCATTATAGAGAGTCTGGGATTACATCCTCTAAGGCCAAAATACCCAGGTTTGGGTCCTGGCATGAATCTTGGTGTTGTCCTGCGTTGGCTGTGGCCCTGGCTAATCATTCTGTGATTCAGTTTCCTCCCCTTCAATATGGAGATAATAATAGGACCTACCTGCTAGGTGGATTGTAAGAATTAAACATAAAGAAACCCAGGTAAAGAATAATACACGTTTAAGACACAGCTGGCGTTTAGTAAGTCCACAGACTGCATTCATTTTTAAAATTTGTATTATGTAAAAACACATACTTCTGGGTCAGTGTCCCAATAGAAGGGGACGTGTTAATATTTTTTTCACACTTCTTTATATTGTGTCCTCAAGCTGTCTCTTATGAAAGAGTAGACTTTAAAGATGTTAACTTCTAGTATATCATCAACGGATAATTTTTTGAAGCACATGATTTTGAGGCAATATGAAATTGCTCTAGGGTTTCTAAATATGTCTTTTCACTGTTTCTTCTTATCCCTTCACCAACCAGCAAAACCCATCCATGCACCAGTCCATAGATGATGCTTTGGGGGGCACTGACATAAATGTCCTCCTCTGTCTGTAGTGGATGTCTGTTGTTCAGCATCTCTGTCCCTTGGGGACTGCCCCTCCTCCATTCCATATGCCTCCAGGGAGGTTCCATAGCCAAGAACCCTGCCCCTCCTGAATATAGGATCTGTCCATCATTGTTCTGGCAGAAAACAGATGGTACCCTCCAACTGGAAAATCGGGGGACTACTTCATGAGAGAGTTTACATACTTAGGGGGCAGGATTTATGGAAACAAACAAGAGCTCATGCAGTACATTTGGCTGTAGGAAAACTGGAGGATGCTGTTGCTACCCCTGAACCTAGAAGATGAGGGAGGAAATGGTTACCAGGCCCTGGAGAGGACAGATGGGGGAGGGGCTGCCTGAAATTAGTTGGGATGTTTAGAAGAGGAGAGATTCAGGGGACCCAGCAGAAGGTGATGGGTGACAGCAAAGACCATAATCTCTTTTCTGATCCCATGTAAGTTTCTCCTTTTGGACAAGCCCAGTGGAAACCAGAGAAAAGGAAGCCCCTGGCATATTCCATGTGGGTTAGCCTCTTGGCATTGAGTAGAGATAGGAGGAAGGTAGATCAGAAGATGGTCAATCATGGTTTCCCTGAGAGCGGGGAGCAGGGACAGAGCTGCGTCAGTGCTATAGCTGGGCCAGTCCCTAATCTGGGGAATGAAAAGAGGAGAACTGAAGCTCCAAATCTTACCAATCTTCATACCTCTAGTATTTTTTTTTTTAACCACAATAATTTGTCTATTGTTTTCTATTCATCACCCAAAGCAGTGTGTGTGCTTGTGAGTGTGTGTGTGTTTGTACTCATGTGGTGGTGGAGACTAGTCCAGATTATTCCAGTTAAGTCTAGTAATTCTAACCACAGAGTAGGAGGACATAATGAGTTGGAGGCCATCAAGGCCTCTGGACATCACCTGGTGTTTTGGGTAAGGATGTGGCCAATTAGGGACCTGTAGTGACTGGTGTAATTTCAGTTATACAGACTAGTTGTTCTGAATTTTGGCTGCACTCTGCAATCGCCTGGGGAGCTTTAAAATGACCAGTGCCTGGCGTCTTCTCCCTAATAACCTGAGTGTGGCCTGGGTGATTTCAGTGTGTAACAGAGTTGAGATGCCCCCAAATGGGGAAGCTAAGGCCTTCCTTAGTAGAGAGGGCCTTCAGTTTACTGATGGAGATCTGAATGTAGACAAAGAGCTTAATGATTACCTTCAAGTCCCAGGAGCTGGAAGCAGGGCCTGTGGAATTGTCCAGCTTCGGTAGAAAGTAAGACCCTTAGAGTCTGGGGTTCTGCCAGTGACCCTGTGCAGAGAGGTTAAGGGCTGGGAAACCCCCAACAGTCTCCTAAGCTGACATCGTATTTTAGGAGCATGCATCTGGGTCTTTGGATGGGAGGCTCCATTATGCCTCTGCTCTCCCAGGGAGAGCTTGTCATCTCAAGTCCTGTCATTCCTTCTATCCCACAGAGCCCTGGAATGGAATTCTATGGATTTTTTTTTTTTTAATCCTTAGGTCTCCCAGGGAGCCTTTGGGAGAAACAACAACCATGGTTAAGTAGATATACCTTGCAGCCCAGGGTCAGGACTGGGTGAAAGCCAGAGAGGTGTCCCTCAGGCCCTGAGAATGAGTGCCACTCTGCCTCATCTTCATTTACCCTGAGTGGCAACGCACAAGCTGGAGACAGTGGCCAATTTGACAAGCAGCTCACCAGTGTGGTAAGAAGTATCTACCTTGCTGACTTTCCGCTGACTGAAGGGGGTGGTGGGATTTCATCTTGGACATCACTATTTGTTTTTATTTCTCTTTTCTTAGAGAGAAGTGACTCCCAAATGGCAGCCACACTCCCTGTATGACAGTTCAGCTGCTCTGGAAGACCTAATTTTTTTTTTTTTTACTTTCAAGTAACCCCTTAGTGGCCACCTCACAGTAGGGTTTTTGTGAGTGTCATATAGGCTCGATTGTATGTCTCGAGCAGAGACATACAGACCAGTCCAAATATACTTTTCAAAATGGAGAGTGAGCTAACCTTTTAGTCAGCAGCCATGAGAGGGAAGGATTCTTCTGGGAGTGCTAAGTTTTAGTTACATACTTGGTAAAACTCAAATCTTCGATTCCACGTGATGGCCACTTGGTTTTATGCTGTAGGGTGACAGTTTTGTACTCAACAACTGATTCCATAGAAAACTGTCTTCATGATGACATTTTCAAATTTGAGAGTTTTCTTATCAGTTTATATATTTGTATTTATGTGTGTATCTCTTTTTTTTTCTTAAATTAGAATTCTGTATTATTTCTTTCTCAAAAGAATGAAGATTTTTCTACCCTTTGGTCCTGGGGGTAATCTCAGAGTTCAAATTCTGAAGTGTCTCTCCAGTGAGGAGTTCTTTAGAAGGGGGCAAGGGCTCTCCTTGGTGTTAGGGGGTGCCTAGCACGTTGCAATATTTAATGCAAGTGAAACTACAATGGCCACTTTGTACTCATCATGCAATAAAGACATCGCTTATCACTGAACATTACACAGTTAATGCTTCATAATTCTAGTTTCAGTATCAAACTGCCACCAGGCAGAATGTGTCCTGACCTGACCTTTTTTGTTTATATAAAGTGATGTGAACTCATGAATCCACAGAGAAGACCCTTTTGGTAGATGGCTATTAGCTATTGTCTATTGCCCTGGGACAAAGAAAGTAGGCTTCTGCTTGGAGCCAGAGAGAACTGGTGAAGCAGAAGGACTTTGGAATAAGGAGAGTAAGTGAAGCTCTAAATGGAGACTGCAGGATCCTTCTCTAGAAGCCCCTTGGCACTGGATGTCCCCCATCTGCTCAGGTCTAGATGACCTCTGGATATCCCCACCCCTGGACATTCTTCCCTCCTTTTCCAGGGAAACAAGGACACAGATGCACGGCCTGAGGTCATCGAGTGAATCAGCATGGATGCTGATTCCTGTGGCTGGGCTCAGGTCTCAGGGGGCATAGGGAACCACGAAAACTGTTTACTGACCTTTTTTTTTAACACTCAAAAAAGCTTTGGAAATCACTTTCCCATCACCAACACTATTGATTTTCCACTATTGATAGATTTAAAAAAAGACATTTGCATGTAAATTGAGAAGGCACAAGGATCATCATTTGCATTTATATTAGCAGGGTGCTTATTGCCATTAATTATTTATTGTTTTAGTTATCCTGAAAGGTGGAGTCTCTATTCTCCCTTTTGCAACTGAAGCAGGCTTCTAAAGACACTGCTAAAGACACTGCTGCGGTGTGTTGCCAAATTCAAGTCCACTGGGCTTTTGTAACTCACCTAAGGGTCTTCCGTGCAGGGTAGGCACTCATCTGCTTATTGAAAGAATTTCTACTTAGGTTTTCTCTTGTGAAAACACTCACCAGCGTTTTGAGATTTCATTCAACGTTGTTATGGAAACCCTCTGGTTCATTTGTTGCTAGCATGTTTGGTTAACTTGTACTAGGGAAATTTTCAAACATTCACAATAGCAGAGAGAAAAAATATAATAGGAACAGGGATCCACAACCACTTTTGACAATGAGCAACATTTTGTGAATTTTCTCCCATCTATTATCAACCACCTGCTTTAATTTGATTTTTGTTTGTTGAAATGTCTTAAAGCAAATTCTAGGTACTATGGAAATTTCACCAATAAATTCTTCAGAGAACAGATCAGTACTTGAGAAAACAAAACAAAACCAGAATCATAATACCATTATCACCCTTAATGAAATTAAAACATCACTTAATGTCATCAAATCCTCAACCATGATTTTAAAATGTCTACTTTTATTTGGTTTCTTGAATCAATAGCCAATATTTGTGGATGTTTTATTTCAAGTCCTTCAAATTGGTAAGAAATCCTGAGTACCAATTATGGGCCAGGAGCAGGAACAACACAGGCCAATATAATTTCGTCCCTCTTGAATGCGTTCCTCCTCTCACAGAGAAGACAGGCACAATAAGTCACTCTCCTATGTGCAGCCTGGGGAAGGCTATAACGGGGTGGCGTGTCCTGTGCAGTCCACATACATAGTGAGGTTGGGGTCCGAGGGGAGGCTGCAGGGGTGACAGCAGGATATTTCAAGTTCAAATTAAGATTTATGAAGGATGGCTGTGTGCAAGCAATTGCTATTAGTTCAGTGTGTCATATGTTAAGTCCCCTCAATTCCACAGTTTAATTTTAAATATCATACCTATTCTATAGACTAGGACGTAGATTGGTTAAGTAATGCACTTTTTGAAAGACAAGCAAGAATTTGGCAGATACCAAATGAGGGCAGGATATGCAGGTAGAGGAAATCAAGTGAGGAAAGAATCCACAGTGGCTCCTGTGTACAGAGACATGGGGTATTAGGGAGGGGAACGGCAGGGAAGAAGTGGTGGCAGATGAAGGGAGGACAAATGGTTTCACTGGAGATTGTGAATTCTTTGAAAAGTTGTCAAAGGAGACTGGACTCTGTTACTTTTTTAGGAAATGGGATATCAACAAAAGTTTTTGTCAAAAAAAAATTGAAGTCATGTTCATACCTTGGAAAGAAAAATCTGATGGCACTGGGAAGGGTAAAGTGAGATAAGGGATTGCCTGAGAAATCTCTGGAAAAGACACTAATAATGGGATGAACCAGGAAAGAAGTGAGATTTATATCAGCCTGATTTATATCAAAGAACATCAAAGGGTGTTCTTTGATTACCATAAAAATAACACATACTCTTTGTGGAAAAGTTGGAAAAGGCACAAAGAGGAAAAGAAATTTCCTGTAATCCTAGAAGAGTGTCTTCTAGGGTTTTGGAATCTTTCCTTCTAGTTTTACACACAGACACACACACACACACACACACACACACACAAACTTTTTTTTTTTCATAAGGTTTGCATCCTAACTATATGTAGTTTTGAGTCCTGCCTCTTTTATTTATATAATGCCTTATAATTTTCAGTGTCATCAGATATTCAAAACCATGACTTTGAACACACTAGTCCATCAAATGGTGACATTATCATTATTTAATTCTGCTGCTATTACTGAACATTCAGTTATTTTGAGAGTAACTTTGGCTTTCGTTTATACCAAACTTCTATACTCTGTTAGAATTGGAGTCCTTGATCTCCAATTGCTGTGACTACTGAACTTTTCTACTGAAACCATCCTTACATGCAGAGATGCAGGTAGTCAGAAGCCACAAAGAGAGCAGACACTGAACTTCAAGAAGCTGGTGTGTGGCCTGGACCACGGGGTATTCTAGATAATAGTTCATCAAGCACATGGGTTGACTGAGTTTGACCGGGTTCTGTAGATCAGGTTAACACTCATGTTCTTACTGCTATCACCAGGAAAATAGTTCTTTTCATAGGTACTCTTCACTTAACATGACAGCCACTCTTTGAACCTATTAGTAGCCTTCTATAACAAAGGGGAGTAAGAATGAAAAGCTCTGATTTTGAGAGACTATGAAGAATTGTCAGGCCATTTAGCTGCTATAAATACTATTGTGTGGAAATCATTCTAAATACCCCAATGACCACCAGTGTCCCATCAAATACTTCTTTATAGTAAATTCATCTATTTTCCTCATTTTTCTTTGCACCCCTAAAGTAGTCACTGATCATTTGAATTCTTTCAAAGAATGCCATGGTTAGGTTATATGGGACTCGGAGCACACAATACAATCTTTCTAATGCTTATGTCTAAACTTAGACCATACCTAATGGAACGATAGGAATTAGAGGTAATGGATCAAATCAAGTATGATATGATAAGCCAGTCACCTGGAGAGACAATATGGGGAATTTAGTTGGTGGTGTTTCTGATTAGAAAGGGTGAAGAATAACAATATGATAAAAACAACAGAGGGGTAGGTGTGTTACCAAGGAAATGTTTTTTTTCAGCTGATCATTTGAGTCCATGGATTTTGACTACTAAAGTCAATGGTTTATTAATTTAATTGTCTACCTTGTCTACCCACAGAAACAGCCCTATGGACCAGGTGGAGGCTGAGAAAGGTGTTTGAAACACAGGAACTCATGGCCAGGAGCATCCAGGTTGGCCTCTGTGAGATGGCACAGGTGGCCCTGCTCTAGGGACCGTGCTGTGTTCTTTGGCAACTTGTCACCCCAGAGGCAGCCCCCGAGTCTCTGCCAAGGATCACGTGTTTCCTTCCCGCTCCCCAGAGAGTGGAGGGCATTTTCCTTGCAGGGTTGGACAGGACCTGGTTGAGGGCAGTGACCTGACACTCAGGACTCTGAGCTCCGTTTTAGATTTTACGAGGTGCTATCTTTAGCTGCCGCCTTAGCATTCCTTTTTAGATATCTCTATTGCAATGGGCCTTGTATACAGAGGGGGCATTTATGGATCGTCTGTTGTACACTAAAAAGTAGAAATGCCATGTGTTAGGTAATTCCATAGATGGAAGGTGGGAAAACTGGAATATCAGAAAAAATATTGGTCTGTGGGACATAGACATAAATTCATCTGGCAAAGGGTAGCAGTTGGTACCGTGATGTATCCTTCCTTTCCTTTCTGTTGAGTTTCTATCAGAAAAGATGTTTCAAAGGAACAAAGAAAGAGATCCAGGCAGTGTGAGGGGGCCATGGGGCAGAGTGGGGTTGGAGAAGGAAACAAGTGGCTTATTCTCAGCCACTTCAGTTCACATCCCCTCTGCAGACGTCTCCAGGGCACTCAGGGGAGGGGGCATCTGTCCATCTTGTGTAACTGTGAGACCTTCTGGATGTTCTACCAGGATCCCCACACAATTTCAAAGCACTCGGTGCTTGGGGACTCCGTTCAAAACCTTGGAATCTTGTTGCTATGTGAGGAATGTAAATTATAGCCATTGGTGGCCAGACTTGACTTGATGGTCTAGCCTGCAACCGAGGGTGGCATCTTTCTGACCTCAAGAAAACGAGAGATGATAAGTCACTTCAAAATGAGAAGAAGCCCATCATCCCTCGATGTGGGGGAGGATGGAAGTGGTGCTGGACATGGTGACAAGGTGGCTATGTGACAGAGCGAGTGAGAGCTGAGGCTGTGGAGTGGGTGCTTCAATTAAGTCCTTTCCTACCTACACACACTCTCAGACTTTGCCTTCCCTTTGCAGAAGGGAAATCACAGGAGCCCACTTTCCCTGAGGTGAGGCGACCTTAGTGACAAATAAGTGGTATAATGCATCCAATGTGCATCACCAGTGCTTGCTCCTAGTAACCTCTCAGATCATGCGAAAGACAGGCTGATGAATGAGTTTTGCTTTTGAATTTAAAATGCACTTTTCGGTATGTGCCATTTTCAGAATAAATCACATGGTTTTTAAAAAGAAGCTGCTTTAAAACATATACACACACACATATTTAGTTGTCAACACACCTTTATTTTATTTGTACGCAGTGCTGAGAATCAAACTCAGTGCCTCACACATGCGAGGCAAATGCTTTACCACTGAGCCACAACCCCAGCCCCTCACATGATTTTCTTTATCTTAAACGTACACAAGATACATTTGAAATTTTGAACAGGGCCACAATGTGTTAGCAGGAGGAAGAGATCTCTGATTTCTTTGCTTCCTCATGCAGAATGTTGTCATTCTTCCTCTTTGTTATTTATTTATTAAAAAAAAAAAAAGAAACATCAGGACCCAATAGAAGGGAATCTGGCCCCACCTGGTCTAAAGTTTTTGACTTCATACTTTTAAAAATATCTCCACATTTCTGCTGTTTCTTTTCTCAGGAGAGTGGGGGCAACACCCTTTTCTTGCATGTGCTTTGAGTTTGGGGTTGGGAGATGGGTTGTGGGTAAGACTGATGAAAACCTGCCATTTATAACTTGGGGTTTGAGAGTTGTCTCTTTCTGTATGGGAATGGTAACTTGAAACAAAATATAAATTCTATATGGAATTTACAGTGCTCAAATTGTCATATCACGTTTTGTGGGCATGTGAGAAGATTTTTCTCTTATGCTTGTGCACAGGAATAATTCTAGACTCACATTTATGCGTCAATCATTTTTCTCTTCATATTTTAAAAACAATAACAGAATGATACCTATATTCATTGCTTGTCTCTTTTGTGGGAATTTTCCTTTTCTATATTCTATATTCTCCATTTCATCACCTTTCATAGCCCAAATGTAATTTCTTCCAATTAATTAAGCAAGGCTAAAATCATAATTATATTTCCAAAGACATCATTAAAAATACATGTAACTGAACAGCAACAACAAAAATGCTTAGCAGAATTTTTCTTCATTCTTGATCCACAAAAGGCATATATAAATTCCAAGTGCCTAATTTTGGAAGGTGAGGTTGGCTAGCCTTAAGGTTGAAACTCATGTAGATACTAAATTTGCCAGAAAACTAAGCAATTGACCATGAACTTAAGTTGTAAATAAACATGTTGTTTATGATTTGCCAATACTTAAGTGTCTTCATACTGCTTGTGTGTGGGCCTGTTGTGTGTACATGTACAATAGCGTCAAATTTCACAAGAGGCAAATCTACAGAAAACTGCGTGTTCTATTATTGACTTTACCAGATAAATTTGCTCTTTAGGTGGTTGCATTAGAAACAGCTTCTTCACGGAAGCATTTATTTGTCCTCAATTTTCTTGGTTTCAGTGTGCTGGGGCTCTTTAGAGAAAAATGAAAGAGAGCTAAATTATAGAAACGAATAACTTGTTTTAGTTTAGGTTTATTAAAATTCCTCTGCAAGCTAATGATTTTCAAGATCCACTCTGTGTTCAGCTTTCCCAGACAGGGAGTTCCACGATGTTGTTTTCTAAGAGGGTTTTACTAGAGGGAGTTTTGACTTTTCTTTGTTTTAATTGCTCACACCCTCTGTTCTTGATAATGGGAAAATGCAGCTGAGGGCCCTCCTAATTGCCAATTGCTATTGAGAAAAGTGGTTAAATAGGATTCAGGACAAATGCAAATGTGAGTTTTTAATGCATGCATCCCAGCAATGGTGGAGGAAAGTAAAACTCACTGCTCCTTGTCAGAGCACATGGAGAAGGTGCAAGGCTGTGATTTGGACACAAGGGATCATCTGCTTGTGAATTATCTTCAGACTGTTCCATCCCTAGCAGATAACTCTCCATCCTAGTCTTTCTAGGTTGCCTTAGGGATCAGTGTGGCCTCCCATTGGGTGCTGGGTCAGCTTGTTTGTGGGTATAAAGGGGAGCAATGTGTTGGGCTTGAAAAACAAAATTCAAAAATTTTATTCCTATGCTATATTGCAAAAACAGGAATTTTGTGTTATTTAGATTTTACGATCTATTTAATGTGTAGTTATTGATGGATTTATGTAATGGGACTGTTTCATTATAAATTGTATCCTCCCCAAATTCATAGGTTGAATTTCTAACCTCTAGTATGACTGCATTTGAGATAGGATCTTTAATGATCTAATTAAGATCCAATGAGATCACAAGGGTGGGGATCAGATCCAATAAAACTGGTGTCCTTATAAGAAGAAGAGAAAGTAGCAATGTTGGTATCTAGAGAAAGCGCCGCGTGTGGGTACAGCAAGAAGGTGCTGCCTGCAGTGCAAGGAGAGGGGCTGCAGGAGAAATTGCCCCTGTTGGCACCTTGAGCTTGGACACCCAGCCTCCAGAACCATGTGAGGTGAGGTTCTGTTGTGTAAGCCCCTCAGTCTGTAGTGCTTTGTTGTGGCAGCCCAGAAGACTAGTACGGTATCGATTAGTTATTCCAAAGAAACTGCCCCTTCAAATACAGGCCCTTTGTGTTTGTTTCCACCACTTGTACATATGGTTGAGTATTGTTAACAAGCTGTCCTCTTATTTATTGAAAATAATGTATCTCAAGTCTTAATGGCTTTATTGCTCTGTAATTAAGGAGATTTACCTTAGACTCTTTTCTCAGAGTGTGGTAACCCGGACAGTATTAGAAGATCCAGATAATTAAGAAATAGTCAACCTAATTATCAAGAACATTTATGAACATAAGGCCATCAGCACGTGGGCTCATAAAGAGGCTAGACAGATCTACGTGCAATACTTCATTGGTACTTCAAGAAAGCTCATCAACCTTAAATGGGAGAGTCGGAAATGTGACAATGGGATGGCTGGCTACATACTCTGAGCTAGAGCCTCACCCATCTTTAAAAGCAATATCTCCATTTAATTAGGAAGTAGGATGACTATTTGGGATATTAACCTAACCTGAAAATACCAAAAGACGCCTAAAGGAAATGGTAGAACAAAAGAATCAAATTCTAAGCTTTGAGTATGAAGATAATCACAGCAATACTGATGAAGTGAGAACAGAACTCTTGCTGTTTACCTTGCCCCATTTAGAAAAAGACTACATGACCTTGGCATGAGAAAAGAGACAAATTTGAAGGTTTAGTTGCTGGTAGGATCTTGGGAGGGACTCGGAGCTGGCTTGGGCAAGGGGCGAAAGAGTTGTAATTAAAACCACAGGTTGGTTAGGCCATCTGAAAGCTGAGGAAACCTGTTTTTTGCTTCTTAGGTATAATGCTTAGAAAGGACAATTGCCTAGTTTGTAAGACCCTGTCCATGGAAGGTGGTGTCCTCTGAGCAGACATGCAGAAATAACTTCACATAGTTCCTTTACTCCTAGTCATAGATTGCCTGTGTGTACTTGAAGGCTCTGATGTGGACCTAGGGAGGTCTGACAGCTGAGAGGAAGAGTCCTCACAGCAAGTGTCTCTGAAACTCAGTAACCGAAGAAATGAGACCCTGCAGATACTGCTACATCCATCAACAGGTGTGTGGAGAAGACCTGTTATTGAACTTCTAGCTCATGATCTTTGCATGCCCACAGGATACTGAGGGTCATCTCTGGGGACCATCCTGAGTATGTGAGGTTGGGTTTCTGACTTCCCTATCCTCACCAATGAAATGCACATTCTAAATTAAAAAAAAAATCGAGTTTACCATAAAAATGGAAAGTTTGTAATCATGCATCTGAACTTGCACCTAGACTACTACCTATGTGCATAAACAGTTGGTCTTAGAAGGGTACCTGGGGCAATCAATTCCCATCTTGTAGAGTAGAAGCATTTTTGTATTAAAGAGGCGGGTGTATAAAGGGCACAGATTGGCCAGTACTTTTTCTCAGGCCTTGAATACCTTACTCCAAAATTGGTTAATTTGGAAACTCTTTCTCTAAAAATTGAATGATATATTAAGGCTTTGTGGGGGGACATTCGTTTCTAGTTCTTTGTTTTTGTTCTTGTTTCAAATCTCCTAAAGGGACTGCTCACAGCTGTATACTCAATTTTGGACATTTTGGTATTTTTAGGTGACCCAAGCCAAGCCAGATTCTTGTCATCAAACTGGAGTAAAAGCAATCCCAGGTTGACGCTAGAGCTGAGTTGAACTTCTTGGAACACTCTGGAGCTGGGGGGAGCTGGATCACGTATAGAGGACTAGGAAAGGCACCAGACACCAGGACAGTCTGCAAGACATCTTTCCTCATCTGAGTTCATCCCCTTAATCTTGGCTAGAACCAAAATGGTGTTGAGTATTTAGGGCAGAGGGCTTTCTCCAAATGCCCTTCAATAAACATCATTTACTTAAATGACACCTCGTTAGACCTGGCCACATCCAGTTTTGAATGCCTCAAGGATGAGACTATTTCTATTCTTTGTGTCCTTTTATAAAACTCCATACTTTGCAGGTAACCCTTTTTGCTTGGCAAAACTTTGAAGGTCTGAAAATCTTTCCTCCTAGAGATAGAAACTCCAATGTCATTTTCAGATACTTTAAAGGCACTAAATTTTGGTGTGTAAGAATCCAGTTTTCCTACTCCTTGGCTTCCCATTGATATTCTCAAGATAACCAGCTTCTCTTCTGCCCTCTATTACTGAGCTATTGTAAGGTTGTCGTAGGGATGAGGGTAAAGAAAAAGGCATATGATTTGTCACATACTGGTTGCAGGATGGGCTGATCTTGGGAAGAGAAGAAGTGTGCAGTCAGGGAGAGCTGCAGTGGAATTCATCATGTAAACTGGCATCATGAGTAGCTGGAGAGAAACAAGAATATTGGAAAAAAGCCCAAAAGCAGACTAGCAGAGCTGAAGCTTGCTTCTAGAAATTTCCAATAAAAATTATTGTTGACTGGATGGGGAAGTAAAGACTGAAAACAAGGGAAGAATGCAAATCTGAGGGAATATGTTTTGTTCTATCTATGTCGTCTTTCTTCCCTGAGGGATGTATGTCTGCAGCTGAGCAGAGCTCACCCGTGGACAACAGTGAGTGCCTGCACTCCAACACTCACAAGGATCATACTTGCAGGAACCAAGAGCCAGACACTGGCTGAGGTTGACAAAGTTCAAATGTACAAATGTGGCAAGCTCCAGTAACCCATCTGGATAAGGTAGAACCAAACCTTTAACTCTCAATGCATGGTAATTTTCTTCCATCAAAAGGAGTTCTCTCCATGTTCAGGGCATGCACAACTGAGCATGAGTCCTGAGATAGCAATCTTCAATCAGATGCACTTTCCTGCCCTTGGCTTCTTCCTAGAAGATGCATCTTGCAATTTTTCACAACTGGAGGGATTTTGGGGGAAGGAAGAGGCTCCTGATGCTTCTGAGCATCCTGTAATGCACCGGGAAACTCCTCAGACCAAAGAACTATCCAGCTCAGAATGTGAAAATGCTGCTGTTGAGAAATATATCTAATATTAGCTTCAAATATATTTCAAAATAAAGTGGGCAGTCACATCACAATGTCTCTCAGCGGATTGCTTTTTAGACAACAGAGACCTACTATGTATGAAGAAATGTGTTTATAGTTCGAATCACTACAAATAGTGATTTACAGTTAGAATATAAGCTGATAAATCTGCTTTCGTTTTTCAAGAGACTGAATTATAAAGAAGTAATGTGGTTTTTTTCCTTTGCTTTTTAAGTTTGTTTCTGTAAAATTTTTGGCTTTTATGCATGTTGATGAATGTGAGGTCTTTGTAGAATTTTCACACATTTTAAAACATGGATAGTGAACAAATAATTAAAAGTCAGTTTATTAGACTATAGGATGATTGCATTACTGAGTTGCACACATGTGTATTTTTTGTCTAATATCATTAAGAACAAAAATGTTTATTTTACATGAGAATGTCAACTGTATTTGAAGGCTCAATAGAATAGGCATCTGTTTTAGACCTTAGAAGAAAATTGATGGTTCATTATGAGAAAGATTCCAGCTTTTCCCTACCATGTCTAAAACTTAACTAATCAAAATTTAAAAGTTTCACAAGAACTTTATGCTTTCTCCATGCAGAAATGGTCTGGGATACCCTTGGAAATGGGGGATTGAGGTGGTGTCGACTGGGGCATTTTTGTGTGTACGTGGTGGTTTACCTTTCCCTGGGATCACTCGGTGAACATCTGTTAGGAGCTGATCAGAGTGTTAAGAGACCCTTAAGTCAGTAAGAGCATGATTTTGCTCTAGAATATTTCATCAACCAGTAGGGCTGATAATGAGAAACATGTTCAAAGACAGACTCTTAATATAGACCTTTTAAGCTCTTATGAATTCACATCAATAGGACTAATAAGCTTACTGTCACAGGCTAGTGTGTGTGTCTATTAAGTGAAACTAATTTTACTTAATCTTAATTAATTTTCAATTTCTATTTTGTCTCCTCAGTTCCTGCATTATTCTCTTAATTACAGCTTATGCTTAGCTTTGCTGTTACTAGAAATCAAAGTTTAATGAGGGAAGGAAGCTGGGTCCAAATCTGCTTAGGTGGTAGGACCCATAAGATGAACTCTTTTTTACAATGGAATTTGTGTGTGTGTGTGTGTATTCCAAATTTCAATTTTTATAGAAAATAGCCCCTTATAGCCCCTTTCACCAAATATAGCTGTTTCCATCTAAGACAGTTATGTACTTCTTCTATCTAGAAATATATTACTGAAATATCCAGTCATATTTTTGTTAATATTTAGAAGTAACATAAAAGCATTCAAAAGAAAAGTTATGAATGATAACAACCATGCTTCCCAACTGACCTAAAGACTTTGATATATATAAGTTTTTTCCTGAAGGAAATTATAGACTGTCATAGCAAATCACATAACTAAATATTTAGTGACAGTCAATACTTATCACTTAATCAAATTTCAAAGCACTTGATCTTGCTTCCTAAATTCACTTTTTATTTTATAATATTGAATTGAAACTTTCAATTTTAATTTCTGAAATCTTTTTCTTTTTTTTTTTACTTTGAAGATTTATTTTTAAAAATATGTTTTTCTGTTGAATTTTCTGCTAGAGTTCTTGCATCATTCGGGCCCAGTGCTGAGGCCCTTCCGGCTCCCTTCCTAGCACTTCAGTAGACCAAAGTGCTCCGGGGTCCTAGGTGCCCCATCTCATTTGTTGTCAGCCCTGTGATATGAGGCTGAACATTTCAGGTCTCTGTGCTTTATCATTCTCTACAGAAAAGGGAAACAACTTATACTGTGACCTAAACCTAAAACTGACGGTTTACCCACTGCTAGAAGCTAGAACAATGTCGCTAAGTATTGAAGGCAGGGGGAGTGAGTTTGAACAGTACCCTGCAGCCTCATTTTCATCATCTGCTACAGCGCTGCACCGAAGGTCTTTATCAATCAGACCTGGTGTCCTTAGGTTCCCCAATCTTTTGCATCTCTCTCTGCTTCAGACTAAAACTCCTAGACAGCCAAAAAGTTACTTAGAGGAAAGGAGGTAGGGGTGACAGGAGAGCATGGCAGTAGGTGAAAGCCGAAACAGGAGGCACCTGGTTGTCGTGCATTTTCTTACGTTATCTACTTGCTCAGAGTCAGAGAGCTAACCTGTGGGACTGGGAAGATGCTACCATGTACTAGAGTTATGTGTGTTGGAGAAGGGAAATCAGCTGGGGACCTCTGTGCTCCTCTATCTGCCACCCACAGGCAATTCTGAGAAACCAATCTGACCAGTACCCAACTGGACAAAGAGGACAACTGCCTTTTGGATGTTGGTTGGATCTGGAAAATTTTTTGTTTAAGGGATGGGAAATATACACACACACATACACACACACACACACACGCACACACACACGCCCAAAGACAGGAGGCAGATCATTGTCATCTAGAAGCTACCAAAGAAGAGTAGACCTCTGAATGAGAAAACATAAAAATAAAAAAATGCCCTTATCTATGGGATTAGAAAAGAAAAAGGGAAAGATAGGCAGAGTTACCATAAGACAGTAGCAGGATTCCACAATAGATAAAATTGCAGTTGGGAAAAATTAGAAATATATTGGAGAAATAAAGATGCACTAACAAGTAAAGCAATACAGAAATGGAGTTACAAACCATCAAACAGGTGTTGCAAGCTACTAAAGAGACAAGGAGTTTTGCCAGGACACAGGGAAAAAACAGGGTTTGTAAACAACGAGAGAAAATGATATGTACAGAGAACATAGAAGGGAGAGCCAACCTGAGAATTATAAGTGTCCCAGGAGAAAAATAAATAACGAGTAGAACAGGAACAATTATTCAAATACATAATTAAATAAAAGTTTCCTGAGTTGGAAAAGAATGAACAAACAGATTAAAAGCGCTCACTATGTTCAAAGTAAGTTAAATGAAAAGAGAACTTTGTAACATTTGAATTATAGGGAAGGAGAAAAAGAGTCCATAAGCATTCATGCAGAAAAAAAAAAAAAAAAAACAAAGGAACAAAGCTGAGCTGGCCTTAGACTGACATTTTCCTTGGACACAATGGAGCTAGGTCAAGGGAGGGAGGGAATGGGAAGAAAAGAGTTTTTGCTTGACTATTTTATATTTAACTAGGATTTTAAAATAGTAGAAAAGCAAGACATTTATAGACATGCTAGAAATATGCCAATCATCTTAGTTTCTAGAAAAAGGAAACCACAGATACAGACATTTTAATATACAAAATTCCAGAACTGTTAAACCAAGGCACAACAGGTCTGTTGCAATACCCAGTGGTACAAGATATGGGCAAGTCTGCAGTTTATTTCCCAAGTCTTGGGACAAACTTTTATCCCAGCAAAATGTATTAAACTATCCTTGTTAATGAAGATACAGCCATTTGAAGACAATGTTGCCACTTCCACAGTTTCATCTGAATGGAGCCTAGAAGTAAATACTCTCATTGTAAATTGCCACTCCTTGTTATGGGAGTAGTTTTTGGACTAGTCATAAGATGTTTATCTGAAAAAGTTCATTTTACTGTTTAGATAAAATTTGCTACCGAGTGTGTGTGCTAGTCATATTGCCTGAATACTATACCACGCTTGGTCAGTTACTATCTGACATTGTTGTCACAGCCTCTGGGGAAAATCATTTAGTCTTTAAGAGACTAAGTTTTCTTAAATGTTCAATGGACATATTATACATTATTCTGTTACATGGAATTTTTGTGAGGGTTGAGTAAGTGCACCTTATTTACTGAAATACCTTAAATAAATATCAGATACTTAGAATGATGCCTAGGACATTTTTTGTTGTTGTTGTTAATAAGAGACATGAATACAGCCATGATGAAACAGGTTCTGTATATGCTTCTTGTGAAACAGGAAGTACACAGAAGTAGATCTGAGGTTTCTTTTGGTGTTGTGGTGAGTTTTTTTTTTTTTTTCTGTGTTTCTCTAATTTTCAAGGTTTTACTTAATGAGCTTGCATCACTGGTTGAACAAAGTGTAAGTGTAGAGAACAAAGAGTCATTTGAAAATAAGTATAAATTATAGCTATTTGTCATAATCCCATATTTATCGTAGCAATAATGGATTGTACAATTAGAACCATTAGTTCTAATCTGACCAATTTATATTTCTTGGACTTGAATTTTTTAGTATCCATGAGGACAATAATGTTTTCTCTTAAGAGATCATGGAAGCAGACATTGTTTTTACTCTCATCCTAATTACATTAATGATTCTAAGGCTTTGTTTGATTTTCCTTTGCTAAAATATTTTCTCTTAAAAAACTGAGAGGACCAAGGAGATGTGGGGTAAAAGAGTTGCTCAGATCCATCCCATTTTTATCTTTCCTGTTTCCTCCATTGCTCTGCCCCAATCATGGTGGTGGGGCGACAAAGGTGTCCAAATTGGTTTTGCAATTCCCTGGAGGCCCACACCACCACTCCAGATGTGATCTTGGAGTCAAACAGCCAGCTCCTGCTCTCCCAGGTTTGGAGAATCAGAACTATGGTGGCTGAAGTTCTGCAGTGATGGAGTAATGCTGTTACACTGGTTTGGATTTTTAAAGTTCTAGTTTTTACCCACAAACCTTCCTGTTGCTCTTTTGGGGCTCTATCCCATGATATAGAATGTGACATGGCTGTTTTAAAGCATTCTTACATCTGTGCTGTAATGCCACATCTCATTCTAAGAAAACCTCTATGGTTTTCGTGGCTACGTCCTAGACCATGTATTCCATGTCAATATCTGAACATTTCAATTTTGGAGAAAACCAGGCATGTAACCATGGTTTGTAAGTATCTCATAAAGTGTATTTTGAGATATGTTTTTTAACCAAGTTTTTTACACATTATCTCATTTTTAAATATTATTTTTTGTACAGGGACACCATCAATGCACTGCTGACTTTGAAATCAATCTCTCCAGATGCTTCAAATTTTCCTAAATTGTGAATTTTTAAATTCATGTTCATTCCTTAAGATTTCCTTCTTAAGGATTTTAATTTAGCATTGGAATGGATGTTTTGTTGTTATTAGAATCCCTTTCATACCAATTCATCAAAATCAGCCTTCCCTAGACAATTATAAAAGTAACACCACTTGGTAATTTTCTGCATTTCTAGTAACAATGAATTAAAATCATCAAGAAAAAAATGTTATTTTGTGCCAGGAACTGAGCTAGTGCTTTATTTATGTATCTTAGCAAATCCTTCCAATAAGAATTGGGCATTATTTTTAATGCTCATTTCAAGAACTTTTAAAAATAATCCTTTAATTGTATGTGTGTGTGTGTGTGTGTGTGTGTGTGTGTGTGTGTGTGTGTGTGTATTGCTAGGAATCAAACTCAGGGCCTGGTGTGCTAGTCAGATGTGTTTATGGGCACAGTGTGACATTTCAATACACGGATATTATACATAATGATCAGAACAGAATAAGTGGCATATTTACAAACAGGGCAACTTGTTTAGAGAGCCTAAGTGGTGGCACAAGTTTGTACAGAGATGTCAAAGCTCTGAGGTCTGATTACTTCCAAAGCCCATTCTCTTAACATGTACACCATGTTTCCTTTAAGTTGGCAGCTGCTGTCTTTCTGTTTCATCTCAGGGGACTAATGCTGTACCTAACAGACCAGTGGGATCTGTCTTGAGCTCTACAACAATGTTTTCTCTTAACTGTTTCCAAGAACAGTGAGAAAAATCAGAAAAAAAAATTCCTAGAATCTTCAAATATAAGGAGTTTCTAGGAAGTTAGTTTCTGACTGGTGGGAGCAACTTGTTAAGAAGTAAATGGAACCAGAATTAAATGAGTTTTGAACTGTATGAAAGTATTATAAAACTTAGTAGTTCTGTGTGCCTGGGGATCCTCGGCATTTACAGGGAAGATTCGAGGTCTTGTCTTTCCTTTCATGTTGGACTGTAAATGTGTGGTAATGGAATAAAAGAGGGAAACTCTTGCAAATGCAGCTGGCTCATGATCTGAAATGATGCCTCTTCTGCATATCACCGGCTGTTAATTTTTTTCCCTCTTTATAGCACATGTCACAGAACATCAAACCCTGTGAGAAGCCATAGTATGTCTACAGAGTTCAAAAAAAGGGGCAGCCCCGCCTGTTCTGAGAAATGTTGACATCTATCCAATGGCTCTGCTTTTGAGACTCTAGACAGGTGACTCTTCCTATAGCACCAGGCCCAGCACATTCGAATCTTCTCTCACAAGGAGGGCGGGGGTGTTGTTGGGAGAGAAGTGCTGATGGAGCCGACCCAGATCAAGAATCCTCCCCACACCCTGCACTTTGGCAAACCTGTTCTTGCTCTGGTGCCCATGTGCAAGGAAGCAGCTTTTCTAAATAACTATATTTAAATTGGAACTTGGTCAAACAGAAGTTCTGACATGTTTTACTGATTAAGCAAATTAAGATCAAAACAGACAGACAGACAGGCAGAAATACAAACAAACATGCATCCTTCTCTGAATCTATTTTTTTTTTTTAAATCATGGAAAAATCTTTATACACTTCACTCATTCTGGAAAATGTTGATCTAATTCTGTGTAGAATGAAGAGCCTTTAGGAAATAGAGTCCTTTCATTTATTTGGTGGGGATAAGTGGAGAACAAGAATAAAAAATTTAGTGCATTTGCTTTGGAGATGAGACTGTGTGCCTGCAGCCAAGTGTCTCCCTGTGGGGAGTGCAACCATGACCCTGACTTGTCTGGGGATCACGGCATTTGGGATTCAAGAAGCCTTGCCTGGGGATGTGTTCCCACACCAAATCCCTCTAGCCAGTTTGCCAGATGGAGGAGAGTGGCTTATGCCCAAGGAAGGGATAAATCTCCTCGCTTATACTCAGACATGGATGTTATTTTCTGGTTCTTTTTACAAAAGCAGATGATCCGATTTAAGGAAGAAAAGTGGAGATCAGGGACAAGTGTAAGCTGTCCTAGTGATCTTCCTGCCTTAATCTTTTAAACTCATTACATTTTTTTTTTTCCTACAGCAGATGCAATTCCTTAAAAGTAGCATGCCATTAGGTTTTCTTGTGATTTTAATATTTTCCATAAATGTGTCATTCTTAAAGGCTTTAAAAAATAGTCTTCTAATTTATGTATTTAGCAATTAGAGAGTCTGTGTTTGGGTTAGTTAATATTTAGTGGCTATATACCATATAGCTCCAATATCAAACATAACAGAGATGATGATCTGCATTGAATCATCATGTAAATATTGCTTAATTTATGCCATTTTAACTTGCCAGGTGATAAGGCAGAAGGCTGACTTTTGATATCAGTTCCACGGATGCTGTATTAAAAGAGGTAAGCTTTCTTTTTTCCTCTTGGGTTATGCTTAGGAGTCTCTTCAATGCTGTGTTCTGCTGTTTGTTTGTTGGAATTCAGAGTAGAAAGCTTTCTCTGGTAAGTGGATCAAACAGATAATTTGGAATTTGGAATGCAGGCATTAAAGAAAAGATGTTCAGAATGATCATAGGAAACATCTAGGTTTGAATTAAAAGTGCTATCACCCTTCCAATAAAGATCTTCTTTTGCAATTTTTCTTGGTAGTGTGTTTAGTTATAGATGCTATATAAATGCATGTGTGGTTCTTCCTAATGTACAAAAGACACTAATGTCAAATGCTATGGAAAAAAAAAAAAAAAAAAAGGTAATATAGTGAGTGTAGGGAGAGGAACCAGAGCAGAACCAGAGACATTTTTGGCCTTTCATCCCATGAACTAAAGCATTGTCACTGTCAATGCGTTTGGACAATCTAAACTTTGACCCCCTTAGAAGAAGCATCTTCCTCTCTTCTCTCTGGCCATGCATAATTTCTCACCCAGTCTAGACCTGGGCCCATACCTGGAGCGCTCTGTGCAGCTCTCCTATAAGCGCCCACTGACGTCACTGTCACTTCCTCATGACACGCCCCTCGGGCTTCAAGGAGAAGCCTGAGATACTAAGAGGCAGAGCTAAGTCTCCCATTTGGCTTTTTTCTTTATTCTCTCCTTTATTTTCTCCGGGCACAGAAACTCATGACAGCCAGGCTTCCTACCTGTGCCCTTGATCTTGCCCAGTGGGGGCCTCCCTTATGATGCTGCCCACCCGTGTGTGGTTTCCCCTGAGGCCTCTCTCCATGGCCTTCTCTCTGTGTCCCCACATGGTCTGCTCTCAGGCCAGGTGTGGCCCAGGAGTAGGGACAGGCTTAATCAAGAACTGGCTATGGGACGGGACCAGAGGCCGCCTATGATATCCTCACTCGACAGAGGGGAGTCTGCATTGCCGGATGAGTGAGGAGAGTCTCAGAAGTGCTGGGGTCCAAATGCTAGGAGAGGAGTTAGAAGGAACGGTGAATTCAGGGAGCGCCAGACACAGAGAAGGAAGAAACCAGGGAGCAACAACCCTCTGCAAGCAAAGCATCCTTAGGAAGGAGGGAGAGGACACAGTCTCCGTGAGAGGTTTCTGAAGCACATGTATTTAATGAACAGAAATGAATATAGATACTGGTCAGCATGTAGTATTTTTTCTTTGATCATCAAATTTCTTGAATGAATCGACTATGCCTTTTATTTCCTCTTTATAGTGTCTACTCCTTAGTCCACTGTGTAGGGGATAATCTTTTTAGTTTGTTAAAACCCAGAGTTGGTTCATATACCTTGTGTTAGTCTACTATAACTACTGTAACAAAATATCACAGACCAGATGGCTTACGCAACAAAAATTTGTTGTAGTTCTGGAAACTGGCCCAAAGACAAGGTCGGCAGGGTTGTTTTCTCCTGAGGCCTTTCTACTTGGTTTGCAGATGGCCATCTTCTTGCTGGGTCCCATTTGGTCTGTTCAGGTTAGGTCTTACTTGTGGCCAGGTTTGGTTTGACTCACATTGTGTTTGAAAACTTTAATTAGAGGCCAAGTTTAAAAATCAGATCTTGATATTTCCCATAAATGTCTGGCTTTGTGACTTTTCTTCAAAAGCCTGAGGACCTGAGAACCCCGTACTTACATACCTAAAGGACAGCATTTGCCAAGACTCCCTGGAGGTGCTTCCTGGAGACAGGGTACTCACTGGAGTAGCAGAGTTGTTAAGGGTCCTAGTGGCTGAGGATGTTGCTAAACATCCCACAATGCACAAGACAGTGTCCTCCTCAACATGATCTGACCCCAAACACTAATAGTGCTAAGTGTTTGAAACCCTGACATGCATTTACCTCAGTGTATAGAGCCCAAAGGAGGCAATAGCCTGAAATTTGACCTGGTTCTAATCCCATGCCTCTGTCTGCAGCCAGAAGCTTTACATATGATGCCAGTCTGAGATTTACCTGGAAGCCATCAGCTCCCATCACCCCGATCAGTTCAAATGCCTGAATTTTATGGGCATGAAATTTTCTTTGTGCTTTCTTAGGTCCAAGAGTTGGGCTCACCACTGATGTCCTGGGCTCTGTCTCACTCCCCTCTCTGCTGGCTTCCTCACTCTTGTTTACGCTCACCATCGGGTCCAACCTGGCTGTTGCAAAATCTCCTTGGCTTATATCTCCTTTTCTAGAGTCTATACACTATCTCCAAGCCACTTATTGAAATATTTTCAATATATTCCCCCTCTTTACTCTTTTGCCTAAAAGTCTGGCCCTCTCTTACCCTGCTTGCTCTTTTAGCTTTCTCCCCTTCCTTTCGGGTCAGTGACCAGCACATTTGTAGGTCTCCAATCTCTATTTGCCAATGAGCGATGGGTGTCTTCAGGCTCCCTGAGGATGTCACACGGTTTCTTGCCTTGGTCACTTCATCCATATGCTCCCAGCCTCAGCTATTCAAAAATGTTCCAGAGTTCCAAGATCAAATCATCCGTGAGCAAAATTTCTGCTTCAAGGAGATTTTTTTCCTTCCCTGAAATCTGTAAGCCCTTAGAATTTGTGTTAAACTCTGGTTATTTACTCTTTCATCCCATTGATTTTTGAATGTTATATAACTTATTAATACAGATGGTAATTTCTTTGAAGGTAGAAGCTATATTTCTACCTAATAATAAATAAGCTAAGTGACTCAGAATTCAGTGGCAAGCCATTTACTGGAACCTCCTTCTCAATATAGACTATAGATTGTTGGCAATATCCATGATAGATGGCCAGTTACTTAAATGATTTTAGTGCTTTGAGAGACAGCTTGGTAGGGAGAAAGATCATGGATCTTGGTGTCAAAGGGACTTGAGTTTCAATCTAGGTCCCACTGCTTGAGAGTTCTGCAACCCATAACAAGTGATTTAATCTCTATGCATTCCAGCTTTTATCTATCTGCAAAAATAAAACGGAGAATATCTCTTTACTAGGTTGTTCTGGATATGAAATGAATTAGAAAATACCTGGTAGAGTGCTGAGTATAAATATGTTTTCTTTTCTCTTTTTTTTCCCATTTAGTAGGCTGCATAATGACCCCCCTCATAGAAGTCCACGTCCTAATCTCTGGAAACTTTGAATCAGCTTACATAGCAACTGATGACTTGGGTTATAAATGGATTCAAGTTTGCTAGTCAGCTGTCTTTGAGATGGAAAGATTATCTTTGATTATCTGTGTGGGTCCAATGGCTTAAAAAAGTGGAAGAGGTAGAGGTCAAAGTTAGAGAAGGAGATGTGTTGATAGAAACAGAAGTCCGAGTGATTTGATATGAGCAACAATCTGCCATTGCTGGCTTTGAAAATGGAAGGGGGCCAGAAGACAAGGAATGTGGGCAATGAGATTTCTTGGAGTGAATCCAATGAAATGGATTGTCCCCTAGAGCTTCAAAAAAGAACATGGCCTGCCAACAACTTGATTTCAGTCCAGAGACTCATTTTAGTATTTTGACCTCCAGAATTATCGGATGATAAATTTATGCTAAGTCGAAAAATTTGTGATAGTTTGTTATATCAGCAAGAGGAAACTAATATGTTTTCCTTCCCTTCCTTAAGAGTTTGTGTCTGAACTACTCTCCTAAAGAATAAAGTAGAAGAGAGGGTGTTTTAACTTTCTGTGTCAGTCACTTTGTGGGTGGTTAATAATTGTTTGTTGAATAAAGGGATGAACAAATAGGAAGCTTGCTGCTTACAAAGCAGTGTGTTACATTGTTCCAATTGATAAAATCTTCCACCTTTTATTAAATCAGGATCAGTTTGTGATTCTTGGTTGATTGACTGAAAGAATAAATCCATACTGTCTTCACTGTAATTAAAAGCCATGTATTTATGTCATTCGTATTTCCTTTGATTGTGAGGAAACCGCAAGGTTTGCTGAGACTCAGTAATCTCATAATAATTGAACTACTGTTGAGAATCAGAGAACAGAGACTTTAGTTAGGTATGTTTAGTGATTTAAAATGAAGTCAGTAGGTTTTGGTGGAGTATCTACCATGTGAAAAGACTTGGATCACATGCAAAAGGAAATGTAGAAGTATATTAAAGGTCTTATCCCTGATTCTATTAAGACCAAAGAAAGATGATAATAAATGAGCCAGAAGGTAGATGAAAAAATATAGTACATATCGTGATGTTTAAGAAGATAATTAATTGACAACGACTGATGGATAAGAATGACCAAAATTTGAGAATAGGAGATCACTACTGCAGGGGACCCCATTCTAACCCAAAAGGGTACTTTAATCACTTGTGGAGATCTTGAAATCCATACTGCCAACTGTATGGAGACTTCAAGTACTTCTGGGCTGAACTTCAAGGCTGTATTTTTGCAGGAGGTGGACTGGTCACCTATTAAAGTTTTGGAATTCAGAAATTCTCAATTAGGCTAATAATTCCAGATGAGAGAGCACTCAGGTGGCAAACATGGAAGTTCCTAACCAGCAGGAAAAACAATGACCTACTTGGAAATCTCCTTTATACCGTGGCCGTCCTTGCTTAAGTCTCTCCTGCTTTCTCAGAACCATGAAACCAACTTGCATGACCTCATGGGCTACTGACCTGCTTATACATTAGGCTCTGACCCTTGTTCTTATAAAACCGTGGATTTTGCTAGCATTTTGCTCATTGCTCTGCATACTCTCCTACCTTTCCCTCTATCCATTTTAATTGACTCAGAACAACTGGTCCAGGCTGAAAGCTCAAAAATTGAACTCCCTGAAAATGATTGAGAAGAACATGCCAACGTGGTAATGGAAAGTTCATTCTACAAAATGCAAGAGAGCTATTTTACATAAACACTCAAAGTCTATTTTTATTAATGTACTCATTAGATGTTTTCCTTTGAGAAATGGTTCAATAGAGCTCTTACTGTTTTTTCCAATTAGTGATCATTAGCGTTCTGTTGCATGTTCTTGAGAAAAAATATTAAAGGGCTAGAGTAATGTCACTAGGGGCAGAAGTTCTAAATTTGGAAACTATGTCAAAACCAATCATTTTGGGATCAAGTATTTTGTCTCATGACTGGGTACCATGATTCTTAATCTTCAGGACAAGGATCATTAATTTTAGATGAGCTCTAAAAAATCAGTTATTCTTTTGCTCTCTTGCTATAGTGCAATGGCTTCAGTTTACCATTTAATTTATACTTTTAAAAATCATAGATTTGTCTGTGGTTTATTAAGTGCTAAACTGGCATGGAAAAAGACACTCTATTAATTGAAATGTTATCATTTGAAAGCCAACAAAAATCTCCTCAATTTTAATCCCAGAAACCTTCCTTCAGCTTTTTCTCTCTATAATATCTTATATGCATAGCATTTCATACCGGTTCATCAATATCATTTTGTAATTCCTGACTTCTCTGTGTGTGTTATGCACTGACACTCATCCCCTGGATGTAACTGTCATTCTTGGTGCTTCCTGAGGGTAGGAACTATCTCTTCTCAGTACCTCTCCAAATTGCCAAGTCCTAATGAATTTACTGCTTTTGAACAATAAAGCCACAAATTCTATTCCTTTACTGTTGGCCATTCTCTTTTGAAATGTTTTCTTCCCTGGGGTTCTAAGTGACACACTCCCTAGCTCTCCTACTTTTTGTGGTCCTCACTAGCTTATTCAATCCTCTCCTCTGACTCTAAGGTTCATCCCTGTTCTGCTGTTATAGTCTCCCCTGGGCCATTTTGTTCATTAGTAATTCTTGTGTGTCAGTTCTCGATCTCTAACTCACATTTTATTTCTCATCTTGTCTTCTCACCTGAGATCCAATTCTGTAGCTCCAAGATGTTCTTCTGATCCTATAAATGCAGTCAGTCAGAAATGATGCCCCAGATTTTATCCATTCAAACCATTTGAGATTTTTATCTTCAGGAAATCCCCTTGTCTTTAATGCCATTGGTAGTCTACATGACACCCAGTTTCAAAACCACAAATTCATCTTTTATTCAGTTTTCTACTTCACAACCCCATCTAGCTATAACCAGTCTTCTCAGCACTGCAATTTAGATGGTTATTACATTGGAATGGAATGTTTCCATTTTTTAAACCCACGATTTAGATCATATTGTCTTGCCTAATTTGTAAGGATCGAAAACATTGGAACCAAGAAGGGAAGGGTATTGATTTAGTCAGCTTTTTCACTGCTGTGACTGAAAGACCCGACCAGAACAACTGTAGAGGAGGAAAGAGTTATTTAGGGGCTCACAGTTTCAGAGGTCTCAATCCATAGATAGCAGGCTCCATTCCTTGGGGCTTGAAGTAAAGCAGGACATCATAGCAGAAGAGTGTGACAGAGGGAAACGGCTCACATGATGATCAGGAAGCAGAGTGAGAAGTCTCCACTTGCCAGATACAAATATATACTCCAAAGCCATGCTCCAATGTCTACCTCCTCCAGCCACACCCTACCACTTCAGTTACCACTCAGTTAATCCTTATCAGGGGATTAATTCACAGAGTGAGTTAAGACTTTCACAACCCAATCATCTCTCTCAGAACCTTCTTTCATTGTCTTACACATGAGCTTTTGGGGGGATACTGTGCATCCAAACCATAACAAGTATGCATGGAAATTTTTGAGATAATATTTCTTTGGCCTTTAAAGCATTATGATAATTTAGCAATACTGAGATACCTGAAGTTTTTTCTTACAAATTTCCAATAAATTTTCTGATAAACAGTAGAAGCTGTTGTTCTATTCTTAGAAATCATAATTACCAGATGGATAGTTAATAGGCGATTAAATCAGTCATAGTAAAAGATAAAGAATAAACTTTGGCATTTCTAACCAAATATAAAATCTTGACACAGTTTTTCAATCCTTAAAAATGTTTTCTGGGTAACACTGGGTTGGTAGAATTATTGGTCACAAACTAAAAATCACTGTGATGGTTAATTTAATGTGGCAGGTTGACTGAGCTATGGGATGCACAGATAGCTGGTTAAACTCTATCTTTAGGCATGTAGATAAGGATGATGTTGGGAGACACAAGCATTTGAATCACACTGAATAAAGATTATCCTTCCCAAGGTGGGTAGGCATCGTCCAATCCATGGAAGGCCTGCAGAGAACAAAAGGCAGAGGAAAGGGACATAGTCTCCCTCTCACTGCTTGAGCCAAGATACAGGCCTTCTCCTACCTTCAGACCTGACAGTCCAGGTTATCAGGCCATGGACTTGGACGAGAATCTATACTACCAGCTCTCCTAGGTTTTCAACTTGCAGATGGCAACTTGTGAAACTTGTCACCCTCTATAATCACTATTATAGCAAATTCTATTCTATTATAGCCAATTTTTATCATACATATCATTATATATCTATATGCCTACACATCTAAAATTTCCTATTATGCATAATAATATATTTATATGTAGCTCCTATTATACATACCATATATATTTTTTATAAGACATATATTATATATCGTATCTATAATGTCCTACTTATTCTGTCTCTCTGCAGATCTCTAATATACGTAAATTGTGTAATCTAAAAGGGTAAAATTTGTTGTTAAAAAGAAAACAAAAAATCAAACACACAAACAAAAGGATTGATAAATCAATTATTGACTTATAACTAGCTTTGGGGGAAATGATTTATTTTAATTCAGATAACTTTAGTGAAATAAGAACAAAAATGGAAAAATTAGGAACTGTATATTTTTTCTGTATGAAAAATTAGTTAAAGATTAAGCATTTTAGTAGTATGCTACAATTAACAGTATTAAGTAGTATGCTCTGAGCTGGTCATGGTGACTCATGACTGTAATCCCATCTACTCAAGAGGCTGAGGCAGGAGGTTGGCAAATTCAAGACCAGTTTGGATAACTTGGTTAAGACCTTGTCTCAACAAAAGCACATAACTCTGGAGAATACTTTTCTCTTTGAAAATCCTCTAAACATTGTATATTCTGATAATACCCATATTCAGAAGATCCTCATAGTTAAAGTGCTGGTGTGAAATTATCTACTATATCAAAATGGCAAGGTCAAATCATCATGATAAGGGTATAGGGGGGTGTAGCTTGATGGTAGAATGCTTGCCTAGCATGTGGAAGGCCCTGGGTTTGATCCCCAGTACTACCAAAAGAACAAACAGAAACAAAGTGCCCTACAACAACACCATCATGATAAGACATTCTTAAGTGCCCTTTCTCCACCAATACCACTTGGACAAAAACTTTATTTTTAAAATGTTTTTTGTTTGTTTGTTTGTTTTTGTTTTTCTGTAATTGGTTTCTCAGCTCCCAAACTTCCACCAAAAGATGCACCATGCTAGCATTTTCCAGGGCAATTCTCACTCTTTGTTGATGTTTAGTGATGTAATTTTTGTGCAGACTCTAGTTCAATACCTAGCACATTGCAGATGCTCCAAAGTTGTTAAGTCCCTCTGCAATTCCACATCCTTCTTTAGGCCTAAACAATGGAGCCAGATTTTGAATAGAATCTCCTTAGCTGTTACCTTAAACTACCAATTCTCTTGCTCTTTCTCTCTAGTTCTATGGTGTACCCTCTACAATATCTTCCCAGTATTACTTACCATATTTTCCTATTGAGGAATTTCCTCCACCCAGACTGCCCTCCTTATCTGAATCAGTTTTGGCTCTTGTGCGTTGTAACTTTGGTGCCACCTCTACAGGGAAAACTTCCTTTACTGTCTTCCAAACAGATATGAGGTCTGTCTTCTGCAGCCCACTCACCTCTTTCTTTTCACTATGGTGGGTTTTGCATACCAGGTCTTCCCTCCCTGCCAGCACATCTAAATTTCATAACAATTGGGACTGTTTTTGATTATTTTTGAAATCTGAAATCTGGATACATCCCCTGTGCCCTTATCGCGTTGGTTTGACCTTACCATTTTGGTACATAGATAATTTCATATTAGCACTTTCGCTATGGAGACCTTCTGAATATGAATATTATCAGACTATACAATGCTTGGAGGATTTTTCAAAGAGAAAATCTGGTATAGTTTCTCACAAATGTTAGGTGTTCATTAACTATTCTCTATCCAACTACAAGGCAAGATGTTTTCATGGAGACCAACTTGATAAAGGATGTTGCCCTGCACTTTCAACCCAAGTCACAGTGGAGGAAGAAAAGTAGAGGGTTTTGGCAACAAGTTAAGGATTACTAAAATATAAAATATTCTTGTGAAACCTTTTAAACTTACTTTTTTTTCTTTGTGTCTTGTCCCAAAATACTTTAATAATTTACACATTTGGAAAACAAGTAATGCACTGAATTATATTTTCACCTCTGTATTTTCCTCCTTGGGACACTCACTTTAAGGAGATGCTGGTGAAGGGGATTGTCATAAGAGAAAGGTCCTTCCTGAGAAAAGGGGCTGATTTTGACTCTGCAGTATAATTGGTTGGCAGGCAATTACAGATTACAGTTTTTCTAACCTCTACACAAGTGTCTGAAGTTCATCTGCTAAAAATGTTCTTGATTTCCCCATTAATCAGATGCTATTTTAAACTTTGTAACTTTCATTGAAATAAAATTTTTCTTCTTGATGGATCAATGTTCAACGAATTCACTTTCTTCTATATGTGCTCTATAATTGGTCTAAGTCTCTGCTTCATTGCTGTATAATGAGATTTTTGTTTCTTGGCTTATTATTGATTGAATATTCTCAAAGATTCTACCAGTAACATTGTATTCAAGATGAAAGACAAACATAACCATATTTTGGGAAGCCTGTGAAACATTTATTTGTGTCTGGCCATTATTACCAAGAGCTTTGATAATGATGTGCTTCTGTCTCAACTAATTTCATTATGGGTTAATAAATTACCAATTAGTTTCCCTTAATCCGGAATGTAGTTTTGTTATTATCTATCACTTTAAGTAATAACAGAGAACAAAAATATCAAGATTATCCCACTGGTTCAACTAATTAGCAAACAGCATGAGAGAAAGAACGAAGTTGCTTATCTAGGTTAAGTATCCTGTATCTGAAATGCTTGGGAACCTGAAGTATTTTGGAGTTCAAAAAATATTTTTTTGGTGTATCTATAGATACATAATGATATACATAGGGAAGGGGACCCAAGTATGAATGCAAAATTCATTTATGTTTCATGTATACCTTACATGCATAGCCTAAAGATAATTTCATGTATTTTGATAGTGTGCCTGATTTTTTATTGTAACTCATCATACAAAGTATGGAATTTTTCAGTTGTGCTATCATACTGATGCTCAAAAAGTTTCAGATTTTGGAGTATTTCAGACTCCAGATTTTTTCTTCCTTTTCTTTTTAGATATAAATGGACACAATACCTTTATGTTATTGTTCATTTATTTATTTTTTATGTGGGGCTGAGGATCAAACCAGTGCCTCACATGTGTTAGGCAAGCCCTCTACCACTGAGCCATAACCCCAGCCCCAAACTTCATATTTTTGAGTCTGTAATGCTCAACCCGTGTACACCTGATGGGAAAGGAGATGGGAAAGGAGAGTGGACAAGGGGACACAGGAAAAATAACTTTGCCAATTGGCTTTCAGTGAGTTTTTCCTAATCATATAAACTTTTCAAGGTACCTATGAAGATTTAAATGCAGTTGTTGATATTCCAACAAAATGAATGTATTTCTAGTCCTGGGGGAAAAATGACATACAATAATTTTTTTTTTTGATTTGAACAAATTCTCACAATTTCCAACCTATGTGTAAAGGAAGCAATTTTCTCAAGTCTCATACCCTTGAAATTTTTCCTCACCCAAGGAATAACTCTAATAAAACAACAATGTTCTCTTTAGATACAAAGCCTCCTGCAGTTTGGGAAATTAGAGACACTTCATTTATTTTCCACCTGTTAATTAGCACATGGAAATCAATAGGGTTTGCTCCTCCAATTTTGATTTAGAATAGAGCATTAAATTTAACAGATGACAAATCTCATTACTTTTACTAAGAGATTTCATACAGATAGTCATCACCTGCTTGAAGCATTTTGATAAGAAGTATGGCATTAGAGAGAGAGAGAGAGAGAGAGAGAGAGAGAAAGGAGATATCTCCATACCATCTGCCTCAGCATTGCCTGAAACACTTGTTGAAGGTGTACAGTGCTTGTTCCCTTGAAGGTCTACTGAGCTGTAGCCAGGGAATGTAAAATTGAAGGAGTTCTCTCCAAGGTTCTGATGTACACTAACATTGGGGAAATAATGGATAAATGCTTATGTCTTCAGGTAGTTCAAGGGGATTCAGTGACATTGAAATGTGATACAAAGTCATCCGTGTTTATAAGTAGGATTAGTCAAGTATTCCCATTTATGTAAATTCAAAATAACTCTGACATTTGATAGAGAGTGAAATGGTCATTTGGTTTGTGACCATTGAAATGAATTCAGAAAATTCAATCAAGGATGGCAAGATGACTGCTACAGATAAAACTGGGTTTGAATGGAGAGTGTCAACTCAGCCTTGAGGACATCTTCAGTTCTGGATAAAAAACATGACCAAGGAAAAATGGTCAGAATGCAAATAAATAAATGACATTGAAGGTATAGTTTTAAAGAGACAAAAAGTTCAACCATTAGCCAGTCATGGTGGCATGTTCTTGTAATCCCAGTGGCTCCAGAGGCTGAGGCAGGAGGCTTCCAAGTTCAAAGCTAATCTCAGCAATTTAGTGAGGCCCTCAGCAACTTAGAAAGACCCCATCTCAAAAAAAAAAAAATAATAAATTTAAAAGTCTGGGGCTATGTGGCTCAGTGTTTAAGCCCCCCTGGGTTCAATCCCTGGTACAAAAAATTTAATCATTAAGGACATATGCTCCTTCTAATTCACAGAAAAGTACCATGTGTATTTGTGAATCCCAGGATTGCATGTAGAAAATACCACTTCTTGTCTCAAAATTATGCATCAAAGCCTCAGAGAGACTAAGTGGATTTTTATGTCTTTTGTTTTCTTTTAAAATAGGGTTAGAATTCATAGAAATATAGAATGATATATTTTCAAGAAAGAGAAATGACAAATAATTATACAATTAAATTATAAATTTAATTCAACTGAAATTACTAAGTACCTATTCTCTGACCAAAATCATTGTAAGTAAGGAAGAATCAATGGCAAAAAAAAAAATCACTAACTTTTTAAATGCAGGTTTTCAAATGAAGGGCTATATCTTGTATAATCCCAACTGTATGACATTATGGAAAAGGCAAAACTATGATATGGCAAAAAGATTAGTAGTTGCCAGGGTTTTAGGGGAGGTAGGATTGAGTGAGTAGAACATAGAGGACTTCCAGGGCAGTTAAATTGAGTGAGTAGAACATAGAGGACTTCCAGGGCAGTTAAATTTCTGTATTATACTTTACAGGAGGGCACAAGTCATCAGGCATTTGTCAAAACCTATAGAACACACAACTCCAAGAGTGAACCCAATGTACACACCATGGACTTTGGGTGATGCTGAGTCATTTTAAGTTCCTCAGTCATAACAAACGTACCACCTGATGTTGGATATTAGATAGTGCATCTGTAGGCATGAGGTTTATAGAAAACGCTCTACTTTCTGCTCAATTTTCACTGTGAACCCAAATCTGCTCTATAAATAAAGTCTATTAAAAAGAGACTCTCTCTGGGGTATTTCAAGCGTGTTATGGCTGGAGTTGATGCATACTACACCCGGGAGAGTCAAGGCAACAGTGGAAGTAAGTACCAAGATGTGTAATAGCATGGAGGAGGGGAAAGTTAACGATGGAAAGCGGGAAGAACTTTTAGAAGCTGGGAATATGAACTAAATGGTGACCATCAAGACACACTGATCAGATAGATACATCCCATTAATGTACATGGTTTAGAGGACTGTAAATCACCTGATAATCCTGGAGCAAAATTGGAAGTAGTGAAGAGAGTAGAAGGAAGTGGACTAGACAAATAGGTAGGAGTCAGGTCAGGAAAGGTTGATAAGCACATATATCTATCTATGTGCACATCACACACATGCCTGTGAATACACAAGACATACATGCACACACATTATAAACCACTAAGGCATTTAAGCTAGTTGGAGAACCACTGAATAGCTTTTATCCAGGAGAAGATGTGACCTGATGTGCATTTGTAAAGAGATTTAGGATAATCCTGGGGTGGTGGAAGGAAAGAATGGAATCATTCACTAAACTGAATGCAGGTAAGATTTAATGTTGATAAAGGAGAGAGGGGATTCAGATTCAAGAGATATTTAAGGAATTGGATTAGCTAAACTTATGAATGCATCAATATGGGAGATAAGGGAAGGAGGAGTAGGAACATAGTTTAAAGTTTTGGACTTAAGAGAATGGAGGGATTTTTTAAAAAGGAAATATAAATATGTGGGTTAAATTCAATTAAGACAGAAAATATAGAGGGAAAATCAATTTTAGGGAGTGGATATTTTCTCATGATTAGGTGTTTGGTGTTTTTCATACTGAATGTGACAGTCTATGGGACATCAATCTATTCAATTCCAATCCATTCAATTGAGTAATTTTTTTATTGATGCCTAACTCAGGCTTGGTATTGGTGAGTCAGCAATAAACAAAACAAAAATGTTTTTATGGAGCTTACAGTGGGAAAGGAAGGCTTCAGACAATAAATGCAGATGAGATGTTGGTTATGAACATGGAAGTATAGCTAGGTATGTGGAAGACATCTAGAATGAAGGTACAATTTTGAAATCCATTGATCTATAGGTTATAAATTACATCATAAAGATGAATAACATGACTGAGAGATGATGACAAGTGAGAAGAATAAAGATCAAGGGGAGAAATGCGGAACATCCCCTGTTGGATGGACATTAATGAGGATTGGAGGAATGAATGGTCATGGAGTTGTAGAGAGAGAATCATGGAGAGTGGTGTTTGGAGCCAAGGTAGGAAATGGTCAGGATATCGTTATGGAAAGGTGAAAGAGGGTAAAGCCGCAGAGATTTCTTTTGGGTTTTGCAGTATAGAAGGCTTTTGGGATGTTTGAGAATACGTAGTGCATTGGTAGGTGCTGAAGTCTCTTCAGATGCATTGGGAATGAAGAAGTGATGAAGGATGACAATTGAGATGATATGTTCTAGATACCTTGTCTTGATGGAGGAGAGAGGGAGAGAGGGAGAGAGGGAGAGAGGGAGAAGTAGAGAAGGAGAGGGAGGGAGGATGGAGGAAGGAGAGAGAGATGGATGAATGGTTATGGACGGATGGATGGATGGAGGATCTAGGGCAGGTTCTCAACAATGGGAGAGATTAGAACATATTATTTATGAAGGAGAAGAAAGTAGGCAGAGAAGGAGAGGTTGAAAATTCAGTATAATAAGTCCCAATATGGATCAAGGTCCTAGAAGAGGGCAGGAGAGCATGGGGTCCATTAAGTGGAAGAAGAGCTTTCCTCAAAACTAAATGGAAAGAGCTGCTAAGAGTGTGGTGGATATATGTGGTGAGGAAGGGCAGGCTAGAAGGAACCCATGAAACAAATTTAAACTGAACAAATTTTGGTATGTCATGAAAACTGTTGGTCTCGATCACTTTAATCTTTATATCTAAAAATATCTCATGTCTGAATCCTGCATTATCTTATAGCTTATCAGATTTAAAAAAAAAAGGAAAAACCAACAACAACAAATTGTGGTTTCAATGTGAAATGAATGTCAAAAATAAAAAAAATGAATTTGATTTTGAAAACTCTTCCTTAGGGCTTTTTATTTAAATGAGGTAAAGACCTCTGAATGCTATAGATCACAACAGGAACATGATTCTAGGAAATTCTGAGGTCATGTCATTCTTGGAGAAAATTGTAACAAACAGAAGCTTTGCTCTGGAGTTCTATAAATATTTATCAGCCATGACTTTTACCCACAGGAGGTTAAAGATCTCTGAGTTTTCGATGAGAATACATAGCAGTCTGATTTGACCTGAATTAGCAGGTGAAAGGAAATCTCAAAATTTAAAACTACTTAGTGCAAGCAAATACTGACAAAACATTACAAGGTATTAAGGGTTATTCTAGTCATATAATATTTAATAAATCATATTTTGCTTTCAAATTGACTTTGCCTCAGAAGAAAAACTAGTAGAATATATTCTTAAAATATATGAGATGTTATCTGGGTCAGTTTTAATGTTAGAAATGTATTAACTTACTCCTTAATTTTCACCTGTTTTTTGGTTTCAACTTGTCATATCAAATTCTATTTTATTCAAAGTTGTACTCTATGTTCTCAGTATCATGTGATATGATTTTTATTTTACAAGGTTAAACATTTTCACCTTCAAGAGTTGTTAACTTGTTTTTTTTTTATTATAGAATTAGATCATTTTATCGATTTAAACTTAGACATGAGAAAATACATCCAACAGAAAATACATTCAAGAGAAATATGGGTAGAAAGCAAATTGGATACCCACTATCAATCTCTTTAGAAATACCATATTCATTTTTTTATTATTTCCACAATCACAAGGGTTTCAGAGTTCTTAAAAGAATATTAATATAAAAAAGTGAGTTTTTCTCTTGATAATTTTAGGGAATCTAAGACAAACAAATGTTCTAGTGTGGGGAAAAGAGGAATGCAGAAACATTTTATATTTCATGGGTCCTTCCCTACTGTCGGTCAGATACTTGAAAGAGAGGGTGCACAGCTCTCAGTGTGACCCGTAATGAGCATGTTCATGTAAGAGAGAGGATTGTAAGAGGTCTTTCCATGAGTGACAGCAACTCAGAAATTTTTGTGATATTATAAACAAGTCATGAAACTGAAAAGAACTTCTATAGTCAATCAATAATGACAAACAAATTTCATTGAGCCAATTTTTTTGATTAATTTTTTTCTCTTCTTTTTAAGCAAAATGGTATTGAACACCCTTTATACATAAAGAGGTCTTTATGTAAAGAGTATACAATAAAAATTATTTAAAAAGTCTAATAAAGGTATATCAGGTGTTTGATCAAAAACATTTAATGCAATTTGTTTCAGATTTTATAATGCTTGTCAGTTTTTAAAACTTTTTGATTTGCCATGATATATTTTCTCTTGTTAAAAAAATCACTTTCAGAAGCTAGGCGAACCTGCAACCCACGGGCGGGCAGGTCAGGCCCAGCAACCAGCCAAGTGACAGAGCAGCTACACGCGCCTGCGGGGAACGCGGACCGGACCCACTAGGACAGGTCCGGCGGCCGGCTGAGGGGCAGGCCAGTCCCCTCCCCCAGTGTCTGCAAGGTAGGCGGGACTGTGAACACCAGCAGATCGGGCCCAAAGCCTGCTGAGGGGTGGAACCTGCCCCTTCCTCAGAGCCTGCAAGCTAGGGGAACCTGTGACCCATCGGGAGGTTAGGCCCAGCAACCTACGTAGTGACACAGGTGCCCCTGGCGCCTGCTGGGTAGGCGGACCTTTGACCGACCAGCAGAGCAGACCTAGGGCCTGCCAGCATGGTAGACGGATCACACTAATTGGAGGAGGATCACAGCCACTACCTGCCCTGCAAGGGTGATTTTTCAACTATACAAGAGCAATATAAATAAATAGAGGGAAAATATCAAAGACACAACAATTTCACCAAGCAGAAAGAAACGCCAGCAGTATGAAACGACAAGGAAAGAAAGGACCACAGGCAATGCAGGTCAACTCAACTTTAGAAGAGGTAATAGCTGCAACAGATGGAATGTCAGATAGAGAGCTCAGGACATACATGCTTCAGATGATCTGGAGTTTCAAGGAAGACATGAGACAGCAAAATCAGACAATGAAAGATCACATTGACAAACAAATCCAGGAAGTAAAAGATCAATTTCACAGGGAGATAGAGGTAATAAAAAAACAAACGAATAGAAATCCTAGAAATGCAGGAAACAATAAACCAACTTAAAAACTCAATTGAGAATACTACCAGCAGAGTGGATCACTTAGAAGATAGAACATCAGACAATGAAGACAGAGTATTTCAACTTGAAAAGAACATAGACAGCTCAGAAAGTCTACTAAGAAACCATGAGCAAAACATTCAAGAACTATGGGATAATATCAAAAGACCAAACTTAAGAGTCATTGGGATACAGGAAGGCACAGAGCTCCAAACCAAAGGATTAAGCAATCTATTCAGTGAAATAATACAAGAAAACTTCCCAGACTTGAAGAATGAGACAGAATCCCAAATCTTAGAAGACTACAGGACCCCGAATGTGCAAAATCATAAGAGATCCACACCTAGACACATTATAATGAAGATGTCCAACATACAGAATAAGGAGAGAATTTTAAAAGCTACAAGAGAAAGGAAGCAGATTACATTTAGGGGTAAACCAATCAGGATAACAGCTGATCTCTCAACACAGACTCTAAAAGCTAGAAGATCCTGGAATAACATATTTCAAACGCTAAAAGAAAATGGGTTCCAACCAAGAATCGTGTATCCCGTGAAATTAAGCTTCAGGATGGAAGATGAAATTAAAACATTCCACGACAAACAAAAGTTAAAAGAATTTGCAGCTAGAAAACCATCTCTTCAAAAAATCCTTGGCAAAACACTACAGGAAGAGGAAATGGAAAACAACAATGAAAACCAACAGTGGGAGGTAGAACAGTAAAGGGGGGAAAATAATCAAAGAGGAAAACAAATCAGGTTTAATAGCATTAATAAACAAACTATGGCTGGAAGAACAAACCATATCTCAATAATAACCCTAAATGTTAATGGCTTAAACTCACCAATTAAGAGACACATATATAGACTATACCACCCAACATCAAGCAGCTACACTTTTTTCTCAGCAGCACATGGATCCTTCTCAAAAATAGATCATATATTATGTCACAGGGAAATTCTTAGTCAATATAAAGGAGTAGAGATAATACCATGCATCTTATCTGATCACAATGGAATGAAACTGAAAATCAACGATAAAAGAAGGAAGGAAAAATCATGCATCACTTGGAGAATGAACAATAGATTACTGAATGATCAATGGGTTTTAGAAGACATCAAGGAGGAAATTAAAAAATTCTTAGAGTTAAATGAAAACACAGACACAACATATCGGAATCTATGGGCCACATTGAAAGCAGTTCTAAGAGGAAAATTCATTGCTTGGAGTGCATTCCTTAAAAAAAAGAAAAAACCAACAAATAAATGATCTCATACTTCATCTCAAAATCCTAGAAAAAGAAGAGCAAAACAACAGCAAAAGAAGTAGAAGGCAAGAAATAATTAAAATCAGAGCTGAAATTAATGAAATCGAAACAAAAGAAACAAAAGAAACAATTGAAAAAATTGACAAAACTGAAAGTTGGTTCGTTGAAAAAATAAATAAAATTGACAGACCCTTAGCCATGCTAACAAAGAGAAGAAGAGAGAGAACTCAAATTACCAGCATACGGGATGAAAGAGGCAATATCACAACAGACACTTCAGAAAGACAGAAGATAATCAGAAATTATTTTGAATCCTTATACTCCAATAAAATAGAAGATAGTGAAGGCATCGATAAATTTCTTAAGTCATATAATCTGCCCAGATTGAGTCAGGAGGATATAGACAACCTAAACAGACCAATAACAATAGAGGAAATAGAAGAAACCATCAAAAGACTACCAACTAAGAAAAGCCCAGGACCGATGGGTATACAGCAGAGTTTTACAAAACCTTTTCAAGCTATTTCAGGAAATAGAAAAAGAGGGAGAACTACCAAATTCATTCTACGAGGCTAACATCACCCTGATTCCGAAACCAGACAAAGACACTTCAAAGAAAGAAAACTACAGACCAATATCTCTAATGAACCTAGATGCAAAAATCCTCAATAAAATTCTGGCGAATCGGATACAAAAACATATAAAAAAAATTGTGCACCATGATCAAGTAGGATTCATCCCTGGTATGCAAGGTTGGTTCAATATACGGAAATCAATAAATGTTATTCACCACATCAATAGACTTAAAAATAAGAACCATATGATCATCTCGATCGATGCGGAAAAAGCATTCGACAAAGTACAGCATCCCTTTATGTTCAAAACTCTTGAAAAACTAGGGATAACAGGAACATACCTCAACATTGTAAAAGCAATTTATGTTAAGCCTCAGGCTAGCATCATTCTGAATGGAGAAAAATTGAAGGCATTCCCTCTAAGATCTGGAACAAGACAGGGATGCCCTCTTTCACCACTTCTGTTCAACATAGTTCTCGAAACACTGGCCAGAGCAATTAGACAGACGAAAGAAATTAAAGGCATAAAAATAGGAAAAGAAGAACTTAAATTATCACTATTTGCAGATGACATGATTCTATACCTAGCAGACACAAAAGGGTCTACAAAGAAACTATTAGAGCTAATAAATGAATTCAGCAAAGTGGCAGGTTATAAAATCAACACGCATAAATCAAAGGCATTCCTGTATATCAGCGACAAATCCTCTGAAATGGAAACGAGGACAACCACTCCGTTCACAATATCCTCAAAAAGAATAAAATACTTGGGAATCACCTAACAAAAGAGGTGAAAGACTTATACAATGAAAACTACAGAACCCTAAAAAGAGAAATTGAAGAAGACCTTAGAAGATGGAAAAACATACCCTGTTCATGGATAGGCAGAACTAACATCATCAAAATGGCGATATTACCAAAAGTTCTCTATAGGTTTAATGCAATGCCAATCAAAATCCCAACAGCATTTCTTGTAGAAATAGAGAAATCAATCATGAAATTCATATGGAAGAATAAAAGACCCAGAATAGCCAAAACAATACTAAGCAGGAAGTGTGAATCAGGTGGTATAGCGATTCCAGATCTCAAACTATACTACAGAGCAATAGTAACAAAAACAGCATGGTACTGGTAGCAAAACAGGCGGGTGGACCAATGGTACAGAATAGAGGACACAGAAACCAATCCACAAAACTACAACTTTCTTATATTTGATAAAGGGGCTAAAAGCATGCAATGGAGGAAGGATAGCATCTTCAACAAATGGTGCTGGGAAAACTGGAAATCCATATGCAACAAAATGAATCTGAATCCCTTTCTCTCGCCAAGCACAAAAGTTAACTCAAAATGGATCAAGGAGCTAGATATCAAATCAGAGACACGGCATCTGATAGAAGAAAAAGTTGGCTACGACCTACATGCTGTGGGGTCGGGCTCCAAATTCCTCAATAGGACACCCATAGCACAAGAGTTAACATCTAGAATCAACAAATGGGACTTACTCAAACTAAAAAGTTTTTTTCTCAGCAATAGAAACAATAAGAGAGATAAACAGGGAGCCTACATCCTGGGAACAAATCTTTACTCCACACACTTCAGATAGAGCCCTAATATCCAGAATATATAAAGAACTCAGAAAATTAGACAATAAGATAATAAATAACCCAATCAACAAATGGGCCAAGGACTTGAATAGACACTTCTCAGAGGAGGACATACAATCAATCAATAAGTACATGAAAAAATGCTCACCATCTCTAGCAGTCAGAGAAATGCAAATCAAAACCACCCTAAGATACCATCTCACTCCAGTAAGATTGGCAGCCATTATGAAGTCAAACAACAATAAGTGCTGGCGAGGTTGTGGGGAAAAGGGTACACTTGTACATTGTTGGTGGGACTGCAAATTGGTGCAGCCAATTTGGAAAGCAGTATGGAGATTTCTTGGAAAGCTGGGAATGGAACCACCATTTGACCCAGCCATTCCCCTTCTCGGTCTATTCCCTAAAGACCTAAAAAGAGCATGCTACAGGGACACTGCTACATTGATGTTCATAGCAGCTCAATTCACAATAGCAAGACTGTGGAACCAACCTAGATGCCCTTCAATAGACGAATGGATAAAAAAAATGTGGCATTTATACACAATGGAGTATTACTCTGCAGTAAAAAATGACAAAATCATAGAATTTGGTGGGAAATGGATGGCATTAGAGCAGATTATGCTAAGCGAAGCTAGCCAAGCCCTAAAAAACAAATGCCAAATGTCTTCTTTTATATAAGGAGAGTAACTAAGAACAGACTAGGGAAGAAGAGTACGAGAAGAAGACCAACATTAAACAAGGATGAGAGGTGGGAGGGAAAGGGAGAGAGAAGGGAAATTGCATGGAAATGGAAGGAGACCCTCAGAGTTATACAAAATTACATACAAGAGGAAGTGAGGGGAAAGGGAAAAACAGTACAAGGGGGAGGAATGAATTACAGTAGTGGGGGTAGAGAGAGAAGAGGGGAGGGGAGGGGAGGGGAGGGGGGATAGTAGAGGATAGGAAAGGCAGCAGAATACAACAGACATGAGTATATCAATATGTAAAGCAATGAAGTGTAACTGATGTGATTCTGCAAGCTGTATACGGGGTAAAATGGGAGTTCATAACCCGCTTGAATCAAAATGTGAAATATGATATATCAAGAACTATGTAATGTTTTGAACAACCAACATTAAAAAAAATAAAAAAAATAAAAAAAATCACTTTCATACTTAATTTTGCTTTCTTTAAAAAAAAAGATTCCATAAAATCTAGGTCTGCCCAGGGGGTAATTTTTGTGATTTTCATTGGGAAAAGGATTTTCCATAAAATTTTAAAATGCTTCAGTATTTGATGTTTCTTGAGAATCCTCATTTATCTTGGTCTATGGGTTCAAATTATTTTCCTTACAAGTACATTTTTAATGGTATAAAATATTATATCTATGGTTCTTTCACCTTTCTCAATGACCAGTTTCTCCCTGTTCTTTATACATTTTTTTTCTTTCCTAAACTAGTAGTTCTCATTCCACAAAAGAACAAATCTCAGGTGTCCATGTTCACAAGAGAGTCATAAAATGATATCTGGACAATGATGTGACATACATTAAAATATAAATAGCTGCTAATGTATCTTTAGAATTTTTAATCTCTCCTGTAACATACCTTTTACAATTCAAAACATTTCTAAAAATCAGTGCATACAAAATCCTGACTATACAAGAAGGTTTTGGTAGTTTCTCATTGAAGGGATATGGATTCTTTTTTTTTTTTTTTGGTGGGGGAGGGCTGTACTGGGGATTGAACTCAGGGACACTCAACCACTGAGCCACATCCCCAGCCCTCTTTTGTATTTTATTTAGGGACAGGGTGTCATCGAGTTGTTTAGCACCTTGCTTTTGCTGAGGCTGAGTTTTAATTCTTGATCCTCCTGCCTCAGCTTCCTGAGCTGCTGGGATTACAGCCTTGCACCACCACATCTGGTTGGGATACTGATTCTTGATGCAATTTTTATCAACCATAGATTTATTGCACTGTAATATTATATTTTTAGAAAACTTTGGCAGTTGTTCTTTTATATCTTAGCAAGGGTTCAACTATAGTTGCTTTCATTTCCTAGAGTTCAATATGAGAAGTATATATATATATATATATATATATATATATATATATATAACATATATTCATATTATATATTATATAATACATACATATAATATATATATCTTGATTAATCTCCTATGAACTCCTATGAATCTCTATTGAGAAGTGGCTTGTTGCTTTCCTTTCCCTGCTGTCTTGTCATAGATGCCTTGGCATTCTTGGCTCTGGTAAGTCATTCATGAGTAAAGGAGATTCTCCTGAGTCTGTCAAGGTGTCAAGGCCATTTTGTTGCACTATGTACATGCTATTTTTTTTTTTAATGAATGTGGTAGAAGGCACGGAATCTATGGTAATATCGTGTTTTGAACTGTCAACAGGAGAAGGCAGCATCCCAGAAAATGGTTGTTTGTGCTAATTCTGTGGTATCTAGTGGCCTGTGGATGTCATTGTCAGTGGGCTTTTACAAGGTTAAGGTTGAGTCCAAAGCCGTGACTATCATCTGCACCCCATTCCCAGCCAGCTGTTTTACAGATGTGTGCTTTTGATCGCAAGGTTCGGGACCAGGAAAAAATTGGCAGAGACAAGTGCAAACATATCCCTTCTCCTGAGAGATTCACTCAATATCTACCTGTTTGGGCTGGAAAATGGTAACCTGTAGTATCATCTTCATAGATGAGGGCAGCTTGTTATTTTACACCAAATAGTGAGAAGACAGAGAGTTGCTTGATTTGAAAGCAGTTGGTTATTTTGAAAGTCAAGCCTGGTAAACAGGGTTATGTAAAAAGCAGTCTTTCAAGACTGCATTTATATCATGCCTTGGCCTGTTTGGAAATATTTCTGTTTTTGTGAAATTGTACATGATGCTAGTTTTACTGAACTCAGATTTGTGCATTCCGAATGACAATTGGCTGAAAGTTAGAAGGCTCTGCGTAGGAAAGCCAAAATTCCATACATTCACGCCAAGTGAAGCATATTTACTTTGAGTCATATTTCATCATGTATGGCAGCAATGGATTCCGACCAGACACAGTGTACATTTCCCCTAGCCGTGATGTTCTTTAATCTTCACACAGCAACAGATCACAGGATTTATTTTCCCCAGTAGAATCTACGGCAAGTTAGAACTACCTTGCTTTCCTGAATTCCACTTACAGCAGTACTTTGTCTTAGGAAATGGAACCTGAATTGAGCATGGTTATCAAAAAAAAAAAAAAAAAAAAAAAGATAGTAGTATGTCTTCATGAACTGCAGTGCTTGGCCGGAGTGGTTTCCAATGGGGCTGATACAAATCAAGATGGGAATACGATCCTTCATATCTAATTGATAAAAGATTTCTCAGTGCACTCTCTAAATCATTGATGCCTGAAATGAACATAGGATTGCATGTGGCACTGCAGGGTGGTAAAGCCTTAGGACTAACCAGAGTGTAAAGCAGCTTCATCCATAGGACAATGGAGCTCACAAACAATTTAGGGAAAAAAACACTTTGTTATGACTTTGCTTGCCCTCATCACAATCTGTTACCATGCATGCCGAATTTTCCTATGTGCTACTGCTACTTTTTGATACAGGTACATTTGGGGGTCTGTTGGAGCCTTCAGCAGTATAAAAAGTCACCAAAAGATCACACAACTCAAGCTTTTATTTTAATTCTCAAGATGCTTTCTGTTCATGCCAAATCAGGTGTTATTTTGAAACTTTGCATTTTAATAAGTATTTATTTAAATGATTGCTTGAAATTTCAAAAGAACTTTGAAGACCTTGGTATTTTTCCTTTTCTTCATTCTTTAAGCAGTTTGTGGAGAAATAAGTATTCTGCATGGATTCTTGCACCCGGAGTCTGCTTCCAGTTGCTAGAAGAGAACATCTGAGATTAAGTTATTTATGAAACAAAGAAGTTTATTTAGCTCATGGTTCTGGAGGCTGGATATCCAAGATCAGGCAGCTGCTCTGGGAGGGCCTCATGCTGCTTCATCTCATGCTGGAAAGGTGGAGGAAAAGTGTGTATGCAAAAGAGGAGAATGAAGGGAGGTGGATGGACTTATAATGACCCACTTGGCCCCTCACTCACAGTAACTAATCCAATCCTGGTAAGTAATCCTGGGACAGTGAGAACTTGCAGATCCAAGAAAAACATTAATCCCTGTTAATGACCTAATTATTTCTTAAAGGTCCCAGTAGCCCTCAACACTGTTACATTGGGGACCAAATTTCAGCATGACTTTAGGAGGCCTCAAATCACATCCAAACCATAGCACATTCCTTGAAATTCATTGAATTTTATCTTGAACTCCATGGAAATTTACTGCTAATTCATAATAGATGTTTTAGCCATCACGGCAAATACAGTGAGTGTGTTATAAACTTAGTGAATATGTTTTTCAGAATCTGGAAGACTAATGATGCTAAGTTGTCCTGTTTTATTTTGCTTTATTTTATTTTGGGGCTGGAAATTTAACCCAGGGGTCCTTTACCTCTGAGAAACATCCTAGTACTTTTTATTTATTTTTTTTTTATTTTGAGACAGGGTCTCACTAAGTTGCTTGGGGCCTTGCTAAATTGCTGAGGCTTACCTCAAATTTGCCAACCTCCTGCTTCAGCCTCCCAATGTTCTGTATAATTTTAAATAACAATCTATATTTTGGTCATAAATAGAATTATCAAGTTGACTATATAACTATGGGTTTACCCCACTACAATTTAGGAATATAGTGAGGTAAAAATATTTTCATACTGAAGCATCTAATAGATGTTTAAAAAATTTTTTTATAAAAACAGTAAGAAAAACCCATCAAAGATTTTTCCATTGGATTTATTTGCAAGAAAAGCAAAGCTTAGTTTTGGGCCTTAATTTAAATTTCCATTCATATTTCCCCCCTAAAGAATAAAGCATTTATTTTGGATCATTTTGCTTAGGTAATTTCAAAACTATAAAAAGTGGATTATTGGGTAGGAAAATATCATCTTTTTTTCAAAGGGAAATTCAGTTCTCAACATATGCAGATAATTATAAGCAAAACTTGCTTAACTTGTACTAAAAATGAGAGAAACAGCTGGATTATTCGAGATAGCACGGTATATTTGGAGAATATCAATAGAATATTTCATCTACATATGTGTGTAATTTTCATTACAAAGTCTTGTTTATCTCATTAAAGACATAAATGTGGAATGGAAAACATTTCCGTGGGGGTAAGGTGAAGGCCAGGCATCTTGCACATTGGAGATATTCATTAGATAAAAGTCTTTGGAAGCCACCTCTGAAATGACATTTACCACCTTTGTATATTGGCTTGAACCTGCTCCTACTACTGCACTGAGTAGAAAAGAAGAAAGATAGCAAAAGAGGAGAAAAACCAGAATTATTTTTTTCACCTCTTGTACAATACCTGCAGTAGTTCTCTATTTCCTCTTTGCATCTTACAAGGATCCATTTGGGATAACAAAATGACTCCTGCATTAAGTCCTCATGTCTTGATCTACTTTGCCTTCACAACAACATTGGCACTAGAAATCAGTATAGCCACCTACCAATAAGAGCCTAAAAGCCAAGGCTTAGGGTCAGACAGACCACATCTACAAATTGATGAAATTAATACTCACTCATCGATGTTGTCCCACCTCACCTTCTTTCAAAGTATAATTATGGCAAGAGCTAAAGTATGAATAAATGGTCATGCACCTATGGCTTGTGGACATTCAAAGGACTGTGGAAATCCTTTGTTGCTCTTTTCCATGGTCTATGATGCACACTATTATATCCATACAGAACAGAATCATTTGACCTTTCAACCCATTTTATCTGAATAATTCATCTCGAGGGACTTTTATTGCTAAATGGACTTTATTATGATAAATTCTTATATGAAATGTGATTTCATGGCAGAGATAAAAATGAAAGTGACACATTTAGTGTCTCCCACAAAAGTCACAATCAGCAGCTTATTTTTCACACAGGTAATGAGATGATGTTTGGGAGCTCAGAATGATGTCCTTAACCTAGGGTGATAGAACAAAGGTAAGGCAGGTGTGGAGGTAGCTTGGAGACAGTGGCTGCAACTGCAGTATGGCTCATTTCTTGAGTTGATCCCAGAAGCCCTACTAAGTTCCAATGATTCTAGTCAATGGGGACTGATACCTGAGCCAATAGCCAATAAAGTAAAAATGAAAGTTGGAGTTAAGTGAAAAAGACCAGAAATCATGTCCAAGTTATTACAAGTTATTGAAATAACTTGATTGAAAAAAAATCACCCTTTTCCTACCATTTATCTGACTGGCAGCCAAATCTGGACTTCTGAACTCAGGAGAAGTTGCTATGAAGAAGTAGGGCCTATCCTTGATTTAGACAAATAGGGAAGTACCATCTTCTAATTTTATTTTTGTAGATTCTACATTTGTCTGTTTAAAATGTATTCCTCACAGGGCCAATTAAGTTAAACAGTATTTTGCTATTTTTCTGTATTCTTGATGCTCTAGTATTTATGGTCTTGCCAACAAACCAACTCCTGTGGGAGGGGAGACTGCCCTTCCAAGGATTAGGTATATTCTAGAAATAGCAATGGTTTCACTGGGGAACCTGCCTTTCACCATATTCTCTAAGCAACCCAGAGCTTATACCTCCAAGAATCTATTTTTTTTTAATCAAATTCTCACACACTAAATTACTACTACCCTGCCCTGAATCAAACCAGGGCTAGGAACCAGACAATGAGGTAGATTTCTTAAACCCCAAAGGTAGATTTCTTGAACTCCAAAGTTCATCCTGGCCTGCAGATGATGTCCTGTCTTGTCTTGCTTATGGAAAACCCAAAAAAGCCTCTGGCCAAGTGTTTTTCCTTGATTCTTCTGCTGGTGATCAAAACATGTAGCCCTGCCTGGTAAGGCATGGTCCGCTTTCTCAGGAAATGGAAGTAATAAATTTCTTCTTTCAATGGCATTGACCTATTCATGTCATCACCCAACCACCTTAGTAAATTCAGATCTTGTGGGCACATTTTTAGACGTGATCATAATTATTTAGTTAAGAGTGGACAAGAGACAGAAGTACTTCTTTGAGAGTCTATTTTCCAGTGATTCAGGAATATCTATGAATATCTTTTTGTTCAGCACTCAGTGGTCCAAACTTGCATGGGATAGTCATCACCATGGGAAGTTAGTGGGAACAGACAGAGACAAACAAATGGCTAAATAGTATCTATGTTGAGCTGTATTCCTTGTCCAGTTGATATGAATAATCAAACAGGGAAATTTTTGTGTAATGCAAACAGTTTTAAGTATGTGTTACCCTTTTTCAAAACCTAGGTCTTACTTGGTATATAGACTTATCCATAACATTTATCAAGATCATAGCTAACCTTAAAAACAATTATAATAAAGTTGAATTTTTTGTCTCTAGAAAATCACCCCAAACCCAGGTCTTTTATTCATTAGTTAAACTGTTAATCTTCTTCCCTGGCTCAGTTTATAGACCTGTCCTTGCCAAGCTAAGTGCTGTGAAGGCTGACAATGAAGTCAAAGCATTATTTTTACTCTTTATTTCCATGTAATTTAACTAGCAATGATATAATTTGTACTAGTATGCACATCCTAGAAGCAGAGACAAAGATGAGACTCAGTGTTTAAGAAGTTTCTTATGGACTCTTGCATTTCTGCGCATCTTGTGAATTTAGGCACTTACTTCCATTGGTTGCTCCAGACTCTATTTTCATGCATGCTTGTATGAACATTATTTGAAGTAAATATTGAGCATAAGACAGATTGTTCACTGTGCAGCATAATAAAGAAAATGTCTTTCTTTAAGGTGAAAACCAGGTAGGCTTAATGCTCATTAGAAAAGAGTTTAGGGAGCCTCTCCCATAAAAATGTAAAGCAAAAGCAAAAACAATCCTCTCCCCCACTGTGTGTGGAAGAGACACTGGTGCTCTCTTAATGTCATTCTGTGAAATTTGGAACTTGAGTAACTAGGGAAAATGCTGATACTCCAGCTACCTCTATTGCTATGAGAAAAAAAATGTGTCCTTTGTCTCAGAGCCAAGAGTCTCTTCTCTTCTGCCAGTATTAATGAGGATATCACTTGAGATAGGTTCACTTTCTTCCTTGTAAACAGGCTAAAAATCTCAGAGCATCCAAAATTCTTGACAAAAATGCCTGTAAAGGAAAACATGGAAGATATTGGGATAGGCAGGGGCAGCTGTCAGACTATGATGGGACAGGTCTGGCCTTACGCAGAGAGAGGGAAGGAAGCAAGATTGAGTAGAAGAGTCCTAGGTAGCGTACAGGTATAAAAAGTTTGACAAGCTGATGGAGAGTCCTCCAGCCAACGTTATTCTTTAAATCCTTCCCATATCTCATAGGAATGGCCTGCTATAGCATTGCTGCTCTGTTCAGCCATTGGGTCTGATATAGCCTCTGGGGACATCAGCTAACTATCTTCCTCATAGAAAGAAATCTGAGAGATATATTTATATGGCCACAACATTAATTAAACTCCAGGGATTCCAAAATTTGTTTTTCTTTCTTAAACAAAATGTTGGGCATATTTTATTTCAAAGAGTTCAGAAGTCTATTCAGGGAATGTTTAAAGGTTGGAAAGAAGAATGTGTTGGGCAGGATACTTGAATGCAACTCAAAGTTAAATGTTAAATGCAACTCAAAGAATGCTAAGCATACACACACTCACACACACACACACACACACACACACACACACAATGTATGGATTCATGTAACTAAGGGATCAGTAGTGGCAGTACTACCTTTCTGGGCCAGACGGGGTATGGAATTAGATGACATTTCTGATGTATTTTGTTCCATCTTCATCTCTGCTTTCCTCTGTGGTGACTTTTCCTCACATGCAGTTCCCAAGACAATTATTAATGCCAGAGGAGAGAGAGACTTTTCTGATAGTGCCAGCAAAAGCCTTTGGACTGGCACTCATTGGCTCAGTTTGGACCAAATCCTCTGCCAAAACTCATTTCTTGACTTGAGTAACATTGTTCTCTGATGGTCAGCCTCAGCCACGTGCTGTGCTCAGCTTTACGCTAAACTATCAACAACCTCGCCAGCTGGAGGAATGACAACTACTAAAAAGGAATGATGCTGTGTAAATTGATGGGTTCGCCAAAGAAGGTACTTTTTCCTTAAAGCTTCAGTAACAGGAATGACTTTTGAGATGGGTTGATTTTCAGTTAAGCAGCTGAGAAGTTTGGTGGTTGGCTGAGGATAGAGAGGTTAAGAAAGGTATTGACAAAGAAAGCAGATGAATTCAGAAATATAGTGTATTGGTGGGTTTTGTGTTGCTGCTATGAAATTTCTGATGCAATTAGCTTTCCAAAGAGAAAAATGTTCTCTAGCTCCAAGTTTTGGAGGTTAGAAGCTTAACGGTGTAGTGCAGGCTTGGCTTGATGAACTCTACCTCTTGATTGCATCATCTCATGGCACGGATGATACAGGCAGAGAGTGTATGTTGGAAAAAATGTCCACATCTCCAACTGGAGAGAGAATTAAGGGGTCAGGTGGGGTCCCAGGTCTCACATCTCTTTTGAGGTCATGGTCCTAATAAATGTAAGGACCTCCCATTAGACCCTATCTCCTAATGGTCCATAGCACATCCTCATTCCACCACCCTGGGGGCCAAGTCTTTAAATATAGACCTCTTGGGTGGAACTCATCCCCCAAAGTGATTTTAGGCCCCTTTAGTGTAAAACATGGAACACTAATTAGATATTGAGATTTTTAGAAATTTAGAGAGAAAAGAACCATCATGGCCTTTTCCTGTGTGTTATCACTGTTCAGGAGCAAAAGTGTTTGACAATTTATCTTCTAGAATATTTAATCTAGTAAAGACTAAGTTTGTTTCTATGAATTCTGTCTGCAAATACATGAGATTGCATGTTAAGTTTTGGACCCCAAGTGGGTTTGTTCTGTTTCTTACCCCTTTTAAAGTTCAAGGTGTCAACTGACTAATCTGATGAACACACACTCAGGAATGCATTTTACCTAGAATCTTCTTGGCCCCAGTGGTTTCAATTTTTTTTTTTTAAATCTCCTTTGAAGAGGCAATGTGATATTGAGTAAGGCTAGGAGTTTGAGTTAAGTATGGGTTTGGTATCACTGCCCTCTGTCAATTGCCCTTAGGCAAACCCTTGGGTTTCTTGAGAGAAATGGGTAGAATGCATTTCTTAAAAAAATGTTGTCAATCAACTGAGATATTGTGTGCAAAGCTGTATATAATTGTTATTGCATCATTCCATTCTCAGGCATGGGAAATTCAGGCCAAAGGTGAAGATATAACAGAATCATCCATTTTGAGATATTTGTCTCTTTCAATGCCTAATACAAGTGATGGAACCCAGGACTCTTTGAGTTTGCACTAAAATAACAGTTGTGTTTTTATAATTCAGAACAAAGTCAAATCTGCAGACCCCACAGATGGTTCCACAAGTGGTTCTGCTCTCTTCTCTTTGTTTCTGTAATTGTCGGTCTCTAATTTATTTCCTTTGAGAAAGAGGTAATCTCACCATCAACTCATTAGTGGCTTAATATAGGGAAAGCTGATTATAGGCAATCTGAACAGCAAATGCTCACACTGCAAAGTAATCAGGCTAATAATACCTTTGGAGAATATTTCTCCTGGATTTATCATTTCAGTTGATCTTGTTAGATTCTGTGTGTGCAGGCAGCATGTGTCCTCATATCCTGCTCCTGGGATGCTGAATGCACTGTGACCTTTCCAGAAAAAAACAAAATAAACAAACAAACAAAAAAAAAAAAACAAAAAAAGGTGACATGAGTCATATATTTAGGGAGAAAGGAAAAGAAACTGTTTATTCATGGTCACTTGGATCTCACTCCTGAGTTGATCAAAATATCCCAAGATTCAGTGTAAAAGAAAATGTGAGATACAGTTACCAAAGGGTGTGGGGATTAGCTGGAGAAAGACACTAAATCAGAAACAAAGGAGATTCACACAGAGTTCCCAGGGAGAAATGAAGGAATTTGAAACCCATCCGAATCCTTGCCTTTGAGTCTGTCTCCAAGAGGCTAAAACATCTGGTGAATCATGTCAAAGATTCAATCAATCATCCCCATGTTTGGTTTTCTATGATGCCAGACATCTGGATTGACTGAGTTTCTCTTTTTCTGTAATTAAATCAACTAGATGTTTTGGCTTCCTGTAAAATCTGCGTCAGTATAAATAGTGCACATCATTCTTCTGTTTGTACCCATATCTAGTTTGGATACATTCTTTTTTTGTTTTCATTTTTATTAATGTAACTCTAGGTTTAAAATAGTTTTGAATACTTTATCATGATTTTGAGCTTCAACGTGGGAGTATTCACAAACCAGAAAACCAAAACTGCCTTGGCTTACTTTTTCCCAAGCCACCCTGGATGTTACCTACTGAGGAATGGAAGTCGAGGGGATTAAAACACTATGTTAAATAATTACACAGCCAGTGCTCAGGACAGATCAGAATACCCTCTTTGATGTAAAGACAGCTGGCGCTAACAGTCATCTTAACTGTGTGTCACAGGAACACACAATTTATATAATTTATGCATTCCTAGATTTTTCTCAGTATTGGAATTTGGTCTGGTTTTATGCTATTCTTCAATACCTTTTTCATTCTTATCTGGAATGAATTCTGGGCAGCTTCATGGCTGGCAGACAGTTAAAAGGGGATAAAAGGAAAACATGAATGCATATTGGTTGAATGAAACATTATATTTTCTAGGAGATAAATCAAATCTCAAGGTAGTCAAAACAATGTTTATCACTCTAAACATATGACAGAAAATAACGAAGGAATTTGGAAGAACATCTCCTACCTTACTCACTTATGGTGTTTTCTGGGGGTCTTCCCAATCGTACAAGTCAAAAATGCTGCTGCTTTCTCATGAAAAGTGCTTCTGTTCTTGGGTTTGAAAGAAATGTAAGATTAAGAGAAAAGAGAGTACTATTTAGTGGAACTATAGTTAATTTTGAAAGATGATTAAGATTTTAGGAATCTTGTTATAGCTATTTGATCCAAATTAGCTAATATTTTATATTTATGTTGTGATACCTATAGGGCACATAACCAAACATGATACCTAAAAGATTTCACTAGAACGAGGCTCCATTCCTGCAAAAAGCCTAGGAGCTACTCAAAGGTCAGTTGCTAAATTAAAAATTAAAGTCCCCTTCGATGCTACTCTCCTAGACGCAGGTACATTGAATTTTTTCTAGAGTTGATTTTGCAGAGCTGTTTACTGCATTAGCATCTTTCAACAATTCTCTACCAGTGAGTGGAAGGTGCCAGGAGCACTTGGGTGCATTTTATGTGTATTATCTCTTACCTAAAGCTTACAAGTTTGTGCGGTAGATAATATTATTAACTTCACTGAACAGAGGCCAGAAGGGAAGTTTAGAGAGATTAAGCAACTTTCCTAAAATTAAACAACTTAATTTTTATATTGAGTATTTTAAAAAATATGTATGTATGTGTATAAACACATATATTTATTTCAGGCATTTGGGGAAAGATTATTTGAAAAAAGAGAAAAAACTCTGAATACTATTTTTCTGAGACAATCACTTCTTTTTCTGGTGTATGGACCAACGTACACATAGATACACAAGCATTGAATTAATATGTTCATATTTAAAACCACATGTCAGACTGTGTACATTATCTTGTAACTTTCTTTTTTTTTATGGATGTACTTGGCAACTTCTTCTATATCATCATAAAGTCTTCTAGGGTAGAAATCAGTCAACCATTTCTATAAAGGTTCAATTGGTAAAAACATAATTGGTAGAACAACTTTGTGACAACTACTTAAATTTGAGGAAGCATAAGTGAATGAGTGTTATTGTGTCCCAATAAAACTTTATTTACAATAGGTAGATTTAGCTCAGGAGCTACAGTTTTCCAATACTTTTTTTACAGCATTATTTTTTTAAAAAATGACACCAATAGTAATTACTTGGCCTCTTATGAAGATAACTTCCCAGCAATAGAATTTCTGAGTCAATGGAAGCCATGTACAATGGCACACACCTGTAATCTCAGTGGCTCAGGAGGCTGAGGCAAGAGGATTTTGAGTTCAAAGCCAACCTCAGCAAAAAGCGAGGCACCAAGCAATTTAGTGAGACCTTGTCTCTAAATAAAATTAAAAAGTAGGACTGGAGATGTTGCTCAGTGCTCAAGTATCCCTGAGTTCAATCCCTGGTACCAAGAAAACGAAACAAAATAGAACTTCTGAGTCAATGGAAAATCCTCTTTGTCCTCAAAGCTGCAATTTACATTCTCATCAATGGTCTAAGACTGGTGTCTTTATTCATATCCTAGCTGCAGTGCATACTATGGAATTTTGAAAATCTTTGCCAACCTGATAGGCAAAAACAGTACCAAAACCACTTCTTGAATTTTCATTTTTGGTTGATTATTATTGAGATTGATTATCTTTTTTTTTGTTTTTACATTTTTAATATTTAACTGTCCCTTATCCATTTCCTTCAGGTCAACACAATTTCATTTATGCTGGATGCCTGTGAATACAGTTTTAGAGCACTAACTGGTATGGATTCATAGAGTGACACATAACTCGTGAGGTTAACATAGAGCTGCTATTAAAATCGTGTGTCTCTGTTCATCGACTCTATTGGCAAAATGAACTGAGTTTCTCTTCTGATCTTGCTTTCTTCCTATCTTGCTCAAAAATAAGAATCCACTTTTTTTTTTTTTTCCCCAAAATACAAATGTGACTTTCTTGTCCTCCTTTTCTTCCTCACTGGGAACTCCCTGTGTAAGGCATGTTTTATCAGATTTACTGGAAGGCAAAATTGTGACATCTCTTTATCTGGGATACTCAAAGTGGTGAGATAAATGTGTTGGAAGCCACAGCATTGTTGTGGGTAGACTATGTCCCCTGAAAAGATATGTTGAAATCGGAACACCTGCCACTGTGACTGTGACCTTGTTTGGAAGATGTAATCAAGTTAAGATGAGGTCATCAAACTGGGCTCTACTCCAACATGACTCTTGTCCTTATAAGAAGTAAAGACAGAGGGGGGACCTTCATGCAAAGTTAAAGCAGACATTGGAGCGACGTACCCACAGGTCAAAGAACATACCTAGGGGTCCCAGCAGCTCAAGAGACAAGGAAGGGTTCTCTCTGTGAGGTTTTGGAGACAGCATGGCTCGGCTGGCATCTTGATCTTGAACTTCTAGCCTCCAGGACTGTGAGGAGATAAATTGTCCTTGTCATGAACCCCCTAGTTGCTGGTGCTTCGTTATGGAAACCCCAGGAAGCTGATACCAGCTGAGACCACCACTGGGTCTTGGGGAGCTGGACTGTCCATGGATTTTTCCCACTTTTCTTGCCTTCAAGTAGAACTGTAATCAGAGAAATCTCTTCTCCCCCATGGCTGTGATCATGGACTGTGGACTTCAGGAAGGAAGGAAGAAAAAGCCTGTTGAGCCTCTGGTCTCCCTCTTCTTCTCCAACCTAACTACGCCATCCCTAGGGCCGATCTTCTCATCTTTTTCAGAAATCTAAAAGTGCCCAGATCATTGGGAGGTGCCCAAGTCCCTGGGAGGTGCCCAGGTCCCTGGGAGGTGCCCAGCTCCTTGCTTGGTCTGTCGTGACTGGTGTCCCCAGAGCATGCGCATGAAGTGCCTTAGGTTTCTGGAAGCATGGGTTCAAGGCCTGCCACAGCGGGTGTGGACCACAGAAGGCAGATTCTTGTCACATCTGGTGAAGGAGATTCCTCCCCACCCCGCACTGAACTGTAGTATCACTGAAAAACAAAAATTGTATTTAATATGTACTGTATGATAATTTGATACATTTATACATTGTGAAATGATTACCACATAGTTCCTTTTTATTTATGTATGTTTTTTTTTGTAGTGAGGACACTTACTATCTACCATCTTGGCAAATTTTAAGTATACGATGTAGCAATATTAAATATATCAACTGCAGTCACCTTTCTGTCATTACATTTCCAGAACTTACTCCTTATAACTGAAAGTCTGTGCCCTCACTGGCAAGACTGTTCTCTGCTTCTGGGAGTTTGACTTCTTAGATTCCACATAAAAGTGAGATCTTATAGTATTTTTATTTCTGTGGCAGGCTTATTTTCTTATCATAATGCTCTCTAGTTTCATCCATATTGTTGGAAATGGCAGGGTTCCCCCTTTTTATGGGTGAATAATATTCCCTGTCCCGCCCCACCCTCCATGTACTTAGTCATTCATCCATATTTTGGCTGTTGTGAATAGTGCTGCAATGAAGAAGAAATGCAAATATCTCTTTGAGATACTGATTTCCTTTGCTTTTCATAACCAGTAGTAAGACTGCTGAAGGAGTAGGTCTATTTTTAATTTGAGGGCGGGGAACATTGATACCGTTTTCCAAAATGACTGTACCAGTTTATATTCCAACTCATAGTGTGCAAAGGTTTGGAAAGGGAGGTAATTAAAACAAGTTAAATCTTACCTTAAAGCAGTCAACACACATTGTAGGCTTTTTTAGGCATTGGACCATGAACGTTTCCGTTTATCTATCTATGTATTTTCCAGGCAGAATTTAACTGCAAGGACAGGTAAGTAGGCAGTGGACCTCCGAGAACGTGCCCCGTGTCTGCAGGCAGTTGGACTGCTGGCTCCTTTTCACAGGAGGCAGGACGAGGTGGGCGCCCCATACCTCTCCCTTCTGATCTTATTTTCAACTGCTTTAGGGGATGAGGAAGGAGCTGTGTGAGGGTTAAACTTGCGAATGCGTGGATGCATCAGCAAGACTTGAAACTCTTCTTAGACACCAGATAAGGGATCTTTTTGAATTGAGAAAAATAAATACTCAGTGATATTATTAGAAACTCAAAAGGTTGAAAGGAAATTAAAAAAGGCTTGTGCCTGGAACACTGTTTTCAGAAAAGCTTACCCAGAAAAGCCAAGGGGTGGGGATGTGATGTACTATGGTCTTAATGTCCAAACATGAGCTATAGCAGAGAACACAGTAAGGGAAAGTGAAGGAAGCTACACTGATTTAAGGGGTGGGAGCCAGTGAGAGACTTTCTGACATCAGCATCTTGGTAGGTGAGTACAAAGGAGATAAATACAGACTGCGCCAGGGATCAGTGGGCTTTCGGTGAGAGAGGAAAGGGCCAAGGAGTGGCCAGGGGTCATGGGAAAGCTTCAAGGGGTCCTGGGCAGGCCTGAGAGGTAGAGCAATCGCTAGAGCACACACAGGGCCAGGACAAGGCCAGGTGAGAGCAGGCCCTAGGCCCAGATCTGCAGACAGCAATAAGGAACCCAAAGACAGGCCAGGGACAGAGCAGCAGGTGCCAGTGTGGGGCTCCCTGGGAGCCAACTGCGGCAGAGCCCAGTGCACAGAGGGCACCACATGGTGGCCAGGACATCTCTTCCTCTGTGTCGCAGGGTGCTGTTGGCCATACCCCTGCTTCATGGGACAGGAGGCCATTTAAGAAGAGGGAAAGGGAGAAAAGGATCTGGAAACCAAGTGTTTATTCCCAGTGACTGTTTAGGTTTTGCTCCAAACAAAGTTAATGAACTGGGCTAAAATGTAGGTTTTTCATTCTCTGCTACTTTTCAGATAGGGTGCCCCAAGTGAGTAGATTACAGATCAGAATCTGTTGCTCACTTTTACAGAAATGAAGTACTCCCTTCTGCATTTGCGTACAGTCTAAGTAAACCGAGACTTGGATTTACACACAGGCTTCATTATGCACCGTGGGTTTTCAGAGAGGATGCTACTGGATAGGTCGGAGAGGCGTCATCTTCTGCTTGTGCACTGGGTCCTACCCTGTCCCAGAGTACCTTCACTTCTCCAGCTTGCTCTTCGCTCCTGGACTCAGACCCAGCTTCTAGCAGGTGCTGCTCAGTCGTTGCTCATTTATTTCTTCTTCCAACAAATAGGTTGTGGCCTGGGTGGTGGCATTGCTACAAGGAAAGAAGAACAGACCCATTTCCCTCTCATGGAGCTTACAGTCTTGAGAACTAAGCAAGTAGCCCCAGGGAGAGGGAAAGATGGCCAATTAAACAGGTGTTTTTCACAGGAAGCCTGTTTTAGAAGTCGAATGTGGGGAACGGGCAGTTGGCAAAATAGGAAAAGTGAAATGATATATTTGGGGTGGAAGTCTGTGGCATTCCCAGGAGACCAGGGCTTTCTAAATGCGTTAGCAACCAGATACCACGAAGGATCAGAGAAGGTACACTTAAAAATGAACTTGCTCAGGGCTGGGGATGTGGCTCAAGCAGTAGCGTGCTCGCCTGGCATGTGTGCGGCCCAGGTTCGATCCTCAGCACCACATACCAACAACGATGTTGTGTCCGCTGAAAACTGAAAAATAAATATTAAAATTCTCATTCTCCTCTCTCTTTCTCTCTCTCTCTCTTTAAAAAAAAATGAACTTGCCCAATTTTTTTTTTCTACACTTGACTTCAATAGAAGACTTCCTCATATAAACCCCTACCCTTCACAATTAAGTACAATCCTCTCCCTTTATTTGGTGGGGGGGATTGTGTTGTCATCTTTGAATACAGTGGAAAAAAATGTCTATAGCCGTCAGGGAAATGAAGCCCAAGTATATCCAATATTTACTCAGGAAAGGAGCGCAACATGTGGTACCCAAACTTGCCTTTGTCTTATTTCCCAGTCTTTTGCTGTTTTTCCATAGTTGGCCACCCAGCCTCATCAACTTTGGAGGCCCACCCAAGGGAAACTGGTGTCAGCAAGGAAAGACGCAATTGCAGTGAGGTGTCAACATGAAAATTTGTGTTAAATATGCTAAATCACAGCTAATGGGATCCCAGGCATGTCTCTGTAATGTGCAGTGGAATTTGCGTGTATAAAACAAAGCCTCTGGAAATGCAGGGCTTCTCATTGAAAAATAAAAATTTCAGTTAAATAGGAAGATACAAAGTCTGATGAAAATGTGTCAGTCTGTTTGGGCTGCTATAACAGAATACCCTAGACTGAGTAGATTATAAACAACAAAAACTTATTTCTCCCTGTCATGGATTGCTGGGAAGTCTAAGACCCAGATGCTGGAAGACATGGTAAGGCTATTCCTGGTTCACAGATCCTTGTCTTTTCACTGTTCTTTCAGGGTGGAAGAGCTGAGGAAGGTCTCAGTCCCTTTTATAAGCACTCTGATTCCATCTGTGAGGGCTGTCCTCCAGGACACAATCATCTCTCTGAAGACCCCCAGCTCCATATGCAATCCCATTGGGCACTGAGTTTTAGCATATGAATTTAGAGAGGTTCACAAGCTTTCAGTCTATAGGAGTAAGTAATATAGATTATGCTTTTTAGGAGAAATGAGGCAGCTTTGGATTCTGGTCATCTGTACTCCGTTTTTTAACTTCAGTTCACAGGCTGAGAAAGCTCTAGCATCAGATGTAGCTCCCGACCTGTGTGAAGAGTCTCGTGGTGGGTTGAATCTGGTCTCTTCCTTGTACTATTCTTTTTTTGTTGTTGTTGTTTTTTTGAATGCATGTTCAGTTGTCCATTGTCTGTGGTGATAAATATGTCATAAATGACCTGTAATCACTTTGCCGAATGTATTGCTCCCCAACTTTTATCATGGATTATTGATATATTTTCTACTTATAGGATAGTTCAGGATTACAAATATGATTATTTATTTAGCTTGATTTAGACCATAATTTTCAGTTGTCCTGCAACAATTTCAATGTATGTTTTTCATCTAGTATGCTTATTAGTAGTAATCTGTTTCATTCTAAAAGATTGCTATCAATTGGATGATAAGTGGTGTAGTTAATTTAACACTTTTTAAGTACCTAGCTCTATGATAAGGATTTAATGTGTGTTATCTCATTTAATCTTAAGCAAACCAAACAACCAAACTACGTGATTTCTGCCACTGTCTGTTACAGAATAGCTTGTATAGGAATCATCCACTATTGAGATTAGATAGGTCAAAATCTTGGTGAACTGGGCATTCTCTCTTGCTTCTTTTCTTAGCATGTTTGCTAGTTTATGGATTGTGCAAGAAAAAGGTAGAGATAAAGGAGAGGTTCAGAGCTTTAACCCACACATTATATGCAGAGGAGAACACAAATCGTAAGTATACAGTTCAATACAGCTTCACAAAATGCACACACCCATGTAACTAGTGTGCACGTCAGGGAAGAACAGTTCCAGCCTCCTCGTGCATCTCCTTGTGTCCTCCTTTGGCATTCCCCATCACAATGGTACCCACTGTCCTGCTTCCTCTCATGGTACCGTTTTTGTGAATTTTGTACGAATGGAATCATGTGATGAATATTCCATGTTTCTGTCTTTTTAAACTCAACTTTATTTTTTGAAATCCATCCATGTCATTCTGTGCAGTAGCAGTGTGTTCATATAGTTATAGAGTATTATGTTGTATAAATAGGCCATGGTTTATTTGCTTACACTACTATTTGATGGTCATTATTTCTATTGTTTGGGTATTATTAATAGTGTTGCTACGAACATCCATTTGTTGGAGATATATATATATATATATTTTTTTTTTTTTCCACAAATGTATTTTTGTTGACTATATGCTCAGGTGCAGAAATAAGCTTATAATGAAGATACTTGTCCAGTGTCAGTAGATGCTGTGTCTAAGGTGGTAGTATTAGCATTCATTCCTAGCTCCCAATGTGAGATATATTCTGGTAAAATTTATTTAACAAAACCATTAAATTGTTTCATTCTTTACAAAGAATTTTTTGATTTGTAAGAATATTTAAAAGAAAACATTTCATATATTTAAAGATACACCAAGTTCCCATGAAATTTCTGAGATATATATTTAATGGTAAGAAAAATATGCGTTTTCTTTTTGTTTGTTCTTCAGGTAAAAATCTGGAAAGACAAAACAGTATATAATCATAATATTTGGTTATCAATAAATCAAAACTGGAAATTTCAACTGTGTGTATTATTATTATTTTGGCATGCTAAGATGTCTTTCGGGGTGTCAATGAGAGGATATAGTTTTCTTTTTAAATTTTTTAAATTTTAATTTGTTATCTATGACAGCAGCAGAGTGCATTACAATTCATATGACGCATAGAGAGCACAACGTTTCATTCCTCTGGTTGTACACAGAGTAGTCACACCACTGCTGTCTTCATCCATGTCCCTGGGGTCATGATGCCCACCCCATTCCACCGTCTTTGAGGGCCACGTTTCTGGATATTCCGAGATGAGCCACAGTATGGCCACTTCACTAGAGCACCTGCTCCTTGCTTTGTCACACGGTCACTCTCTGATTTCTCTTCCTAGTCCTGGCCTCATTTGCTCCTGGAAGTAGATTTCAGTCTTTCAGAACAATTCTCAGGGGTCCGAGTGCCCCCACCTCTTCTCTGCTGAGTGGGATCTGCCCATGTGAATCTGTGCAGCAGGGACCGGAGAGGTGCCAGGCCTCCCTGTCAAGAAGTCTGGGTGGAGGCTTCGCAATTCAGATCTGCTCTTTGGCGATTAACGCCAGTCCCTCCTAGATCCTGGTTTTAGGTTGACCATCAATCACAGCTCCTTTGTGCATTGTCCTTGTGTTCGGGTATTTAATGAGACGTTGGGGGAGGCCCTGCTGGGGACTGCTCACTGTGCATCATTCTGAACCTGTGTCATGTATGTTTACTCCCAGAGATGCCTGGTGATGTTTAACTTACCCCGATTGACTTTCATAGGTTAAGTTTGGTCAAAACACGTTGTTTGGTTTCAAAATCTTGGACTCTGATCTCTGAAAAGTTTGCAGGGTCATGCTGAGACATCCTCTAGAGACACTGTGGAGTTCGCTGATTATAAGTTACACAGAATCTCCAGGAGGAATAAAAAATAGGTACAAACGACAGGTCCTCAAAGGTGAGAGAAGAGACTCATGCAAAGAGGCCCCTGAGTTACCAAGCTGTTGCTCCTTTTTAGCACTTGTCCCAGTTGTGATTATTGTGTCACTAGTCACTTAGGGTCCACCTGTCCCTATTAATGCCCACTCAGTGAGGCTAAAGGCTGAAAACTCTTCCACTTCATTTAACACAGGGCCTCACACATAGTAAGTGCTCAGAAAACATGTATCAAATGAACACAGACGGCCACTGCTCTCAACCCACCTCCACACACACCAGAACAGCATTCCTGCCTCAGAAGAAGCACAAGTGTTTAATAGAAACTGGTCCATTTGAAAAATTCTGACCAAGTGAGTGAGTCGCGACCAAGGCAATTCTGACCACATCAGTGAGTATGTATCAAAGAAATACACGTTCATGCTCCAGTCCTGGGATGAAAAATGCTAAGAAGAGATGTTCAAGAATAAAGATCACAATTTATTTTAAGTATATTTCACTAAAAATGTAAAAACAAAACCCCAAAAAACAACAAACAAAAAACACAGCAATAAGGATTGAGACTAACCTAAAAAAGTTCATAAAGTTATTTTTTTTTTTAAATTAAAATGTAACAATACTACTAGTCAGCCTTATGTATTTACACAATTTTTTGGGTACAGGATCTTTGTACAATGATTACTGTAACATGGAGCAATTGAATGCTCTTTCCAAACATTCTCCGATCATGGTCTAATGTCTTAAATCTTAAAAAGTACCTCTCTGTAGTCAGTAAAGTAAGCATCTCCGTTTGGCTTGATGTATGTTTAGTCTATTTCTTTTTGGCAAAAATATTTTAGCACAAGTGTCCGAGCATAAGGCTGACAAAATGTTTTCTTTCCTACTCATTTGTGTGGTCTTGTTTAATAAAAATTATATGTTAGAAGTTAAGATCTATTCAAGGGAAATGTGCATCATTAAGAATAATTCATGAAAGGCAGGTAAATTCTAAGTGAGAATGACTAAGAGAACACTTCTTTCTATCACCCACTCTTCTAGCTGCTTAGCTAAAACAGTCTTATTTTGTGTAAAGAAATGAAAATCATACAATCGTAAAGAAATAATTTTAGCTTATGAATAATTTTCTTTGAAATAGTCTTACCATGTTTGCTTTCACTGTATATTAATACACAGTGTGGATTTATCTCTACTTTTTTTCTTTTTTGAAATATTAGGCAAGAAATTATGCATTCCTATCATGTTATTTTTTTTTTTCCACCAGGGATTGAACCCAGGGGCACTTTCCCACTGAACCATATCCCCAGTATTTTTTATTTTTTGAGACAAATCTCACTAAGTTGCTGAGGGTCTTGCTGAGTTGCTGAGTCTGGCCTCAATTTGTGATTCTCCTGTCTCAGCCTCCCAAGTTGCAGGAATTACAGAATGTGCCACCACCCCAGACCTATCTTATTATTCTTTTTTACAAACTGGTTCTTTTTACTTATACATGACAGAAATAATCTATTTTAATATTTGTATACAAGCATGAAATATGTTTTATTCTAGTTAAGATCCCAGCCTTTGGATGTACACAATGGTGGGATTCACTGTGGTGTTTTCACATATGTACATAGAAGGTTACATCAGATTCTTTCCACTTAATTTCCTATTCCTATCTCCATTTCTTCCCTTTTTTCCCCCTTGACTAATTTGCTGAACTTCTATTCTTCCTTCACTCCCCTTATTGTGGGTTAGCATGCACAAATCAGAAAATATATTCAACCTTTGGGTTTTTTGGGATTAGCTTATTTCATTTAGCATGATAGTCTCCAGATCCATCCATTTACTGGTAAATGTCATAGTCATTCTTCTTTATGGCTGAGTAGTATTCCATTGTGTATATATGCCACAATTTCTTTATTCATTCATCTGTTGATGGGAATCTATCTATGTGGGCTCCATAACTTTGCTATCGTGAATTGTGCCACTATAATACTGGTTGGTACAGAGGTACTTGTGAGGAAAACTCGTCTTAATTTGGAAAGTATGTATTGAGTTGTTCTCATGTGTGGACAATGTTTTTCTAAGGACTTCACACATAAATGCCAAGAGAAGATATATTATCATGGAATAATTATATGTCCCTGCAAAGCAGTGGATATTGAGATTTACTATAGAAGAAGAACATTATCCCAGCTGTCTAGAAAAGATTGAGCATGCCTTCTATTTTAAACAAATATGGATCTGAAGAGGAGTAAGTTCAAATAAGATAAGTGAGTGGAGGAAGGCTTTTTCTACTTATGGGATCAGTGTGGACAGGGTGGAGTTGAGAGGCAGCTGAGAGCAGGACACTGGACCAATATCAGGAAGGTCTCGAGGACCAGATTTGTAATTTTGGGTTCTAGTGTTAAGACCATAAAGGTGAAATTTCTTAAAAGAGAAGAAAACGTTGGGATTCATTTAAGCTTGGCAACAGCATGTAGGATACGTAGAAATCTAGAGAAAGTAAAGGCAGAGAGCTACCCGGGCTGCTGGAGATGGGGGATGCCAGGGTTACGGCAGCAGAGGTGGATGCAGGTGGCTTTCTCTCTCTCTTCTCCATCATACCTGGGTTGCTAGGTGTTTTCCTTCTTCCCCTTTCCCATGAGCACCAGGGAGGATGCTGGAGGAGCTGGGGAGCACACCTTCCCTTCTGGGGAGGACACATTTGGTTGGGGTCATGTTGATTGGGGAGCAGAGTTTTGTGTTTAAATGGAAAGGTCCCTGAGGCAGGTGGAGACCCTGTGGAACTGCCCAAGAAAGCAGCATAGAGACTCAGGCCTGAGTCATCAGCACAGGAACAATGCTGGGCACCCCGGGGACTGTAATGAAGAAGCCCGATGCTCTAGATACGGGCCAAGGAGAGCTTTGGGGAATTTACTCAACTAGTGACCAGAGGGAGGAGAAAAGAGTAGAAATGAGAGACAGAAGACAGGAGAACACCAATGTCCATCAAATACAGTGTCAGGAACAATGGGTATTCACTGCATAGAGGTCACATTTGAATGAAAAATTGTGAGTGGAAGGGAGATTGCAGGTGATGTGGGAGTGAACTGGGGTGATAGAAAAGAGTCAGTGATCCCCTGTTGCCAGTTTAAGAAATTTGTCAGGGATAACATAGAGTCCTTGCTGTGATTAGGGAAAACAGAAGAGTTAAGCAAAGACACTTTCGAAATGGGCGAACCTGTGAAATGAGCAAGATGTGGAGATTTAGAAAGATAAAGAAGTTTTTGAAGATGATGGAGAGTGATGGATTGAGGTTATGAGTTTGGCAAAAATTGGGATTAAGGACACAGATGGAGGATTCTTTTCTTCAGAGACCAATGAAATTTATTTCATAGGCTCTGGGATTAGAATAAAGGAGGGCAGGAGGGCAGGGAATCATGTTGATTACTTCTCCCTACCCTGCCAGGAAAATAAGATAGGAATTCTCTGGCAAGAATACAATGGAATATTACTCTTCCATAAAGAAGAATGAAATCATGGCATTTGCTGGTAAATGGATGGAACCGGAGACTATCATGCTAAGTGAAATAAACCAGTCTCAAAAAACCAAAGGCTGAATGTTCTGTCTGATATGTGGATGTTATCCCACAACAAGAAAGGATGGGGAGGGGAAGAACAGAACTTCATTGGATTAGACAAATGGGAATGGAGGTAAGGGAGAGGGGATGGTAATAGGAAAGACAGTAGAATGAATCAGAGAAAACTTTCCTATGTTAATACATGATACACCTCCAGTATAACTCCATATCATGTACAGCCACAAGTATGGTATCCTAATTAGAATAAGTCATACCCCATGTATGTATACTATGTCATAATACACTCTACTGTCATGCATATCTAAAAAGAACAACAATAAAAATATATAATGGAGGATAAGAGAAATAGAAAGTTTTTATTGTAAAATTTCATTATCAATCTTAACATTTAATATATGTGAATATTACCAATTATCCTTTGGAGAGAAAAGGGTTAACAAGTACCCTAATTTTTCATGGATAAATTATTGAATCTCTTTTCCATGTAAAGACTGATTTATTTCTAAGTTTTTCTGTGGCTGTAATAAAAATATCAAGTGCATCTAGTTTGGTGGCCCTGTGATGCACCCCCACATCCTTCTGGACTGAAGGACTGCTAGGAATACAGGCATCCGATTTTCTCTAGCTGCTCTCTCACTTTGGTGAATGTATTGGAAGAAGAAATTTGCCTCACCTAAGGTCATGGCTCCTTTCTGATGACCACATCCAACCACTGATCAACACAGGTGTGAAGACCTGACCAGCTCTTCCCCAGCAGGGAAGCAATCCAAAGGTTGCAGTACTCAGAGTTTCCTTCAGCTTTGCTGAATTGTTCTGTAACACCACGTCCTGCTTCCCTTTCCTCCTTTCCACGGGTGCTCAAGACCACCTCCTGTGCAGCCTTGATGCTCATCCATGTTACAAAGTCTGTATCTCAGGAAAACTGACTGACAGCTGTTGAAAGACTTATTCCCATGTGCTGCAAATGCTGTGGGCAGACACTCCTCCAAGGTCAGTCTCCTTTAGAATTCGTTCAGTTGAAGAAACATTTCTCTACCAGGTCATGTCTCCTCCCAAGGACAGCCTAGAGACTCTGGCGGATCAATGCATGTCATCCTCACAGCAACCTGGGACAATTCCAGAAGGCCAAATAACATTGCGAGTTCCCCCGTGTTGGCTGAGAACTTAGTTGGGACAGCACTGCTGCCTGGCTTCTCCTTGTGCCCAGATCTCTACCCTTCCTTCCCTTCCACAGCTGCACTGCTGAATCCACATCTGCATGCTAAGCCCCACCTGCCAGCCTGCTTCCAGTGAAACCCGTGACGTCTTGTAACCTAGGTTGCATTTCATAACCTTGACCAAGTACCCCAGTAAAGGTCCACCATTTAATTTCACTCTCCTGGAAATAGGTCCTTGGTAACAATGCCTACTGTTTTTTCTGGAAACTTTTCCTCTAGTGCTCCTGGTTTAACGTTTTTAAAAGTCTGTTGATGATATCCCCCGACTTAGAATGTGTGTAATGTTCTGCTTCATTGATTTCAATTATTGAACAGTTCATTCTACACTTCCTTTGAGCTTCTTTTTAGTAAATTAAATTTCTCATTGTCTGTTATCTCTACAGAATACTACAGGTGGCTCAGTTAGCCACAATATCTAGAAGACAATTTCTGCTCTCTTACTGAATCCTGAGAACATGCCTCTTCAAAGCTGATAACTTGAGCTGAGTATGGCAGAGATTGCTGGTTGTTCTTCAACATCTATCTCCCCTAGATTATAATTTTAAGGAGAACATGATACTACTTTGTTAAATACAAGATTTCTCATCCATCTTCTCTTGCAGCTAGAGGTGGCCATATGACTAAATTCTGGGCATTTGGAGTATGACTGGGAATGACAAATGAAACTTCTGGGGAAGAACAACCACCTACTGAGAGATGTGGTCACCATGGCATGAGCTGGAGGGCAAACTTGGAGCATATCGAGGAGGGCAGAATAATAAGACTGACAGAGCATGGATGCCAACATAGGCCACCCTGTCTCCCAAGACTTACACCAGAAGGAAAGACACCTTTGGGTCTATTACAGCAGCCAAATCAATTCCTCAATTAATCCTTAAGGAATATGCACCTCCAAAGCATGATTTCTAATGTGATATTCATGTAATCAGCCAACAGTCAATAGTTGCTTGCTAATTGGGAAATATACGAATGCTTCTAAAATTGCGTTTATCAAGCTTGGGTTATTTGGGCTCTGATCAGTAAGTAGTGGTGTGGTCAACAGTTCAAGAATCCATAGGACCACTATAATATGACAGAGCTTCAAGAATTGACTTTGCTCAAATCTTAACATAAAATAAATCTCAAATAGCTATCTAAGATGAATTAAATCATTTTAATATTTATATAGATGTGTATTGAAGGATAGTCAAAAATTAGCATAACACAAAATTTAAATTTGACATTAATTTGAATGCTTGGAGAGTACTATATTTTGCTGTGTCTTTCATCCAGGTAGTGGGCTCAGTTCCCAATCTCCCTGTTTTTATGATGCTTCTGGCGAAAGTTCTGAAAAACACTGTCTGTCCATGAAGATATTCTTCTGTCTCAAAGTCAGGCATTCTCGGGCAGCTTATAATGACCTTTCCTTATTTACAATTATTTATATCAGCTTTCGCTTTGCTTCACATGGGTCATGATACCACTCATTAGGTTGATGCTTGGATATTTTGAAATTATTGTATCTTAGGAATTTTAGAACTGACTTCTGTGATTTTTCTTGATGTTATTCTTCAAGTTTTTCAGATGGTCTGATTACCACTTTCATCAGCGGTCTTATTTATTCCAGCTCAGTAGTTCTACATGGCTGAGTCTGGCTCAGGCCAGGGAGGCCAATTTATTTTTTTTGGCCGTCCTTTTCCAACTTTGTTATTCAAACCCTCGGGAAGCTGTATGCTCGTTTCTGACTGCCTGTTTGAGGGATTTCAAGCACATAGAACAGAATGGAAGAATGCTGCTTAGGTTCTGTTCTCACTTAGGTTCTGTGAGTTTTGCTATTCATTTCAAAATTGCAAATACAAGTGGATCTTATTTCTTCATTGAAATTAGACTTTATCCTCATTTCAACTTCTTAAATATGAAACCTGAGAACTAACCATGGGGATGGATTACAAGAGAGTTGAAGATGTTTAGCTTAGTTTTGATCAGGGACATTTTAGGGTAGTTTAGGGATGTGGAATGGAGCTAACTGAGATACTATAAGGTAGCTGGCATTTAGGACAGCCAGGTAAGATGCCTTTACTCTGTGCTCTTAGGAATTGGTCTCTGCAGGAAAGGGTTATCAGACAGGGTTGGACAATGGGTCCCTTTTCTTAGCCCAATGGTGACTGAAATTGAAATGTTGGAAACTGGGGGGCAATGATTCTGTGTTTGTGCTTTTCTATCAGCCTCTGGGTGTGGACTTGCTGAGCATTGTGAAGAGCATAGGGCACAGGAGCAGTCAAACCAATGGGAGAAATGGCTCAAGAAATAGCAATGCCAGGCCCCAGGGATTAACTGCCAAAGGTCATGGACGTTGCATTTGGAGCCCGTTGACTGATTGATCATGGTACTTGGCAAGGTCAATGGCAGCTGAAGGAAAGCCTAAAATAACGGAGGTGCTACAAAGGGCACCTAAACACAGCCACAGCTAGGCTTCAGGAACAAAGCTGTCCCTTAGCAAGAAAACCAGAGTGAAGGACAAATGGTAACTGGGGACCTGTTCTGCTATAGAGTAGCTTCAGCCAGTCTGCTGTGGGTCTGAAACCGATTTTTGCCTGCTGAGTACAAAAGCAATTTACTGGAAAGATGTGGTTTGTTTACAGGATCTAGGAGAATGGAGAAGAAGCCATTTTAACGTGAAGCCTAAGATGTAAGAAAGGAAGAATGAGTCCTGTGCTGGTGCCTTTTGCTCTAGGATCAACTCTCAGGCACAAAGTCTGATTTGCCTAGTCTGGGTCACATGGAGGAGGCTGGGGATGGGCAATAAGTTTTGCTTGACCAACACTCGAAGCTGCATCTAGCAAAGAAATGGAGAAGGGAGAGCAGACCATTTGTGGTGACTTTCCAGCCACCAACATGCCTTTGTGCTTTGAGTATAGGTAGCTACATTGTCTTGGGCAAGTTACTTAAAGTCATTTGTATATATAAAAAAAAATAAAGAAAAAGTAAAAAAAATAAATAAATAAAGTCATTTGTAACTCAGATTTTTTTCACCTGTAATAATAATGCTTAGTTCAAAGCATTGTTAATGAATACATTGATGTATATGAAATCTGAGACTGGTGAAGGGAATACACTAGCATTCAGTGAATGTTCTTTTCTTTCCTCTTAATCTTTAAAAGGAAGGATTAAGGTACAGGGTAAGGAAGGTCATGAGAATGTACAAACACATTCTTCAGTGCATCGACACTTTCTCTCATATCAATCGATGCTTGTCTGTTTCTGAGTGTGTCATGATCAATGCATGTTTCTGAACTTCTTGAGATGCACAGTGCTACACATATAAAGATGTGTGATATGGTATTTGCCTTCAAGAAAAACTGTAAATTCTAAATAATACAAGGTAATAATCACTTTGAATATAAAATATGCATGGAATGTTTCCAAGTATAATGAAGGTTTTAGGGTTATACAATTTTTCTTAAAGAAAACATCTTTTAACTTGTATATCAAATACTTGGAATCCGAGTTCATAGATCATATGTAGGTGGCGCAATGAAGTTCCAAAGTGAGCTTCACTCAATGAAAATGCTATCTGAATCAAGAAATACAGCATGTCCAGAAGTCAAGAAGTTTCCCCAGGCCTCTGCCCATTCATAAATCACTTTCCCTAGAAGAAATAAATACCCAGATTTCTAAGATTAGTCAATTAATTAATTTTGCTTTTTTTCTGAAATTTAGGTAGCATTATCACTATGTATTTATTTCACCTGATTTCTTTTGCCCAACCATGTATTTGTGAAGTTTATTCCTGCTACTGTGAGTAGCAATAGTTTGTTCTTTGTTTTGCTGTACAGCTTTCTGTTGTATGAGTCTATTAACATTTTTCTGTTTTACTGTTAGTTGACTTTGGTGTTCTTTCCCACCCAAGATGCTGCAGTCTCTTGATGCAGGGATGCATGTCTTTATTTATTTATTTTTAAATGATTTTCTAATTTCCAGGTGGATTTAGTTCGTGAATGAAAAAGAAAAAAAAAAAGAACTAGCGAAGTGTTCATAGTAAGGCAAAAGTTGAACAATTCAATTTCCTTGTATTGGTGCTATCCAATAGGCAGTACCACCCCAGCAACCATACCTATGTACAGTTGAAGGTAGTAGGTGTGTTCACGTCTCAGATACTACCATTTAGACTGCTGCTGCTATTACCAAAAGGAACTCCAGCTGCCAGGAACCAGTACCCAGTGCTGCCCAGCTCCCACTGAAGTGTACCATGTCTCTTCTGAAGTAGGGGAGTGAATCTCAAGTCCCCGTCCTGGACTAATGTGCATGGTGGGTTCCTCATCCTGCAATGAGACAGATGAGCCCAGATGGGTGGCATGGCCTTCTGGGTGGATCTGGCTGCTTTAGATGATGGATGCAATACTATTATGGCATGGAAAAAAGGGCTGGGCTGCAGGGCTGAATTCTCTGGCTTTAGCCTGGTTCACTTCCTTTTCTGACTTTAACATTTCTAAGACCAAGAGACAATGCCTGGACCCAGGAGATCCGAGGGCTCAAAAACTTCCAGGGAAAGAACCTACAGTCTGAAAGCCAGAAGGAGAAGAATTCTAGAGCAGTTCATTGCACCTGGATGGCAGGCTCCAGGCTGACCAGAGGTGGCCATGTTAGATGGTCACTGAATGATAGAACATCAAATGGGCAGGAAAGAGACCCTGTTGCCTGCTAGGTGGGAGCTTCAGAATTAGTCCAGGTTACCACAGAGGATCAGGCACACTGAACTGGGATCAACATGGGGGTAAGGGTGCTTTGGGGTCATCAACTTTGACACCTCTACCCAAAAGTCTCACAGATGTATAGGAAAATCTGGTACAACTAATTCTCTTAGGCCCCAGATTCTCATTCCTTTGACTTAGCATTTGTCAGTTGCATATGATTAGTCACCTACCTGGGGTGACGCTGTGTTTCCCAAGGGGCTGGTCAAGCCGCTGCCTTGGCCAAAGGGAAGAGAGGCAGGAGTTTGGCTGACCCAAAGCTTGAATTCCTTTATTAACATGATATTAGTTTGCATTTAAATTTTTTTCAGTTTTCACTTTAATTTTTCAGTTCTACAACTACTTTTTAATATTTTATGTTTTCAAAAAAAGGACACAATGTAAATGCTCCAATTCTCTGAATCACACAAACAATATCAGCAAGCAGAGAAACGGAAGAGGAGGTAGACGGGACAGAAGAAGTCCACTCCCCCAAATCAACCCTTAAAACCACCTCTCTCCTGAAAGGGGTAGGGTGGAGGGGATATCTACAACAGGGTCGCAGCACACACCAAACATGCTGGAAAAAATCAGGAGACACCTGGTTACAGTTTGACACCAAAATCTTTGGAAACAATTTCTCCTAAGAAAGCCTAGGTGAAGAGAGCCAAGAATTCCCCTTTAATGCATGTTTTCTTCTTGCTTAAATATTCTCCTAGTGCACATGGAAGAAATCGCAGATTCTTCTGAATCTTTCTTTGGATGCTTCCATTCACTTTCTGAAAGCCCAGGAATTGGCAGTGATGGAGGGTGGGTCTGGGGGTACTGTAGAAGGTGGCTCACTGCAATGCTGTGTGCATTGCCTACAGGTGTGCTGCTAGGGCTAGGAGTTAAGTTAGCTTTTGGATATGCACATCTTCAGGTTTAGTAGATATTTTTTTTTCTTAGCCAATTGTTTCAATTTATATTTCCACCATCAGTATTTGAATGTTCCAGTTGCCACACTATCTGACAACCTTGGCATGGTCTTCTTTCTAAATTTTACCCTTTCCGGAGGGTTCATGGTGATATCTCACTGTGATATTAATTTGCATTTCCATCATGACTAATGGTCTTTAGCATCCTCTCATATGCTTGTTGAGTGTTTGGATTTCCTCTTGTATGAAATCCCTGTTCAGGTCTTTTGCTCATTTTTCTATTGAGGTATGACATTCCCTTATTAATTGTAGACATTTGAAAAATATTGTGTACAGAAGCCATTTGTTATATATATTGTTGTTGTTGTGCCAAAACCTTTTACCTCTCATAACAGAGAGTTAAGGGCTGTATCAGAGAATAATGTTGTCCCAGAAAGGTGTGGTATTTAAAGTGGGAATCCTGAGAAACCAGGTATTTATTATTTTGTAAGGCAGCTTATTATCATATCATAACTTCTCATTTCATTATCATGGGTGAATCTGTGTAAATTCAAAAATCAAACATCAGAGTATAATAGCATCTTCTGAATTTTATTTAAAATCTGAGTAATAATGAATATCTTCAGCCCTTTTATATGTCCCTTCTAGAACTGCTAGATTCTGTCCAAAGGTGTTTTGAATTCACTCTTATTTTTTTTAAGAGAGAGTGAAAGAGGAGAGAGAGAGAGAGAGAGAGAGAGAGAGAGAGAGAGAGAGAGAGAATTTTTAATATTTATTTTCTACTTCTTGGCGGACACAACATCTTTGTTGGTATGCGGTGCTGAGGATCGAACCCGGGCCACACGCATGCCAGTCGAGCGTGCTACCACTTGAGCCACATCCCCAGCCTGAATTCACTCTTATTTTTAACAGAGGATTTTCTTGTGCTGGTTTCTTGTGCTATCCATCTTACATTTCTTGCTACAATCTGCTGCCTTTCAAGTGTGGGCAGTTAGCTCCCTGGCCCTGCAGCCTGATGCACTGGGACTGAGAACATCCTCTACGTTAGCTCCCCAAACTCCTGAAGTTTCAGTCTAGCTACTTCATGATGGAACTCATCTTGCCTAGAGGAAGGGAATTTGAATGGGTCTCAGACCAGCAGCTAGTTCTGCCATGACACTGAACGGTGGCTCTTAGTTCCCCTGTGAGCACATACTTTCATTTCATGGATAATACCTGGACCTCTCAGCCATGCCTCTGCCTGAATCTCACTCACGTTCATTTTTTCTGGAGCCCTCTGGGAGTCAGCAGGCTGGAAGGACTTAGGAAGAACAGATTTTGCCTGCTTGGGCCAGACTACCAAGACGGTCTCACATGAGTATCCTCCCAAATACCTTTGACATCGCTTCTGTATGCACTGGTCATTCAGTGGTCAGGTCCTCGTCCTCAGAATATACTGTGCATTCACCAGTGCCTCTAGTTCTTTCTACCAAGGAGTCCTACTCCCAGTACTCCTCATTGTCTTTTTTCTTTTGAATTTCATCACTGGAGCTCTGGCCGAGCAGTTCTGAGCCCCCACTGGAGGATCCCATCTCTCCTTGCCAGGCCACTGACCCATTTCCTCACCCAAAGTCAACACTTCTAATCTAAAATCTTCCCCGAAAGCTTTAGCGTTCATGCCTGGAATGTGGCTCTCTTCCTCCACATGTGGGTTCAGTGACTCCTGTGGTTGAAGAAGGTGCCTCTCCTGTGTGGACGCTCCTGAACCCTCTGTGGTGACTGAGGGGAAGACTGAGGGACTTCCATGTAGCTGCTCTCTTCGCATCTCTATGCAGTGAACAAACAGCAGGATGGGATAGTCTTGTGCTGGGTCTCTTCCTTTTCCCTATTGCATAATTTTGGACCTCATTTCTGCTTCTTAAAAAACAAACAAATAGATAAAAAAAAATCAAAAACTCATAGGGCTGAGGTTGTGGCTCAGTGTTAGAGCATTCACCTAGCATGTGTGAGGCACTGGGTTCAATCCTCAGCACCATATACAAAAAATAAATTAATACAGTAAAGGTACATACTTATTTTAAAAATCCCCACAAATGTTTATCTTCTAAATAGCTAGATCCCAGCTCCTTAGCTTTGGCTCACTCTGCCGCCAACTTGACCACAATGGTGAATCCAGGAATAATCACAGAGCAAATGAAATTGCCATTTAGTCATGTTGGTGGTACCAATTGGAGTTCCCAGAATCACAAATGGAAAATTTTATGTTTAAGGCCAAGAGTACAAAAATATACGGATATATTGGCAGATTAGGTCCAGTTCATATTTACTATTTTAAGATTCATGAGTGGTTGAAGTTTCATAAAAAAAAAAGTAAAGGGAATATTGATGTTACTCATAGAATTACTTATGTACATTCAGAATCTAGGACTTGCAATTGATACACACACACACAAAAAAAAACATTGTCAATTGTTTTTTCTTTATTTTTTATCAGAAAGACCTTTTTTTAAAAAAATAACTTCATTTTAGTTATTTATTTTTATGTGGTGCTGAGGATTGAACCCAGGGCCTCGCACAAGCTAGGCAAGTGCTCTACCACTGAGCCACAACCCCAGCCCAGAACTGCTGATTTCTTATAATATGATCTTGGTTTATTAAAAATACATTTGTACATTTGTTTTAGTCAGGTTTATTTATTTATTTTTTCTGCTATGACCAAAAGACCTGAAAAGATCAATGCAGAGGAAGGAAAATTTATTTGGGGCTCTGGTTTCATAGGTCTCAGACAGTTCCATAGCTCTGGGCCCAACGTGAGGTAGAACATTATGAAAGATGGGTGGAGGTGTGGTGGAGGAAAGCAGTTCAGGATGTGACAATCAGGAAACAGAGACTAAACTTGGCTGTCAGAGACAAACTATATATCCCAAAGACATGCCCCCAGTGACCCAGCTGCTTCAGTCACACCCTATCTGCCTACAGTTACCACTCAGTTAATCCATTCAAGTGGATTAACAAATGGATTAGGTTAAGGTTGTCATAACCCAATCATTTTACCTGTAAACTTTCTTGCATTGTCTCACATGTGAGCTTTGGGGAAAGACCTCATATCTAAATTATAACAACATTTAAAGCAAATATGCTACTTTTCATGAAGAAGTATTTAAATATAGCAATAAGAAGATGAATGCATGTTAAAAACCTTTGGACTGATTAGAGAATTGGGTGCCAAGAGCTGGGTCTGAAGCTCATTAAAACAAATGAAAGACTTGGAATGTTTTCTTAGTGGTTTGTTTTTTATTGGCAGAAATTACACATCCACATTGCAAGTTTAATGATTCTATGTTCATGATTAAAACTTGAGTAATTTTTTTTCCTTTGAAGAACATAATAAATTTATGTGGCACTCACAATATTCAGTACTTCTCTGTCATATGGTAGAATTTCTGGGTGCTTAAAATGTTAACTATTTTTCATAATACAGTTGGAGAATAATTTCCATCTTATAGTTTCCATTTTATCAGTGAGAAAATGAAAATGGAAGGATTGTGTCAGATCAATGGCAAGATCCTAGTACAATGGGATATTCCATCACCTGGGAAAGATGAACCCAGGTTTAAGTTCCCTTTGGGAGTTGGAAAGACATTTGGGAATCTTCTCCAATAGGAGCTCATTAAGTCAAAGCACCTCACCTCTGTTCCCTCCTTCCTATCACAGAGCCTTCCATGAATGGTATTAATTTATAGGAATCTTCATGCAACTCCATTTACATTTAATCCACACACAATTTAAAATGCAAATCTGTCCTCAGGGGACATTGTAAAATGTGGCATTGCTGAATGACTCATTCATTTCTAGCTTTCCTAAACACATCAATTTATTAACTCATTAGAATATTTTTTTCTATTCCAATCATAAACTCTCTGCCGCCAAATAAAAAGCAAGTCCAAATACAGGAGAAACAAACAGTAGGTTCCTAAGTTGTACGGAGACAAAATCCAATTGAAATACTTCCCAGTAAACCTTAACCTTTTCTGATTGATGGGCTCATGTGGGCAGGGGCCACGAGAGGGGAACATGTGGTTGACTCAGGAACTAGCCAGGTTGGCTCTGGAAAACTGGACTTTCAAGGATGTCTCTGATTGTGTGTCCCCTGAACACTCCGAGTGTTTACTCTTGGTTTTGCTTAGTTACCCAGCCAATCAAACATGATTCTGTTTTAAATAACATTTTTTTTCAACCTTGGCCTCTGAAGTCTTGCAGAATATTGGAAACCTGTTAAAGCATAAACATATGTCATGCAGAGCGAGGGATAGTCAAAGAATCAGGATGGTAAAGTCAAAGATGCAAATTAAAGCCCAGGAAGAATCAATTAAATAGGCACCAAAGGTCTGTTTAAATGATTAAACGAGACAGAAGTGCATCTTGAGATGAATAAATTACAGGAATGGGTGGGAAAAGAAATAAAGCCCTAGGAGCCATGGGAGGAGGAGGTCGAATGAGTAGGTGTGAGAAGAGGTTTAATATAGGTGATATGCACTTGGTCTCAGGTTTTGGTTACCCGAGTAATTAAATATGCAAAGAGGTCACCATAGCCTCTGGGTGATGGTACCAAACACGAAGGCAATGGTGAACCCTACAGCTAGAATATAGCAAGAAGAAAGTCTTCGTGTTCATCACTGTGCTACTGTGCACCTGCCTTCTGGTCACTATTGTTCCTCTCTGTGCCAAGGGCAGGGTGTCCTCAAGCTCACACGTGACAGACCAGACTGATCCTCTTTGTCTCCCTCTTGTCTGGCGGCTGCAGTGCAGGTTAGGCTGCTCTCTAATTATCTGTCACAGTGTATGTCTCTCGAAGTGTTTTCATGTATGTTATGTGATCCTCAGAACAAGGTGGGAGTGGCAAGTGTGGTGACAAATTCAGCTTCCCAAAGGAAAAGACCAGAACATTGGAGAAATGTGGATACCCAAGTTCACCCAAAGCCAGGAGCCGTTTCAGGGCTGCTGTGCCAGTTTTGGCAACTGGACCCATTGAGAAGTCCTTAGGGCTCCTGGCTGAAACGACTGTGAGGAACAGAAAAGCAAACGTTGTCCTGATCACCAGACCCCACAGTTTGGCATGGGGATTGAGTGCCTGGAGGCAGGGGCTCCCTTTCCTAGTTTTCAGGGAGAGAGTTAAAGGTGGTCCTGAGCTGAACGTGGGTCTGTTGACAATCTTCCCTTGTTTTGGTGTGCTGTGCGATAATTCTCTTCCTTTTCCTCTCCTGTCTAAGTCACAACCTTCTCAGATCCACCAGCCTGAAAGTATTAAAATGTCCACTTGTCTATCTCTTTCAATCATTTGACAGATCTTTTTTTCTTATATGATGATCCTTTTTATTGTTCTTCAAGTTTTTCTACGGGCTTTCTCATGCTTTGTCATAAAAACAACCTGAAGTAGAAACAATCATCCTCATCTCAGAAAAGCAGCTGGGATAGAAGTTTTAAGTTCACGGTGCTGGGAAGAGAAAAAAGCCTGTATTTGAAGCCAGATGTGGATGTGTGGGTCTGGGCTCTGCCCACCTGCTAAATTACCTTGAGCTCAGCTTTCCCTCCCCAACTCCAATAACACCCTCTCCTGGCTTCTCTCCAAGTACCTACAATATATTTTACCTTTTCCATGAATCTAAGTGTGGCTTAATTAAAGAAGGGTGCTATTACATCCTGCCTTTTTCCTTGGTGAAATTTCATAAAATGCCCAACTAGGCTTGGCTCAAGGCAAGCAAGACTTTGGTCGTGACTTCAATTTCTTTTATTAAACTTTAAACTGAATTTCCATGGGATCTGTCACTCTTTCCCTCCCCTCCTCTCCAAAGCTTCTAAAGGGGCCAGTTAAGCTCATCTTCATATTTCCTCCCATCAGACTCTGAACTGATTCAGAAAGACTTTCTGAGGATCAGGAGAGAGGTATGAGCTTGATGATGGATGTAAGGAGGATGTGGCTGGGACCCAATGCCAAAGCATAATTCTTAGTTGTAGGCTGCGTAGCTGGGAGGAGGGAAGCCTTCTTTAAGGCAGGTAGACAGAGAGAAGTGCTTACTCCAAGAGGCAATCTGACCCTTGAACAAGGATGTATTGCCCCATCCACTGCCCTACGACAGCCTCCCACCATCTTCCACCTCCTGCAGGATGAGAGAGTGGGCAACGGGGAGAGAAGGAGAACTTCTTCCTTGGTGCTTCCATTGGAGGGCAACGTGGGCAGCAGAAGAGCCAGTGTTATAGGCCAGGCAGGAATATGTGCTGCAGCATGATTTTACTCATTGGAAAGGGAAGGTCCCAAATGGCCTTTGGGTGGGATCCCCTTTTCTCAGCACCTCTGAGTGTTTCTCTGCCATCCCTATGCAAGAGCCATATTGAGGGTACTGCTCCCTTCCAAGGCCACTCCACTGAGAAAACCTGGAATAAATGCGGTGTACGGAGTTAGAGCTTCCCCACCCCGGCCTCCTGCCTGCTGTGTGTGGTGGGAACCCTCTTTTGTGGATTCATTTGCAGGAGATGATGCTCACAGGGCAGAGGAGAAACTCCTCTTTTTTTTCTTGGTAAGTGATTGATCACTTTGCCTGACCAGCCTCTGAGATGGAATTTTGTCCTATATGCATAGCAAAATAAGGAACACACCCATTCTGAAATTATTTGCATGTCAGCCAGTTAGTGGATTTACTTGAAATCCAGGAACACTGGCCTGAGACTTAGGCGGAGATTGTTTTGATATTGGTGCTAACTGCCCATGGGAGGTTGGATATGTCCCTTAAACACTTTGGATGTCAGTGTTGACATCCATATAATAAGCTTATTCCAGCTTAATAAGAGGATCCTTCCCAGGGTCTCCCACCTAATGACCTCTGAGGTCTTAAGAGCAGTTAGAAGATTCTTGATTTAAAGAACAACTTATTCTTTAGTATATATATATATATATATATATATATATATATATATAGAGAGAGAGAGAGAGAGAGAGAGAGAGAGAGAGAGAGAGAGAGAGAGAGAGAACAGTAGGAAGGAGCTGAATTTGACACGAATACAGGGAAGATCTCTAATTGTCCCTCTAAAACTAGTGGTCAGAACACTTCCTTACATGGTTTACCAGCAACAATATTTTGTTTGCAAACACTCTATCATCAGAAAGGACAAAATACACCATGGAGCAGAATAAAGGAAATAGGTTCAAGAAACTGCTGTGTAATATTTCTCAGGAAAAATCTCTCTAGGAATATAATCTGATTGCTGCTGAGGTTGGGTTACTTTTGTTAAGTCTTTGAAGGATTAAGAAAGACATTGATTTTCCATAGGTGTAAATCAGCAGAGTGTGTGGATACACATTTCATAGGAAAATCTATGCAGGAGGAAAAAGGTAAGAATAAATGAACTGCTTTAGTGGCGAGGAGTAAGCTTGTGAAAGGCTCTATTGTTACAAAGGCTGTCCTTTTTTTTCCTTCAGGATGGTAAGTGATGGAGGCCCTAAACAAAGGAAGGATCCTGCTAATTGGAAAATGTTCCTTTTTACAAAAAGGTTAAGGTAATGGGAAAAAGTGAGACAGCACTAAGCTGGATTCCAGGAATGTATGTGGCAAAGATATTTTTCTTTAGACTTCAAAATTGGTATTCTGCCCTTTTCTTTCTTTCTTTCTTTTTTTTTTCTTTTAAAGGAAATATTTTGAAAACTGAAACTTGTACTGGGAACTGGTGACTAGTCATAAGTCTTTTCTACCCTGGAAACTTGGTTGAGATCCAGTTTGAATAGATTAGCTAAGTGTTATTCCAGTTACAGTCCAACTTGGTTTTCATTTTTGGAAATCAGGAAGTTTTATACAATTAATTCATATTAGCTTCAGCTAAGAGAAAATGCTGTGCCTTCTGTCAGCTTTCTCAATTTTACGCTTGTGACCCTTTCTAAGTCTTGACAGCAGTAGATGGCTTGTTTTTGCTGTAGAATACACGGAGGATAGATATTGGGTATTGTTTGATCCTACTAAGTAGACTGTTACTGATGAATAAATTATCATCCTTTTAAAATTAAATATGCAACTTTAAGATTAAATAAGAGTCAGAAGTATAAGTGACTTACTTAGGCTCATGGAGTTCCTGATATGTGTGGAACAACTCATTCTTCTGATTTATGGAAAAAGAGCTTTGTTTATGGTTGCCATAGTTTTGAGATAAATGGATACTTGAGTTTCTCTCTGTTTTTCTCTGTTTCTGTCTTTTTCACACACCCCGAGTTTTAGTATTATGTACATTATACAAATAAATAAAGCACATGGATTACTTACATAAAGTTGTAAACAAAGCATACATGTTTAGATAATCCAGCTATAATTTATAGCTCATCAAATGGAGAATGGAAAAGCGGGCCATGGCTGTCTGGTGGGTACCTTCCATACCACAATGCATCCAGTATCACAAGTGCATTAGAAAATTCTAAGCCAGTTTGCTATCTGTTGAGAAAAGAAAAAAAAATCTCTGAAAGATGAAATCTAGTTATTTTTTGTTGTCCTTCGGAGACAGGGCTTGGCTACATTGCTCAGGCTGGACTTGAACTCCTGGGCTCAAGTGATCTTTCCCTCTCCTCCCTCCTCAGCCTCCCCAGTGGCTGGGACTACAGGTGTGCTAGTTTGAGATGTACACATATAGATATGCATGTGTAACACAGACACACACAGACACAGTGCATGTTAAGAGAATGACATACATTAGACCCCTGCATTGTCCATCTCCTAGGGGCTTCACTCCCAGGAGGTACCCTGTGAGTGGAACCTCCCCGGAAGCCATGCGGTGTGTAGTGCTGGGCATTTATTTGAATATGTCAGAGCTGTCATCAAATCAATGTATACTTTCATCAAGGATGTTTTTAAGGTTCCTTTAAAATTTGTTAATCATATGTGAGTTCTCATGTATCATTTTTTTTATGAGTGAGATAGTCTTGCCAGAAAAACAACTATATTTAGAAAATCGATCTAATTTGAATGAGTCTGGTGGACATGGCAAGATATATAGAGATTGCTACTTGAGTATGGGGTGATGTAATGTAGCTAAACTCCATTCTCCATTAGCAAGATAAATAGTGAAATCAGGGAGTTTCCAAATGGAGCACACGCTAAGAATTCCGCCCTTGGTGTTTACCATGTTGTTTGGAATTTCTAATCCTTGTCATTCTTCTGAGTCATGGGGTCATCTCCAGAAGGATTCCTGTAAGTCCTTGCTAAAGTTTTGACATTCTACTCAAGAGGGGAAACATGCCCATTAGCTATTACTAAGAATTCATGGAACACAACATTTATTAAGGACCTGCTATTTTTCTGGTGATAAACTATGGTCCAGGGATATTATCACCCCTCTTATTTCTAAAAAAAAAAAAAAAAAAAAAAAAAGTTGAAGCAACTTAAAATATGATACCGCCCCCATCACAAAAAAAGAAAACAAACAAACAATAACAACAACAAAAACTTGTTCTAGAAGTCTGAAAATTATCTGAAAAAAAGCAGATGACAGGAGAAAGTATATATTTCAGTAGGGTGTGTGAGTGTGCTTAATAGTTATATGATGCAGTTTACTAATACATTAGCTAAAACCATGATCTGCCTTGGGAAAAATTAATGAATATGCATTTGGGGGCTTTCTTTCTTCTCCGTATTCAATCACGATACCAAGTGTTCAGAGCCTTTATACATTTTTCTACAGTTGGGTAGAAGTCTCTGTAGTGAGCACTTGCCTTGATAGCAGCAGGGCTGTGGACAAGTACTCATGTGCTGTGGGGTTGTCTCCAGCATTTGTATGTATTTCTCTTGTTGAGCTTCACTGGGTTGCTAAGGTATGAAGGAAATTTCTCCCCACTTTCCAATGCTTTTGATTGAAGAGAGTCAGCCCTTGTTTTCTCTTCAATGAAAGGTGAGCAGAATGCATATTGGAGCTCAGCAGGAGACATTCCCCGATTCCACGTCAGAGAACAAGGATTTAAGGCACCAGATGAGTAAGCACCAAACCATTCGTGGAAAATCAAGCATAGGTTTGAGAATCAATTATTTAAATGGAGACTTTGATTCAAGCATCATAGTTATATGTTCCTCTCTTCTCTAGCTGCACTGCTTCAGGTAAGTGCCCCCTTCCTTTTCTTTAGGGGATAGCTTCCACTTTCTGTCCATTTGGTTCAACTAAGACGTCCTCCTTGTAGGAGGAGTGGATCTGTGACCTAAACATGCCCGTTGAGTCCAGCAAAACCCCTTAACCAAAGCGATTGTTTCAGAGAAGGAGAGAATGACTCCAGGGAATGCTCAGGGGCTCCTGGGAAGGAGCACTTCCTCTTACTAGATGGAAGACGAGGGAGTACGAGGCAGGAGTTGTCAGGAGTCACCATATGGAGCCTGAGAATGAAATCAATGCAATAGGAGGCAGAGTCAAGAAATGGAGACCTTCTCATTCCAGGGCATTTATTTGAGCTGTTTCCATTAAGTGTACAAAGTGTGAGCATAACCAATTGCAAGCTCTCAGAAGGCTCGGGGTCAATCTATCATTTGCTTCAAATCTTTAAATGCAAGAAAGTGCTGAGGTTTTCAGGCACAAGGGATGCTGGATGATATCTTTTTAAAGCTTTGGGATCTGTGATGAATTTTATTTTTTCCATTTTTTTTATTGGTGCATTATACTTGTGCATTATGGTAGGATTTGTTATTACATATTCATTTACACATATAATATAACAATATAATTTAGTCAATATCATTCCCCAATATTTCCTCCTTCCCTCCTGAATTGGATTTTTGTTTTCCTTCTTTTAAAAAAAAAAAACTATAAAACAAATCTCTGTTGCTTATTTGAGTTAAAATAAAAGAGGAAAACATTTCTCTGAATTCCTTCAACTAAATGTGACCTTTTAGACCTACCTTTCCAACTCTTATAATAATGTGCATCATAACTAATTTTAAGGTCCTTTTCAGAAAGGACATGTCTATGTACATAATGTCATTTACGTCTCTTCTACCACAGTAATGTAAATTAATTGAAATTACTTGAAAGCATGTTTGAACTCAGCTTATCAGTACCTGAAATTCAGAATTTGAGCCAAAAAATTAGATAAGAAAATTAAATGTGGATCTTGGATCCACAATAAATCTTGGATCAAATCATGATGAAATCATGGTTTGACCTTGTTCCCATAAAATAACCTCTAGTTTGCTGTTCATCAAGGAGAAGCAGGTACATCCACAGGAATTCAAACCCTTTCCTACCCTCCTTTGTGTTTGGCCCCCAACTTTTATAACTCATCTGCACTGACATGAAATCTCCTCTTATCTCTCTCTCAAATTCCAACACTCCCTTCTCTGGCTTAATTATCAGAACAGCTATCCATAAAATGATGCTGACACTGATGTTAATAATCATAAGGATGAAGAGAATGATGGTGGTGGTGGTGGCAGCTATGGTGGAAATGATGATGATCTTGACAAGAATGATAACCAATAACTCCTGAGAGTTACTGTGTGTCAGGTATTAAGCTAAGCACGTTTCATGGATTATCTCATTTCATCTTCACAAGTCTTTGAGGTAGGACTTGGCCCACTTTAACAGGTAAAAAACAAAATAAAACAAACAAAACAAAAACGTGAAGCGTACAAGCATTAGGCAAGTATCTTATTCGAGGCCACAAATAGTGACAGTTCCCAAGTTTGAACCCAGAAAATCCTACTCCAGAACATGTGCTATTATTCTGTACTGCGTCCTGCTTCCTGTGATGTTCGTGCAGGCTCTGAGCCACTGAGAGCTGGGGCTCATCTACAAAATGTTCAGACCAGGCACAGTGGGGACTGGGTGTGCAAGTGCCTAAGACTGAATACATACTCAGCTGACTACATTTGGGTAAAATTTGGGCCAATTGCTACATAATTGATTGGGCTATGGAAGGATCCAAAAACGGAAGGGGCCAAAACAAGCAAACTGTTCCACAGTCTGGCTTTCTCTTGGAAAAAGCCAAAATCCCTGTGAGCAAGGCCAGCCCCGTGGCAATGCAGAGAACACCCCCTAAGAGGATTCTTCACTCCCACACACACTTGGGGGCACCAGAAATGCCTACCATCAAAGTCATGGTCATTTATGTTGACATACTGCCTGAGAACTGAAATTAGATACCAGCCCAATATACGAACCCATGATCCTGTTAAATAACAGGGAACTCAGGAAAGAGGCAGAAACATTTTTTATATTGATGAGTTCTAGAAAGATCCCAGATCCACAGTAACCGGGATCCAATCCCTTCATTACTGCCATGATACAAACACACACACACACACACACACATACACACGCTGTACAATGAACCACCAAAATGGTAGCCAAAAATAGGGAAGAGAAGGCAAAATTAATGGGTAGTACATTAAATTGGTAATGAGGAAAAAAAAAATCTTTCATTCATTCTATAATGAAATCTGTAATTCGGCAGATACAGAATATTAAGCCTTACAACTATATTGATAGGCAAAAGTAAAGTAGTAGAAATTCACCATCTTTTTCAATCAGCCTTTTTTTCCTGAAAGACTGTGCATTATTTACGTATATGTAAATTGTTAAATCGATTGGAAGCAAATAAACTACCTATGCAGGGACTAGCCATTGTTTGGGGGTCTTCTCTGCATATTTGTTGGTTGGCCAAATCTCAGAGTTAATCTCAATTTTCAATAAATATTGGATCCACATTAACATTTCCAGGAGTTATTGGTTATCATTCTTGTCAAGATCATCATCATTTCCACCATAGCTGCCACCACCACCACCATCATTCTCTTCATCCTTATGATTATTAACATCAGTGTCAGCATCATTTTATGGATAGCTGTTCTGATAATTAAGCCAGAGAAGGGAGTGTTGGAATTTGAGAGAGAGATAAGAGGAGATTTCATGTCAGTGCAGATGAGTTATAAAAGTTGGGGGCCAAACACAAAGGAGGGTAGGAAAGGATCTGAATTCCTGTGGATGTACCTGCTTCTCCTTGATGAACCAAAAACTGGAGGTAATTTTATGGGAACAAGGTCAGAAGTAGGACCATTCCTTGATCATCGGGAACCCACAATAGACATTAGGTAACTTACTGTGTATAACTTTTCAAAAGTGAGTTATAAGTATTATCACCATATGATATGACATATGCAAACAAAAACAGTGATGGGTTTTTAAAAAGTCAAGACGGGAAACTTACACCCAAGTATGTATACTTGCCCATCTTCCTGATATCATATATACTCACGTATATTTATCACCCACTCACACACGCACAGACACACATACACACACAAGCAGCTTTGTGTGCTTTCTGGTTCCTTTTCTAATATAAACTTTGGCGATCTGTCTTCTCTTTATATATAGCTCCTTTCTAGCCTAGAAACTGCAGCAGAACAACTCCTGGGGAGAAACATATTCCTCCGTGAGCTACTGCAGGAGAGCATAATCTGGGGTGAGTGTGGCCCCGAAAGTTGCCGCAGAAGGCAGCAATTGAAAAACTCTGGGATGTGGCTGCTTCTCCCATCCACAAACCTCCAACGGATGAAAGGAACATAGTAGAACAAGTTATGCATATGAGTGATTAATTAGAAGTCTTTAGCACATCACTCCTGCTCTATTGCTTCTCTTTAATCTCAAATTGTCCCTAAATGGGACCATAAACTGGAATGATTTCGGAGGACATTAGCTCCATATTCCTGCCTGCAGACTCACTGGAGTTCCCTTGGCAAAGGGCTCAGCCCAAGCCAATGCTGCTTGGCTGCTTAGAATTCCTGACATCTGTCCTCCACATTCCTCACCCTAGCCATTGATCGAGGGGCCACCTTCCATTCGCCTCGGAGAGGGAGGGAGATTAGAGGAAAAAAAATGAAAGAAGGACAATGTGAGATTCGGTGACAGAAACAAAACAGCCAGCCAGGACATCTGACAGAGAGAGGAGAAGCTGGCCCACGTTCTACCTCTGGGCTTGAAAGGAAAGGAGAGTTCATAAATTCACTCATGAACTGTGATTCTGCAGGGTGCTTTTCTTTCATTCTCCCTCCTTTGACATAGTTTTCTTTTCACAGTACTCAAGAATATTTCATTTTCCCTTTTTCTAAGGTTCTTTCTTATCCTGGGTTGTTTTCCCTTTTGACATTTATTTCTCCTTCTCTTTTAAAAGCTTTGTCTTCCTTTTATTTGCATTTGCTTGCTCCATAAGACCTTTCTGGTTTTGCTTAGCTTTCTTCAAATGATGTGTGTGTGTGCATGTGTGTGTGTGTGTGTGTGTGTGTGAGAGAGAGAGAGAGAGATAGAGAGAGAGAGAGAGAGAGAGAAAGAAAGATTGAATAATAAGGGGGAGGAAATTTATAAGGTGGGGAAAGCAATCAAGTTTGGAAAAAATCCTGTTCTCTAAGGCACATTCTTTTCACCGTGTGCCTTCAGAGTGGAGGCCTCACTGGTGTGGTATCCCCAAAACTCACAGCGAGTGCAAACTGTGGAAAAGGCGTCTCTGCGTCCTGCTTTCACATAGGCTACGTGAATTGAGGCCACAGACTCTGGAACAGAGGGGCATCTCTTCCGCTTTCCACTGAGAAATCAGTCAAGAGGTAGCATGTTGTGCCTGATGTCAGAGTTTGCAACAGGAGGAAAAAGTTGAGCTATTTTACATGTTGCACAATGAAAGAATGTTGTTTGTGCAAGGTCGGATGAGCAGAAGTGCCTATTAGGTGTACCTTGTTAAAGCAGCGCCTGATTTAATCATAATGATTGTCTTTTGTGGTGGAGATTAAATTACAGAGCTCCTGCTATGTAAACAGGTAGACAATTGAAGTCTTGCTGAAAAGAAAGACACCCTTCCTGGTGCTCCTGGAAATATCTGAAACCTCCAAGGTAGAGAAGAATGTGAAAAATCTGACATTACTGCATTATTTCAGGCAGCTGGGGAAAAGAGGTACAGCTTTCACTGCAAGATGTATGTGTTTTCCGTCTAGTGTTCAGTCCCGGAGGATGAAAACCAAACCCAAGCACAAGTTCACTCATAATCACTTTTCCTATTCTGGAAAACCCTTAAGAACTGCCTTAAAAAGTTGTGATTCTTTTGGGTTAGTTTGACTTTCAAGTCTAGAGTTGAGTCTGCACTTATAATTACTATGCTTCTCCCTTCCAAGATCTGAAGAATTTAATGGGTACCTGAGCTGGAGGGTTTAATTTTTGTTTTAAAACTGTGCTATGGTAAAGCTTGGAAATACTATTATTTATTTTCTCATTTCAAATCAAAGTTATTATTGCAAAAACAACAACAATAATTTGAAAGGGAGTAAGATTATACCTCAAGGCTGTGTCAAGACCTTACCAAGGTCAACTCTCCTGGAATTTACAAAGTGTAAAATACAAGGGTCATTTGCATTGCTTGAGATTACTTGAAAAGCAACTGAAAAATTAATTTTTCCCATCACAAAGAAAGAATACACACAAACCGCATTTAGAGGAATGATTAAGAACTTTTACCTAGTTTGCAATAATTTATTGGTTATCTCTTTTTAGCTATTTTCTTGATTAGCATTACTAGTTTTGCCCAGATTATGCTGAATCATTAGGTGTATGTGTGGAAATGCTATTGGAAAAATCTCTCTGTAAGGAATTATGAGAAAGGGAAGGAAGAGGAATGATCTGAAATAAATACCAAATACATTCCCATGTAAATGTAAATGATACTTAGAACAAAATCAATGAAAAGTTTTACTTTGAAGTAATAATTTTAATTCCAATTTTATGCTAATAAAGCACACACATGCTGCTTAAATTCTCTCCAAGAGCCTTATGTGTTTATTCAAGGCACATATGTCTGATATTCTGGGTCTTAATTTCTAGCCCCTTTTCCCCAATTAAAGTGTAAATTTTATAAATGTAACATTAAGTTAAATGATGCATGTCCTGTCACCTTATAAGTATGCAAAGGCATGACTTAATTTTCTTGATGCTACATTGTATTATTTTGTTTTTTTAAAAAAAATATTGGCTTGGTTCAAATCACCAAAAGAGTTTGAGCTATAAGGAACTCGCTATATGCAAATAACTGCTATTATGCAAATAACTTTTGTTTTCTTCTCCAGGAAGTCCATCTGAAAATCTTTGCTCTTAAAAGTGATGGTTTTGAACTATAAATCAAACACCATCATACTAGTAACAATTCAAAAATAATGGAAATAAACAACTTCAACTTTCTACCCTTAGGTTTGAAGGTTGTCATAAGGAATCAAAAAATGCAAAAGATATTAGAGTGCCAACCTGGACTCTAGACCTAGTTATGTTAACTCTCGGCCATTGAAGGACATATTCTATCTTCATGGGACATCCATCTCATCCATCTCTCCTTCTAAGTAACTCTTTTTCCACTTTCCCCAGGAAGTCTTTCTACCTGATGTCTGCTTCCCTTCTCATGCATCACTAGAGGTTCCTCTACCATGTTCTCAGCATCTCTTTACACATCTATTGCAATATTCATTGTATTATAATTATTTGTGTGTATATGTTGATTGGCAGAACACTGTTTGAAGAAGTACCATGTATTCAGCTTTGTTTTCGTATAACTGAATCCAATGTCAGACATGGGACAGATGCTCTGTGGAACAATCTATCCAGAAGGAAAGTTCAAGCCCTGTCTTCAGGTAATCAGTGGCTTTCAAGCTTTCTGCACAGTAATGAGCTGTAAAAAAACCAAATGTCTATTTGACATCATGACTCAGAACAAACACACTGACATAAACACAACTGAGAATGAGAAGAAGATCACCATTAAACAGGGACGAGAGGTGGGAGGGAAAGGGAGAGAGAAGGGAAATTGCATTGAAATGGAAGGAGACCCTCATGGTTATACAAAATTATATATAAGAGGATGTGAGGGGAAAGGGAAAAAAAAAACAAGAGAGAGAAATGAATTACAGTAGATGGGGTAGAGAGAGAAGATGGGAGGGGAGGGGTTATAGTAGAGGATAGGAAGGGCAGCAGAATACAACAGACATCAGTATGGCAGTATGTAAAAACGTGGATGTGTAACCGATGTGATTCTGCAATCTGTATACGGGGTAAAAATGGGAGTTCATAATCCACTTGAATCAAATGTATGAAATATGATATGTCAAGAGCTTTGTAATGTTTTGAACAACTAATAAAAAGAAGAAAAGAAAAAAAACACAACTGAGAGATTTACAATACAAAGTTTACCTTCCCTTACTATGTGCAATGTACACTGATACTTTCCATATTATCTTTTTCTGTTCTATTCTACTTTTAAATTTGAGTTCTGACCCACCAAACTGTTTTCATAGCCTATTGGGTGGTAGCTGGCAGTTGATAAGCACCGTCTCATTCTTGTGGCTTCTGGCACATCTTGTCTTTTGTTATGGCTTCAGGCCAATCTGTTGTGATTTTAAAGGCTATCAGAGATTCATATTATTATAATACCCATCTTCTAAATAGGTTGCACTAAAGAAGATGTATGCATAAATTAAATGTTATTTTAATAGCCTCTTATTGCTAAATTTCTTCAAAGGAATATCTTGTACATTGAAAAAATTTACAAGTAAGTTATCTACTTCTGGTTTTTCTGGTCCCACTATGGTACTTTATAAGAAGTTAAAAGAAGTCAAGTGCCTGAAAGTCCATGTGCCTGGAGAGCTGACCAGAATCCATGACATCTAATGTATCTGAATTCACGGAACAAGGAATTCCTTTCCAAGAAAATTGCAAAAGGATGTACTTGGAATAACTACTCAAAGAACTCAAAAGTGAAAATTTTAGGAACTGATCATAATTCTTGATTCCAAAACCACAGAGGAAAAAGTATTGAACAAAACATTTATATGATCTGAAAAGTTAGCATAAATCAACTTGTAAAAACACTTAGCAACACACCATGGTCATCCCACCATGCTTCTATAGCACAGGGGCAAGGAATGAGGGGGAAACTTTCCTTGGAAAATGGGTCCCAGGAGGCAGATCCTGCTGTGGCTGAAGTCAGAGAGAACTAGTCCACCTCTTACTGACCTCGTAGGACATATTCAGCATTAGTAGGCTCTCAGTGGAGACCTGGAGAGATCCTTCTTATGAATAACTCAAAAGGATCAGGTCGGGTAGTAAAAATATTCTTGAACTTCCTGAGCCAATACAGGCACTGCATCTTAGTATGTGTCAATGCAGGGCTTTTGGTAGACAAGTAGACACATCTTTAAAATCCAGCAAAATGGCTGAATTCTGGCAATTGAGAGCAGAATAATGTAACTTTTAAAGGAAGGCTTGGCATCTCTGGACTCTAAAATTTCATTGTCTAGAGCTGTGAGGTCCATTATGGTAACATTAGCCACACAGGACTATGTAAATTAAAGTTATTAAAAATTAAAATAAAACCGAAACCCTTGTTTCTTC